>NW_027206102.1:9607500-9969034 GCF_024711535.1 Dipodomys merriami
CGACAGATCCTTCTCTCCCCTCCGCTACACCTTTCTCTCCCTCCCCCCTCCCCCCCCCCCCCGCCTTCGGGCTTCCCTGGTGTCCTGCCTGAACAATTGTCCTGCTCCTAATATCTCTTTAATATCTCTTTATCTTCCAACCCCTGCTTCCTGACCAGATGGTGATACCTGAAGCACTCAGCAGAAGCCGGACAGCCAGAGGGGAATGCGAGCCATCCATCACCCGGTCGGTGTGTACGTATGCAGGTGGCATAACCGTTCATCCCCACCTCCCCCGCAGGCGATTACTCAACCACGACCTCCGCCTCCGCCTCCGCCCCCGCCCCCCCCCACCAAAATTCACAACCCTACCCTCGGAACAAAATAAAACAAACTTGCTTGAATCTCACACTGCCTTTTGTTTGTATTTGACGACGCGATAGGTGAAGGGGAGGGATCTCATTTCTGGTGCCTGACCGGGGTGGGGGGGGGGATTGGAGAGAAGAGGGGGCAGAGGGCATCTCCGTGTTTCTGTGTGCGCGCGCGCACACATCCAAGGGGGAGGGGTGGAGGGAGGAAACTCAAAGATCGGATGCGACAGAGCACGTAGGCCACCGGGCCAATTCACCACGTCTCTGTCTCTTCTTTCTCTGTGTCTCTGTGTCTCTGTGTCTCTGTGTCTCTGTCTGTCTCTGTCTCTGTCTCTGTCTCTGTCTCTCTGTCTCTCTCTGTCGAATTCTCTCTCCCGCTTGCCCGCCCGCACTCCCTCCCTCCTTTTCCTCTCGACTTTCCAGTCAATCCTGGGGCTTGAGCTGCTGGCGCTCCAACACACAACGGTCCCACTCAGAGCCTGCCTGCCTGCCTGTCTGCCTGCCTGCCTGCCTGCCTGCCTATGCATGGGCCCCATACTCCAACGAGGCACATCATCATCCCCACCCCACCCCTTCTCTGAAAAGAAGGCAGTCTCTCTCGGGGCCAGCCAGCCTGGGCCTGGAAGAGAAGGACATAAGGCCGGTTTTCTCAGTCAGTCAATGCGTGGTTTTTTTGTTTTCATGCATTTCAGGATACAAAACTGCAATTCACAAAACCACCACTAGATGGCGCGCGTTCGTCGTCGACAAGGTGGATGGGGCGGCAGGAGGGGCAAAACACGGGTCGGGTCAGTCACTCAGTCGGTCAGTCAGTCCTCACCTACCCGGTAGTGGGTAGTGAGAGTTCTGACATACACATACCTATAGGTTGTTATAGTTCGTTATTATCATCCTTTGCTTTTCCTTTTGACCAGTCCTGCCCGGGGCTTGGGCTCCGGGCCTGAGCACTGTCCCAGAGTTTCTTTATGCTCAAGGTCACTGCGCTACCACTCGAGGCTCTTCTGGGCTTGTTCTGTCTAGGTGGTACTGAAGAATTGAACCCAGGGCTTCAAGCACACTAAGACACATTCCCAGCCCAGCCCACCTCACCTCTGGGATTTTTTTTTTTCCTGTCACCATAATGAGTCCGTGCACCTGGGTTCTGCCCGCCCGGAACCAGAGGTACAGTACTGTCCTCTGGGAGCTCGTGCTCTTGCATGACACGGTACTAATTCAGCCCAGAGGAAATCTTCACTGGGGCATTTTTCCTCCAAGTCCACCTCCACTCCTGGCGTTTTGGGTGACCCATCGAGATGAAGAGTCTCAAATGGACTTTCCTGCCCGGGCTGGCTTTGACCCACTATCCTCAGGTCTCAGCCTCCTCACTCAGCACCTCAGGCGGATGATGGGCAGTGAGCCACCGGCTGCCACCGGCTGCCACCGGTACCACCGGGCCGGTGAGCCTTTGCCTGGGGTTTTTCTTTACTGACCAGCAGAGAGGTTTTGTGCCCTACCTGTCTTATGGATAAGTTGGCTCTGTTTTCGGTCTTATTTTTGTCCTCATGGATATCCTTCTTTCCCAAGGAAAAGGGGCCTCGGCTCGGCTCGGCTCGGCTCGGGGAGATAGTAAATTTCCGAGGCCAGACGATCCATAGGAGGAACTTTCTGCCACGGTGTGGTGTTGTGTGGTGTGGTGTGGTGTGGTGTCGTGTGGTGTGGTGTGGTGTGGTGTGGCAGCTCAGATATCACAAGAAGGACTGCCATCTTGTGTGCAGGATACCCGGGGAGGGGAACTGCGGGGTGGGGGTGAGCAGAGGCATTTTCTCCTTCCGGAAACCAGATGATGATTGAATAAAATTAGCCATCCATCCTTGAGACATTCTCGAGGAGGTGGGCTGGGAATGTGTCTGGGTGGTAGACAGCTTTCCTAAAAACTCAGGCCTAAATGGCGGTGGCGGCGGTGGCGGCATCCATCTTGTTCACAGACGGAGTGTCCACGTGCAAAATGAGAGTCTCTTTTGGGACGCTGGTTCCTGCTCCCTCCTTCCTTTGGGGACACCAAGGAAGAAGTTGCCGCTGGCGGGTGGGTTCCAGGCTGGCAAGCAGAGTAAGCAGAGCCCCGCTGGGACTGAAATACGGTTCTTCCTGGAGTCCACAACGAAAAGCAAGACACAAAGAGGGGGAGGGGGAGGGGGAGGGGGAGGGGGAGGGGGGACACAGAGACAGACAGGAGACAGAGAGGCAGAGAGAAAGAGACAGAGACAGAGAGAGACAGAGACCCAGCAACCGACGGAAAGACACACAGGGGAAGAGATGGAGGGGGAGAGCGAGAGATCCACAAGTCCAACTAGGTCCCCTGAACGAATCATCGACGGACAGACGGACGGACGGACACACACACACACACACACACACACACACACACACACCCAGAGGCAGACAAGAGGGAGATGGAGAGATGGAGGGGGAGCGAGAGATCCACAAATCTAACGACACGACCTGAATAATCAGACTGTCTGAATAATCAGTCTGTCTGAATAATCAGCCAGCCAGCCAGACAGACAGACAGACAGACAGACAGACAGACAGACAGACCCCCCCACACACACACAGAAGCAGACAAGAGGGAGATGGAGGGGGAGCGAGAGATCCACAAATCTAACGACACCACCTGAATAATCAGACTGTCTGAATAGTCTGTCTGAATAATCAGACAGACAGACAGACAGACAGACAGACACACACACACACACACACACACACATACACACACACACACACATACACACACACACACACACACACACACACACACCACACCGACACACAGGCAGAGGGAGAGATGGAGGGGGAAGGGGCTGAGAGATCCACAATTATAACTAGATCACCTGAATCAACAAACAGGCACACATGCCCCCCCCCCACACACAGACAAAGACAGAGACCAACACACAGGCAGACAGAGGGAGACATGGAGGGGGAGCACTGGAGACCCATTAGTGTGACTGACTAGATCACCTGACTAAATTTATTCCTTCCCGGCCCTGCCCTCATGTATTAAGGTAGACTCTTGGTATGGAGTTCTTCTTGTCACCAAACACAAGTGAGGGTTAGTGACTTTTTACCCTTCCATGTAGGGACTCTTCCCTTAGGACCCTTGATTTCGATCATTGAATAAGAATTTTTGGAGGAGTCACTCTGGTGGAGTTTTATGGAGTAAGCAAGCAGGCAACCAGGCAACCAGACAACCAGACCCCCCCCCCCCAAAAAAAGGCAGACAGACAGACAGACAGACAGACAGACAGACAGACATGTATTCTAATGTTTTTTTTCTTTCATGCATGTGTTTCTAACGCATTTATAAGATTATCTCTTTGTGGCTTTGTATGTCCCTCCCCCACAGTATAACCCCTGCTTTCACTATATTTGATGTCAGTATAACTTGTGGAGGAGATGGGGAAAAACCAGTTGTTTAAGGTTACAGGTGGACCCGTTGCAACAATGAGAAGGACAAGTTGCCATGTCCAAAACGAGCGGGGGGGGGAGAAGGGGAGAAGGATTGGGATTGGGGAGGAGGGGGGAGGCTGGGAAGGGATGTGAAGGGTAAGCAAAGGAGGAGGCTGCAATGCTTGGTAAGAAATGTAGGCATTATCCTGTCCACGTAATTGTAACCCCTCTGTACAGTATGTTCACAAATAAAATTAAATTAAATTAAAAAAAAAAAGAACTCAAAAAAAGAAAAAAGAGTCTCATGGTCTTCGGTGCCCAGGCTGGCTTTGAACCGAGATCCTCAGATCTCAGCTTCCGGAGTAGCTAGGATTACAGGCGCAAGCCACCAGCGCCCAGCTATTTTCATGTTTGTGTGTGTGTGTGTGTGTGTGTGTGTGTGTGTGTGTGTGTGTGTGTGTGTGTGTGTGTGTGTGTGTGTGTGTGTCGGGTGTGAGGCTTGAACTCTGGGGCTGGGTGCTGTCTCTCTCTGTGCTCTTCACCTTCCCAGCCCTCCCCTGCCACGCCGACCCCAGTAGAGTCTGCTTAGCATGGGAAACCATCTATCAGACCATGATAGGGGCCTCGAGACCTATCTCTGAGTTTTGGGACTTCACCGAAGTCTACCTCAGAGAATGGGGCTTTACAGAAACCTATCTCCAAGTTTTGGGACTTCACCGAAGTCTACCTCAGAGAATAGGGCTTCTAAGAGGCCTACTCCTGGGAAAAGGCTGGCAAAACCCCTGGAAAAGATGTGTTTCTGCCTATCTTTTCCTCATAAGAGTGCCTATTAATCTTTTACTGTTTCTACTGCTCATTGTACTTACTCATTGTCAACGTTCCCTTATTCAAAGCTCTTTCTTAAGAGTGTTGACAACTCCAATATCTGATGAGTGTCTTAAAAATATGACTAACTCACCAGAGTTAAGTGCCACCCTGAAACCCCTCTTATGAAGGCTAGTAGACAAGCCATAAGCAAATATAAAAGTATTGGGGGTTTCACAAAGTCACTCTAGCAGAAGGAATTGTAAGAAATTTACAAGAAGCTGTAGGCTCAGCTAGAACAGAAAGAATGTATGGCAATTGCTGAGATAACTACTTAGGAGAAAGAACTTCCTGGTACTCTCTTTCATTTACTAAGAGACTTGCTAGATCTAGGCCTCCATGGTGCTTACTATTAAAGAAGAAACAGGAAAGATCTTAATGGGACAGTTAAGGCCTCTATAGAAAAAAGTAGTGGTTAATTGGTGACAATCATCAAAACCAATTGTATTTCTTAAAAATAGAGGTAAAGCCGGAAACAAGTGCCTATCAGGCGACCAGTTGGTGACCACCCAAGGATGAAGCCCTGCAGCAAGGTTGTGTAACCTTTTGCCCTTTCAGGCGACCAGCTGGTGACCACCCAAGAATGAAGCCCTGCAGCAAGATTATGTAACCTTTTGCCCTTTCTTATGGAGACTTTTTGCTATAAAAGTTTATTATCCTCTGCATTAAATCGCACTCACCACTCAGCATCCACTCCTAATGTGTGTGAGTTGTCTGTTTGCCATCTCCCCGTCCTATTCCAGGTTCCTCCCCTAGGTATCCTCCGTCGTCCCGACAGAACCCGGTCCGGGGCACTCCCCCACTTGTTTTGCCAGTCTAAGGGCTGGCAAAAGAAGAAGAAGAGAGAGAGATTGAGTAAAATTAGCCATCCATCCTTCAGCCATCCTCCTTGAGACATTCTCAATGTCTCAGTGTGTCTCAATGTGTCTGGGTGGTAGAGAGCTTCCCTACAAACTCGGGCCTAAATGGCAGCAGCGGCAGTGGCAGCATCCATCTTGTTTACAGACCGAGTGGGTTCAAAATGAGAAGCCTCTACACTGAGTCTTTCCATGTTCTTGAGCTCATGTGGGCTTTCATGTTCTGTGTGGGTTGACACGGCAGGGGTGGGCGGGCGGCCCAGCGAGCAGAGCAGGGTGTGCCATTCATTGGAGATAAGAGTCTCTTTTGGGACACCGGTTCCTGCTCCCTTCTTCCTTCGGGGACACCAAGGAAGAAGTTGCCGCTGGCGGGTGGGTTCCCGGCTGGCAAGCAGAGTAAGCAGAGCCCCCGCTTGGACTGAAATAAAGTTCTTCCTAGAGTCCACAACGAAAAGCAAGGGGGGGGGCGGAGGGGAGAGGACAGAGAGACAGAGAGGAGAGACAGACAGAGGCAGAGACAAAGAGAGACAGACACACAGACAGACACAGAGACCCAGAGACCGACAGAAAGACTCACTGGGAAAGAGATGGAGGGGGAACGAGAGATCCACAAGTCCAACTAGATTCCCCTGAATCAACAAACAGAGGGCCGGCCGGATGGACGGACACACACAGACACACACAAACACACACTCACGAGCGTGCCAGACAGACAGACAGAGGGACACATGGAGGGGGATCCCTAGAGACCCATTAGTGTGACTGACTAGATCACCTGAATAAATCATTCCTTCCCTGCCCTGACCTCATGTATTAAGGTAGACTATTGGTATGGAGTTCTTCTTGTCACCAAACACAGGTGAGGGTTAGTGACTTTTTACCCTTCCATGTAGGGACTCTTCCCTTAGGACCCTTGATTTCGATCAATTGAATAAGAATTTTTGGAGGAGACACTCTGGTGGAGTTTTATGGAGTAAGCAAGCAGGCAACCAGGCAACCAGACAACCAGACCCCCCCCCCAAAAAAAAGGCATACAGACAGACAGACAAAGAGACCCACGCAGCTCCTTGACTTCATGGGTGTTTTCAAGGTTAATGTGGGGGGGGGAGGGAATTTGGCAGCTGAGTTAGGCACAGACAGTTAGTTGCTTTATCTTTGCCCCCACCTGAATTTCTAGATGTTTGGAGCATTTCTTTATAGGTAAGAGAAACAGGGTCATTGACCCTTCCTTCCTTCCTTCCTTCCTTCCTTCCTTCCTTCCTTCTTTTCTTTCTTCCTTTCCTTCTTTCTTTCCTTCTTTCTTTCCTTCTTTCTTTCCTTCTTTCTTTCTTTCTTTCTTTCTTTCTTTCTTTCTTCTCCCACCATCTCTCTCTCTCTCTCTCTCTCTCTCTCTCTCTCTCTCTCTCTCTCTCTCTCTCTCTCTCTCTCTCTCTCTCTCTCCTTTTTCTCTATTTTTTGGAGGGGTTGGCAATACTGGGTCTTGAAGTCAGGGCCTGAGGACTGTCACTCAGGCACTCAGCATTTTCGGCTCAAGTCTAGCACTGTACCATTTGAGCCACAGCGCTACTTATGTCTATGTACGTGATATCTATCTATCTATCTATCTATCTATCTATCTATCTATCTATCTATCTATCTATCTATCTATCTATCTATCTACCTATGTATCTATGTATCGATATAGATATACATCTATATATATCTATATCTATATATCTATGTGTGTGCGTGCGTGCGTGTGTGTGCGTGAGTATGTATATATGTATACATATATATGTGTTTATATGCATATACATATATAAACACATATTCATTTATTTATACATATACATATATATGTATAAGCACACATATATTCATTTATTTATACACACACACACACACATACACACATATATATATATACTCATACATAGTGTGATACACACATATAAATATACGTATATTCAGTTATTATATACGTGCTTTTTTTTTTTTTTTTTTTTTTTTGGCCGTGGGGCTTGAACTCTGGGCCTGGGCGCTGTCCCTCAGCTCTTCAGCTCAAGGCGAGCGCTCAACCACTTGAGCTACAGCACCACTTCCAGTTTTCTGGTGGTTTATTGGAAATCGGAGTCTCACGGTCTCTCCTGCCCGGGCTGGCTTTGAACCGCCATCCTCAGATCTCAGCCTCCTAAGTAGCTAGGATTACAGGCCAGGCGTGAGCCACCAGCGCCCGGCTTATTTACATGCTTTTTGGTTGTTGTTTTTTTCTCCCCCCCCCCCCCGACTTGGGGCCTTGGGAAGGGAACTGCAGGGGAGGGGGGGGTGCAGAGGCATTTTCTCCTTCCGGAAACCAGATGATGATTGAATAAAATTAGCCATCCATCCTTGAGACATTCTCAAGGAGGTGGGCTGGAATGTGTCTGGGTGGTAGAGAGATTCCCTAAAAACTCGGGTCTAAATGGCAGCAGCGATGGCAGCGGCATCCATCTTGTTTACAGACCGAGTCTCCATGTTCAACATGAGACTCCTCTAAACTGAGTCTTTGCATGTTCTTGAGCTCATGTGTGGCTTTCATATTCTGTGTGGGTTGACACGGGTGGGCGGGTGGCCAGGCGGGTGATTCATTGGAGATAAGAGTCTCTTTTGGGGCACCGGTTCCTGCTCCCTCCTTCCTTCGGGGACACCAAGAAAGAAGTTGCCGCTGGCGGGTTCCAGGCTGGCAAGCTGAGTAAGCAGAGACCACTGGGCCTGAAACACAGTTCTTCCTTGAGTCCACACAGAAAAGCAAGGGGTGGGGGAGGGGAGAGGAGAGAGACACAGGAGAGACAGACAGAGAGACAGAGAGGAGAGACAGAGACCCAGAGACCGGTGGAAAGACACACAGAGTGAGA
Source organism: Dipodomys merriami (assembly GCF_024711535.1). NCBI lineage: Eukaryota > Metazoa > Chordata > Mammalia > Rodentia > Heteromyidae > Dipodomys > Dipodomys merriami. Next base: position 9,615,871 of record NW_027206102.1, read on the forward strand.
GATGGAAGGGGGAGCGAGTGAGAGATCCACAAGTCCAACTAGATCTGAGACACACACACACACACACACACACACACACACACACACACACACACACACACAGAGGGAGACATGGACGGGGAACCAGAGACCCATTAGTGTGACTGACTAGATCACCTGAATAAATTATTCCTTCCCTGCCCTGCCCTCATGTATTAAGGTAGACTCTTGGTATGGAGTTCTTCTTGTCACCAAACACAGGTGAGGGTTTGTGACTTTTTACCCTTCCATGTAGGGACTCTTCCCTTAGGACCCTTGATTTCGATCATTGAATAAGAATTTCTGGAGGAGTCACTCTGGTGGAGTTTTTATGGAGTAAGTAAGCAATCAGGCAAGCAGACAACCAGACCCCCAAAAAAGGCACAGACAGACAGACAGACAGACAAGGACATACTCTAATACAGTGTGGGGGCTCTTGAAGGGAGAGAGACCTACACAGCTCCTTGACTTCATGGGTGTTTTCAGGGTTAGACAGGCGGGGGGGGGGGGGAGAGATGTGGCAGCTGAGTTATGTACAGATAGCTGTTTTTTCTTTGCCCCAACCTGAATTTCTAGATGTTTGGGGCATTTCTCTACAGGTAAGAAAAACAGATCATTGACCATTCCTTCCTTCCTACCTGCCTTCCTTCCTTCCTTCCTTCCTTCCTTCCTTCCTTCCTTCCTTCCTTCCTTCCTTCCTTCCTTTTTTTACTTTCTCTCTTTCTTCTCCCCACCCCCCTCTCTCCTTTTTCTTTTTTTTTGGGGGGGTGGGCAATACTGAGACTTGAAATCAGGGCCTCAGCACTGTCACTCAACTTCTTTTTTTTTTCACATATGAAGAATTTTACAGTTTATTTCATTAAAATTATATTCTCAAAATGTTAAAATATATATATTAGCTATTTCATCAAATGAAGTAATTATACTAACACATAACATAAGTTAATGAAAGTTTTATCTGTCATGAATAGGACAAAAAGTATCATCAAACAACATTTCTAGGAATCACACTCAACTTCTTTTGCTCAAGTCTAGCACTGTATCAATTGAACCACATCACCACTTCTGGCTCTCTCTCTCTCTCTCTCTCTCTCTCTCTCTCTCTCTCTCCACAGACACACACACAGACACACAGACACACAGACACACACATGCATATACATACATATACACATATATATTTATACACATACATACATATATATCTATCTATGCTTATATATAGTGTGATACAAACATATATATATTTATTATTTTCAGTTTTTTTGTCGTCGGGAGTGAGGCTTGGACTCTGGGTCTGGGTGCTGTCTCTCTGCTCTTCATCTGAAGGCTCACTACTGTTCTGCCACTTGAGCCACAGGGTGCCACTGCTCCCCTTTTCTGTTTATATAGTGCTGAGGAATCGAACCCAGGGCCTCATGCTTGCAAGGCAAGCGAGCACTCTACCACTAAGCCACCTTCCTAGCTCTCCCCCCTTTTTTGGACAGTCCAGCATGGAAGGCTCCTGCATCTTGTTTGTATGGACATACTCACAGCTGAATAACTGAGTGGTTTTGCTTAATAAAAAAAAATCCTGGTGTTGATATATGTGGAGGGGAAGGGAAAAAAAATTGTTAAAACAGGGTTACAGGAGGACCCATTGAAACAATGAGATATACAAGTCGTTATGTCGAAAAACGAACTTTACAACTTTGGTGGGGGGACGGAGGGGGGTATACGAAGGGATGGGAAGGGGAAACAAAGCAGGAGGCTACAATGCTTATAAGAAATGTGCTCATTATCTTACCCATGTAATTGTAACCCCTCTGTACAGTATTTTCACAATAAAAATATATTTAAAAATATATATATATTTAAAAAAAAACTTGGTACAGTAGTCTAGAAACATGGTTGCTATTACAGCCTTCATTTGCTTCACTTGACCACTGTTTTCTCATTTAAAAGCTTTTGGCGACAAGCATGATTATTTTTCGTGGGGTGGGGGTGACTGTTTTGAGGCTTTCCCAAATTTTTATGTCCAACAGGTTACCAGATCTAAGGAAAACCCAGAAGTTCGAGAATTAAGTAACTCTCGGGCTCAAACTACAGAGAAAGAAAAGGAGAAAGAGAGGCCTATGGAGGGAAGGGGTTGGGGGGTTGGGGGGAGAGGTCATAGAAAGGAAAAGAAAACAGGGAAAAATAAAAACACAAAGTAAAGGTCGTTTTTAAGTGGAGGCCTGGACTCAAACCAGGCCACTGACTGAGGCTTCCTCATTATGGGATTGCAAAAGTGGGCCTTGGCTTCTTGCAGAAGTCATCTCGATGTGTTGGTATTCTGCTGTACATATCATTTGGAAGCGACTCTATCTTTTTACTCCATGGTGAATGTATTCACATATATGTTCCTATAGAAAACCAGTTTAGTGTGTTTTCTCTCACATATGCAAAAGGTACGTATAAAATAGGGGAGACTGACTGCCTGGCTGGCTGCTTGGCTGGCTGCCTGGCTGCCTGGCTGCCTCACTCACTCACTCACTCACTCACTCACTCACTCGCTCACTCACACACTCACACACAGTAAGACCCAAAAGACAGGATAGATACTTTTAGGGGGAGAAACACCCACGGAGGCAAGGCCCAATGGTTATGTGCCCAGAAATGAAAGTGAAACCTTGCAAACACACAGAGGAAAAAGAAACAAAGTAAACTCTCTACCTTGAGCCTATAGTAGGGTTTAAGAGATGATTCTGTTGGTTTCCCATGCATGCATGGGTGGGAGGGGGGGTGCTTTGACCCATGCTCTGTTTCTTTTTAAAATTTACTTCCCTCCCCGGTGTAAGTTTCCTCCTTTCTTTGAGGAAACTCTTGGCTCCGTTCCCACAGTATACTCATTGTTTGGGCAAAAGCTCAGAGGAAGGGAGCTGCTCTTTTCCCTTCCACCACCCACCCCCACCTATTAGTTTTCTTTCCTAATAACTGTTCGTTTATGAGGGACTGAAAAGTGAAGAAAATAGGATGTGTGGAGCCATCATTAGGAAGCTGTCAGGCTGTCTTGTCTCTGAATTCCTGGTGGTGCTTTCCCAGGCCTCATTTCCCCCTGGAAATTATCCTGCTTGCCTCTGTGTTCAATTCTGGGAAGGAACATAGGCCGAGATAAGGCAACCTCTTGGCACAAAGCTGAAACACACGGCCACCTTGCCTCACTGGTACAGAGCTTAATCACCCTATCCCGAGGGTCCTCCGTCAACAGTTTCTTAGAACGATTTTTATTAGTTTAGTGGCCCTACTGAGGTTGAAATTCAAGGCCTCAACTCAGGCAGGCCTGCTCGGGGTGGGCGTGTTTGTTTCTTCTTCTTTCTCCTCCCCCCCACCCCCCCTCCACCAGGGCGCTTAAGTCGTTGCCATGACGACATTTACAAGACAAAGGAACGTTGCCTGAAGTTCCTGAGTTGACTGGGGCTCCAGGCTTAAACCAGCCCAGCCCACCCCCACCCCTGCCCTGCCCTGAGTCCTCTGCGAAACACCCCGGCGGGGTGGGGGGTGGGGCGGCCAGCCCTCAGCTCCTGTAACTTCATTAGCACGCGGGGTGGGGTGGGGGGAGTGAATCAGCCTCCCCTCCCCCTCCCCGTCTTTACAAAAGTGGCCTCTTTTGCCCTTGGGCAGGAAAAGTCTGCGCGCTCTCTCTCTGGTCTTTTTCTGCTGGGACCCTCCTTGCCTACCACCAGCAGCCATTGACTTCCTGCAAGCTGGAGTTGTCAGACTACTTCCACCCACCCGCTGCCACCAGTATGTCTCCCGCCCAAGCCCGCCAGGGACAGAATGGGAGGGGCGCGCCTGGCGGGGAAGCTGGCATGCTTGCCTGTGCTCTGCCCTCTGCCCCTCCGGGAGGCATGACTGTGACCGTGGGATGTCCCCGTGGCCGACCCCTAATCTCCCACCCTCTGGACGGAGGAGAGTGAGGGGAAAAAGGAGTTCAGGAGTCTTGTCTCCCCTCCATCTTCCCGCCTAGGTCCGGCCAGGATCTGCCTCTCTTCTCCCTGTCCCTGTTCCCCGTTCCTCTTAAGGAGCTACTGGAGAAACTGTCCGTCTGTGTTTGTGATTGTGATTAACATCGCAAAAACCTTCAAAGAATCTCAGATCGGTTAGAAGCCCGTTGGGTTTCACTTCTCAGGCGTGAGGGGTTGTTATCTCCCCCTCCCTCTCTACTTTGATTTTTTACAAATTGTTAGTATGCCAGCCCACACCGGTGGCTCGCGTCTGTAATCCTAGCTGCTCAGGAGGCTCAGAGCTGAGGATCACGGTTCAAAGCCAGTCAGGGCAGGAAAGTCACCAGACTCTTATCTCCAATAAGGCACTAGAAAATCGGAAGTGGCGCTGTGGCTCAAGCGGTAGAGCGCTCGCTTTGAGCCGAAGAGTTTAGGGACAGCGCCCAGGCCCAGAGTTTAAGACCCACCACTGACAAAAAAAAAAAAAAAAAAAAAAGGATAGGAAAGATTACATTACATAAGTGAGGTAGGAAGAGTACATTTTTTTTTAATTAATAAGTTTTTTTTTTTTTGTCGTTGGGCTTGAACTCTGGGCTTGGGGGCTATCCTGCCCGGGCTGGCTTTGAACCGTGATCCTCAGCTCTCAGCCTTCTGAGTAGCTAGGATTACAGGCGCGAGCCACCGGCGCCCGGCTAATGAGTTGTGTTAATTGTGAAAATACTTACAGAGTGGTTACAATGACAGGAGCAAGGAAATGAGTACATTTCTTATCAAGCATTGTTGCCTCCTCCTTTGTTTCCATTCCTGCCCTCCCATCTCCCCCCACCCCCTAAAAAAGAGTACTTTTTTTTTTGGAAAATGTCACCCCTTCCCTGGCTCTCTCACAGGTTTTCCCTCCCTCAAGTTCTGTTTGTTCCCCACCCGCAGGTTGTGTGTCAACATAGTGTCTAGTGAGTGCCACTGTTGCACTTCTTCATCCTGGGTCCCTCCATTTCTTGCCCCTCCCAGAAATAGATGAAGGAAGAAACAATGGGGGGGGGAGAAGAGAAAACAAAATAACGTCGATGATAACAAACACAAAGAAAGTGGAAGACTTCTTGTTATATGATCAGAGGTATATAGGCATTGCACTTTGGTGAGCCTCATGTCTTCGATTAAGCAACCCAAAGGCCAGAAGTGGAGTTTTGGCTCAAATGGCAGACTGCCAGTCTCTCTTTTTTTTTTTTTTTGGCGCGGGGGCGGGGGGGTCCGGTCGTGGGGCCTGAACTCTGGGCCTGGGCGCTGTCCCTCATCTCTTCAGGTTAAGGCTAGCACTCTACCACTTGAGCCACAATGCCACTTCCGGCTTTTTTTCTGCTTATGTGGTGCTGAGGAATCGAATCCAGGGCCTCATGCATGCAAGGCAAGCGCTCTACCACTGAGCCACCTTCCCAGCCCCAGAGTGCCAGTCTTGAGCACAAGAGCCAAGGGACAGCACTCAGGCTCTGAGTTCAAGCCCCAGGACTGACTGGGGCGTGCACACACACACCCTGCACCCCTTGATCTTTGCTGCTGTTTCCTACCACACAGGCACAGGCACCCATGGCAGCATGTGATCTACCTCCCCCTCTCCCCCCACACACACTTTGCACTGCCACCACCACCGCCACCGCCACCAACTATAGCAACAGATTTCCTCGGCTTCCCCTCCACCACCACCACCCCCTCCGCCCCGGGCCCTAGTTTAGATCGATGAACCAAAGTGTCCCCACTGCACGTTCGGCTCTGGCAAATATCAGATAGGATTACAGTGATGAGGAGAGAGGAGCGACCGCCATGGATTAACTGTAGGGCCCAGAGGACAGAATGCCAGCCCAGGCCCATTCATAGGTCAAGCCAGGAAATTGTTTTTTGTTTTTGTTTTTGTTTTTGATTTCCGGTCTCTCTCCACACCCCATGTGTTTTGTCTGTCTGTCTCTCTGTGCGATAGGGGTTTGCCATTCATGACCTGTGTGGGCGGGGATGTGCTGGTGTGTGTGTGTGTGTGTGTGTGTGTGTGCGCGCGCGCACGCGCGCGCGCGGGGGAGGGGGAGGTGTTCCTTCCTCACAAGACCTTCCTAAGTGTCTTGATCGATCTTGGGCCTGACGTTCTTTTTCCTTGTTTTGGGGTGCCACCTACTGGACACCGTGTGGAGTGACAGGGAATGATTCGGTGCTGATGGCGGGGGCTGGCGGAGGGGGAAGGGGGCCCACAGGGGGTGTTTCTTTTCACTATTTTCTGGACACGGAATTCGTTTGGATATTATGTCTTACGAGCAAACTGTACCAGTTTATTTACGGTTGTAATTTATATACAGTAACACAAATGTTTTTACGTCCGTATTATGAAAAAGGGTCCCACAGCTGCAGTGGGTGAAAGATTGAGACGGGAACATTTCTAAAGGAGTGCCAAGAAAATGGAAAACAGGCAATGCAATAGTTTAGGGAGAGTTATAAATATCAAGTGCTGCCCTAGGTGAAATTTCATGCACATGTCCTCACCCACTCAGGTAAACTTTTTATATAGGTATCAGAATAAAATTTCTTGAACTATATAGACTTTTATTCACTTGATTTCCCTTAAGTAAATTAAAATAACTGGCTGTTGACAGGGCACATCTGGAAATTTCTATCGGCCCCATAGAGATAATCTGTTACATTTTAGGACATGGTAGATTATATTTGCTATTTCCCCAAATGGACTTTACAAAAGCCATCCGTGGCCCCAAAGATGTTTCTGGACCTCTCATCATGTGTGACTAAATAGGCCTCAGTGAATTAAGCTGAGAAAGCTGCAAAACAAAGCAGATCACTTCAGTTATGGAATATTAAGAGAATAAAAGTAGCTTTATACCACTGGATCTTTAGTGAGAAGGTAGAATAAAAAGAAGAGAAAAATATTGGAGGATGCAATATAAACCAATTGAAACGTATCCAACAGAGGATCTGGCTTTGAAGTGGCTATTGACTAGTGTGGTCCTAGACCATCGTGTCCAGAAGGATAAATCGATGTGTTTTGAAAGATCCTAAACCAAATGTACTTGTGATCATGACCCAAAGCATGAGGACAGGTACATTTCTGTCCTCCTAATTCCAGCTTTGATCCTCACACGTCCGGTTGTTATAATACGTTCACAGTCGTGCCACTTACGGATATTACGTCTTGTGTCTTCTCTGCAATATCTTAAATGCTCAGAGAAGTTACACCTTCTGACAAAAGGACAGTATGTGTGTCACACACACGGGGACACACACACTCTGTTTGCCCGGAGTGCTGTGTAGCTTACCATGTCCAGTTATAGTTTAGGTCTAGCATCCACGTAGGAGAGAAAACAGGTGCCGTTGGTTGGTCGGTCTGTCTGTCTCTCCGCCGGTCTGTCTTCCCCTGGCATCACCTGTTCTAGGTTCTTCTCTGCCGCCGGCACACCCCCCCTCCCTCTGCCACCCCCCTCCCCGCTCCTAGTCCATCAGTCCATCGATATACTTCCCTGTAACTGACATCATCTTATTCTTCTTCTTTGGGGGAATGGATGAATAAACTTTTACCTTGTGTATATTGTACACACACCGTAAGCTGTGTGTGTGTGTGTGTGTGTGTGTGTGTGTGTGTGTGTGTGTTGACGGAATAGAGTGTTTGCCATGCCTGACCCCCTGGCTCTGCCTCTCTACCTGTCTGCGATGCGATGTGTGTGCTGGGGCGCTTCTGCCCGCATATGTGCCCAGTGCGAACTCCAAAGAGAAGTACGCCCGCCGGGCCTGTCCTGTGGGTTCTAACCATGCTTCAACCCCGGGAGATAGAATCACCCCTCTGACCCCCCCACTCTGTTTGGGCCGGGGCCCCTCGTCTGTCTCTCCCTGTCTTTCCTCCTAGGGTTCCCTACCTGCCCTCCCCTCAGCCCCGCACACACACACACACACACACACACACACACACACACACACACACACACACAGACACAGACACACAGACACACACACACACACACACACACACACACACCCACACACACTGTGCACTGCCACACTCGGGTCCAGGTCCTCCACCACAGGCATGTGAGTGATGATGCCTCTACCCTCCAACACCTGTGTGTCGGGTTCAGATTCATCGCCTCATGCCCCGAATCCTGCTCCAGAGAGAGTGGCAGAGCCTATTAGAAAAGGCTAGCTGTTATGACAGGCTAGAGTACGAACCTGTGAGAAGGTCGTTCCGTCCGGTGCCCGGGGATAAGCGTCACTCGGGTGCCACCTCCCCTTCCTTCCCCACCCAGCCAGTGGCTCTCGTTTGGCTTTCCTGTCATTTAGTGATGGGTGAGTGGACTCACGCTTCGCTTCCCATGGCGCTGTCACCGTGGTTTTCCAGACCTGTGTGCGGGACATGTACCTACTCTCTGTGTGTTAGAAGAAACCTCTCTCTGGCCTTCCCCCTGCCCTTTCCCTGCCTGTGAGGGGTGGCGGGTGGGGGCAGGGGGAGGGAGCGTGTTGTGGGGCGGGTGGGCGGCGGACTTTCACAAGTGAGCGGGGTGCCTCCCGAGGGCTCGTCTCTTGCTGGAGCCGACCTATCTTTGGGAGGTTTTTTTTTTTTTTTTCTTTTTCTTTCTGGTTTCCATCTGGGGGAAAAAGAAAACAGAACGTACAAACAACCCCCCCACCCCCCCCCCAAAAAGACGGGCGGGCAGACAGTGGGACGAGAGCTCACTTGCCCTTTTCTGGCCATGTTGGGCGGGGTGGGGGTCTTGCCACGGGCGGCGGAGGTCATTCGGGTGGCTGGTTCATTTTCTCTTGTGGTGCAGGCCTGCCGTCTTTGACACCCCTTCCTGCTTGGGACCGATCCCGGCTTCCTGGTACTCGGGTTCGGGCCGCTCTGTTCGGGCGACTCCCGTCCTGGTTCCTGGTTTCACTTTGGTCGCTGGCGGCCGCGGAGGCATCGGCCGAGACTCGATCTCGGTCTAGGTCTCTGGTGGCTCTGGTGGCATTCGTTAGGTCGCAGAGAGGACCCGGCTTCAGGTCCTGACCTAGGTTGTGCCTCTCGGTGTGTGGCGGTGGGGAGTGAGGCGATTTGTTTCCGTGTTCTGTGTCTCCGGAGCTCAGAGCCGCCCGGCGCGCGCCGATCCGGGGTACGGCGGCTCGGTGGAGTCGGTCGTTGGAAGGCGGTTGTCATGCTCCCCCTGGCGTCCGCTTTGATATGACAGTCCCCTCATTCTCAGCCAAGCGAGCAGGCAAAGGAGGAGGTCTGGCGTTGGCATGCCAGGCAGAGGTCCGGCCTCTGCCGGATGCCGGGCGCGACTGTCGTCGTGGTGTCACTGTGGCGCTGGGGCGGCTGTTCTGTCGGACTTTGCACCCACATGCGAGCGCGGGGTAGGGCCGTGCGTCACCGCTCTCTCTTCCGTGCCTGCTCTGCGGGGGCTGGCAGCTTTGTCGGTCAACCAGTAGTTCTGTCTGGGCCCGACGCCTTGTCCTCCTCCCCTCCCTGGACTCTGGTCTTTGAGGGCGAAAAAATACAGTACGAGGGACATCTTGGGAGTCAGGGGAAAGGGTCCCCGGGTGAGCCGATAGTTGGTGGGGCCGGTCCCGGCCCAGACTCGGACCACACACCCTCCCCGGAGTCACCTCCGAGTGAGCGCTTGGAGCGTGCCAGGCACGAGGGCCTCGGTCGCTGGCCCCGTGTGGCCTCCCTCCACGGCCTCCTCCACGGTCCCGGAGGCCGGAGGACAGACTTCTGCGGCAGGAGCCATGGGCACGGCAGAGGCGAGCTTCGGGGCGGGGACCTTCCTACCATCTGTGGTGTGCACGATGGTGGGGACTTGTCCGGTGGGCCCTGAATAGGGGAAAAATCGAGGCAGGGGGAGCACCTCGGGAGTCGGGGACCTGAGCCCAGGAATCCCGGGTGTGTGCATGCTGGCAGCAGGGCGCTCACCACCGACCCTACACGGTGTGGGTGTTGTGGTTGGGTGGAGTGGATGCCTCGCGTCTGCCGGGGGAAGGCTCCCCATACCGCCCGTGCTGTGAGCCCGTGCGCACCCGGGGTGTGTGCCCACGAGGTAGTGGGGCGGGCGCGTCCCCTGAACCCACTCCCGCCCTCACTCTTCGTCTGTCTTCGCCTTATGTGGTCTACCAGCTGTCCCTGAGAGTTCCGTGTCTGGCTCTGTTGGGGACGTGTTGGGGACAAGTGTCCCTGATGTGGTTTCCAAGAGGTCCCTGTCGTCAGCGAGTTTTCGCCTTTGCCTGACCACCTGGTTTTGGCGTGGTGACGTGAGGATTTTGTACCTGCAGGAGGGTGCTGGCATGCTGTGTCCCGGTGGCTGTCAGCAGGTCTTTTGGGGCTCTCTCGGATGCTGTGTGCCGGGCCTTTCCTGTCTCTTCCCGGTCCGGGTCCCCCTGTCCTTCCCTCCCCGCACTTCCGGCTCCCGCTGCCCTGAGCAGGCCCTGTCCCTGTGGTGGCTCGTGGTTGTGGTGGTGGTTGGTTGGTGGTTGGTGGCTGAGTGAGTCCCGTCGTCCTTGATCTCTCCCCCGCTCCCGGTGCCGGATTCTGGCCCTTGCCTCGGCACGCCGAGGAGGAGAGTGGTTGGTTGTCTGGGGTGCTTAGATAGGCCCGTGCAGTGTGCTTCCCTCGCCGTGGCCAGCTTGAGGAGGAAAAGGGGAGGGGGGTGAGTCCTGCCTTGCCTGTGCGTGTGTGGCATCCCCATTCTGCCATCTGGCTCGTCCCCTCCGTGGCTCCATTTTTTTTTCCTGTCGCTCCTAGCTCCAACTCCCCCGATCTGCCGCTTCCCGGTGGTGAGCCTGGTCGGCCGCTGAGCTGCGCTACTCCCGAGCGCTGTCCGTGGCTTTTTTCCTTTTTTTTTTTCTTACTAGCTTCTTGGGTCCTGTGCCCAGCAGAGGTGTCCTGGTTTTCCTGAGTGCCAGGGACTCTTAAGTCCGTGGTATTTTTTTTTTTAGTTTTTTTTTTCTTTTTGCCTCGCTCGTTACTCACAAAAGGGTGTTTGTCCTGGCTACGCTTTTATCCCAGGCTGTTGGCCCTCTCAGGAGCCGAGCTTCCTGGCCCCGCACCTCCTGAGTGCCGTGTGGCTGTCTTCTCCACCCTCTCGGTGTGATTGATGTGGTGATGTTGTGATCTCCTTCAGGCCCGGACCTAAGCTGCGCCAGGGGAGGGACAGACAATCATGGCGAATGGGACCACTCTTCTCTTTCTGCCCGTGGGCCCCTGCCCTCACCGTCCCACCGTGCTGGCGCCGGTGGTGTGCGGGGAGGCAGGGGTGTGGGAACCGGGTCCTGCTGCGCTCTCCCTGCCCTCGCCATGAGGTCGGGGACTTGTACACGCTGGAGTAGGGGGGCGCCCTTATCTTGCTCCTCTCTTCCCATGACTTGTTATTAGCACGGGGGTCAGCTCTCTCTGCGGAGAGGGAGGGTCGGTGCTCTGTGCTTGCCTGTGCTGTGTTGTGTGAAAAGCCACGCCTCACTCTGCCCTCTTGCGGTGCTCCCGGAACGCTCTGGGTCAGTTCTCTCAGGTTCCTGAGGTTGAGTGGTGGGCTGAGATAGGAGGCTCCCACAGGGGAGCAGAGAAGAAAATGGAAAAGAGAGAGGCTATGGGAGGGGTCTCTCTTACCTCAAATTGCAGTCATCATGGGATATTGCCTGCAGCAGGGGCCACACTGAGTAGAAAGATGGAAATTCAGGTGGTGAAGCTGAAGATCCCTCAGGAAGATGTAGCGCCGGTTAAGGAGATTGAGGCAAGGTCTGTATCTCCAGCCCTGCAGCTGCCAGTGAACTCAGGTAAACCAGAGAGCCCTGGGGCTGTCCAGGCCTTAGCCAGGCAAGGAGGAGCGGCACACTCTGTCCTGGGCCTTCCTTCTCTGTGGCAGCCAAAGCTCATGCTCAGAATATTCTGGCAACTCTCATTTTGTAGTGAGTGCTGGGCAAGCACACATTCCCCCTCCTACGCATGTGTTCCCATGGAAGGGACTGGGCCAGTCAGTGAGGGGTAAGCAGTGGGGCAAAAGTGGTAGGGCTGGAAGGCGTGGGGCCAGAAAGGTGGAAATGAAGGTAAAATTTGTGGCTGTGATACCGGTGGGTCAGGAGAATGGGTGCAGCTCTGAGGGTGTATCTGGCCTCAAGAAGTAGTCCAGTCCAAAAAGTGTGAGTAGGGGACATAGCATGGTGGTAGGCTGAGGAAACACCGAGTGACCATGGGCCAGAGGGGTGGGGTCGGGAGGTGGGATGATGGGGGGGAGGTATGGGACAGGGAACTTAGCAGAGTGGATAGGGGGACCAAGAAGAATGGTTGGGCACACTTAACTGGAAACAGCACTGTCCAGTATGGCTCTCTCCATGTGCTTATGTACTATGCTCATCTGTGCTCTGTTGGGGGTAAGTCCATCGGGTTCAAGTTCCCATGCCCCACAATCTAGACTAGAAGAAAGGAACTCCATCTAAATAGTCACCTTCCAGGGGCATAATTCTCTGGCGCCTGGGAAGAGGTTTATTGTGAAGACAGGTGGGTAGAACGGGCCACATCTGTAGTAACAAATTCATATCACTCTTATCCATGAGGCATGGTTAATATATAAATGCACTCAAACAATAAGTCCTTCTTTTTTTCCCTCTTCCTTTTCTTTACCTCTTTCTTCTTCCAGTGCTGGGGCTTGAACACAGCTTCTAGGTGCTACAAAAATTCCCTGCCCAAGGGCTTATTGTACTTCACCTCAAAGACCTCTATCTTCTTGGTCCCTGTCAACCCAGGTGCAGGTACCATGACCAGATGTCCGCTTTCAAGGCAAGTAGGTTCCCACCAGCCTTCTCCCTGGAGGAACCAAAAGGAAGATTAAGGGTTTTGTGCTTTAGTGTGTACATTCACATGAACATTTCCTTCCATCTGTGGGACAGTTCTAAGTACTCATTCTCTTATTGAACTTCAGCTACACATCATTTAAAAATGGAGGCACCAGTGAAGGAAGGGGAAAAAACCCAAACAACAAAACAAAAAACATTCCACAATCATTGGATGACTGAATGAAGTAAAGTAAAACTCAACCTAACAATATTTTACCAAATCTGTTATGTTTGAATGGTGAGAGCTCCATAGAGGAAGATGCCAAGGCAGCCAGGCAGTGTACATTTGGATATGTTCAAGGATGCTATCATTATTTTATCATTTGCTCATTCATCCAGGAAGGGGAGGTCAATTACTATGATACTTTGATTGTGTTCAATCCAATGACCATGTTATTAAAATGAAAAGGTGCCAAAACAAAAAATAGGACTCCTCTACCCAGCACGTTATCTTTAGTTCACTTCCAGGCCACACACATCATAACCATATCCAAAGAATGCAAGGAAGGGAGGTAAAGAATCAGCATTCTGCTGTATTAGCTGGACCAACACATTGTTCAGGTTGAACTGTTTATCCTCTGTGGTATTACTTTCTTCTTATTTATGGATCTGAGGTGTGTGCACTTAAGAACTATGTGCATATATCTGTATATACATTCTGACTGAAGATATATGTCCATCAACTGCGGTGTTAGCTTGCAAAGGTTCATTTTAACCGGTACAGCAGCTGTATGTCAATGTAATTGCTCCCATGTCCCATGTGCGTCTCCAAGTTCTACACAAGATAATGTCACTGACCATTTTACCTATGTTGCTGCTGGCATTACCAATCTTCCTTCTCCCAATTCCCCCTCCCACTTCCCTCAATACCCTGCAGCAAACCACAGCCTTTATAGTTTGTTTCTTCAGTTTTTATTGCCCGAGGTTTGATTGGTCCAGTTCTAACACAGTTGGTAGCTATGGCAGGTGCAGGGGGTGGCCTTTCTTCTAACTTTCCTAAACATACCAGGAGAGTCTGTCCATGTTTCAGGAATTTTATTTGAATGACTTTCCATTTTCTGGGCTTTGCCACCTATCTGATGTTGTCTCTTCTTTTGTGCTAATGAAGATTGAACCCAGGATATTTCACTAGCTAGGCAAGTAGTCTCAGTGAACTATAACCCAGTCCCAGAACATCTTTTTAAATTCTCCCTACATCTGAGTGTAAGATGGAAAGAAAAGTTTAGTCCAGTATACTGGAATGTTTCAGATTTTTAGGTTTTGATTAATCTAGTATAGTCATAGTCTAGAAACAAATCTATTGGTAGAACTTGATAAGACACTATACAGCTGTTGAGGGGAAGGTATTATCCTACAGCATAACCTTGGAAACTTAGTGGCGAGGCCTTCAACATCAATTCATCAGGGACATGAGTTCAACCCACGATAGTTGCTGTGGTCTGAAGCTTCCCCTCAGGTTTCTGTTATTCCATTTTGCATGCTACATTCCATACTAGCAATATCCACCATGCTCAGTCTGACTGCTTAGATTTGTTGAAAGATTGTGAGTGAATGTATATGTCATCTTAGATGACTTTATCATTGAGTCATGTGAAGAACTTCACCACAAAAGAGAACACTCTTCAGTTGCAGTTATGATTTACAACAAATTTTCATAATGACCACAAAGCATCGTTTTTTCAGGCCAAACATTTTAACTTGCACCAAAATGATGTTATGGCAAAAATGATCTTCTAATAGAGTTTCTAAACCCAAACACAAAGTATTTTTTTCTTAAGGAAGAATTAACTATGCCAACCAGTTTATTTTTATCTGTGTTTGACCATGTTCAAAAAAGTTTTAGTTTTAGTTTTAGTTTTAGTTTTTATTTTTTTGGTCATGGGGCTTGAACTCTGGGCCTACGCACTGTCCCTCAGAGATTCAGCTCCTCAGTGATTCAACTCAAGGCTGGTGCTCTACCACTTGAGCCACAGTGCTACTTCTTGTTTTCAGGTGATTAATTGCAGATAAGAGTCTCATGGACTTTCCTGAATGGGCTGGTTTTGAACTGCAATCTTTATATCTCAGCCTCATGAGTAGCTAGGATTATAGGCGTGAGCCACTGGTGCTTGGCAACTATGGGCAATTTTTAACCATGATTGAAAATGTTGGGAAAAACTAGAATACTTGTAAGCAGCAGTACTTGCATGGGTATAAATATATGTAATATCCAATATACATTGGTATAGATATATGTAATATACCAAATATTTTTGCAAAACTGAAGTCCTTGGTGATAAAAAACATAACAAAACTCATTTGGATCTCTTATTGAACATAATTTATTTTTCTATATAGAAAAATACATATATATATATCACATTATAGAAGTATATAAATAATGCTTTAGTATTTATGGGCACTATTCTAATTACAGAGAGAGAGAGAGAGAGAGAGAGAGAGAGAGAGAGAGAGAGAGAGAGAGAGAGAGAGAGAGAGAGAGAGAGAGAGAGAGAGAGAGAGAAACACAAAAACCAGGACATTAAACTTACAGGTTGGAATTCTGTAACTCCCAATTACATATTGTACTGAAAGGGAAATTACAATGAAATAGAAAATTAGACCATTCTGCAAGGATTCCAAAAAATAGTTCTTATTCATTACTTGTTTGTTATCTTGATGTGTTTGTGACTAGTGGATCATTTGGTTTGCATTAGGATGAAAATAACACTACCTTGTTCTTAAAATCCAAGGGAAATATGTATATTTGGATAAACCTTTATTTGCTTAGTTTTCAAACACTAGGTCATGTTCCCAAATAATAATGGATTTTGCAAATATAAAAAAAGATACTGTAATGTATTTCTTTTTCTAAAATGTATTTCTTATGACTAGATAAGACGTGTTAAGTGAAATGAACCAAAAGATAGGGACACAGGTTGCTTTTTTTCCCCTTGCTATTGTTTCTAAAGTATTTACAATGTACCTTGTGATTTTTTTTGTTTCTTTGTATGGTCCACCCCTACGGTATAACCCTTATTTTCACTATATTTGATGTCGGTGCCCTGCATCTTGTATATACAATTCTCTAATTTGGGGAGGGGGAGGGAAAAAACAAAATGCTTAAATAGGGATTCAGGTTGACCCATTGTAACTGAGATGTATAAGACAATATGTTAAAAAACGAACTTTATAATTTAGGTGGGGGGGGGAGGAGGAGTGTAGTTATAGAGGCGAGAGGGAAGGGATGGTAGGGGAAAAACAAAGGAGGAAGCAATAATGCTTGATAGGAAATGTACTTACCTTGCTCATGTAACTAACACATTTGTACAGTATTTTTACAATAAAAATATATTTCTTAAAAATAGAAATATTTGAGGGGGAACCAACATGGCGACGGGGCAGCAGGGAAACGCCACAGCTCTCTCCAACCAAAAAGAGAGTTCGAGTTCCAACGCTTAATCTCCCCAAGAGACTGACAACAACAAAAAGGCGAACACTGAGAGAAAAACCAGAGGCGGAAAATAACAAAAAAAGAAAGAGAGGAAAAGAAGAATTTCAGAACAGAGAAAAGCGAAGACCCCTCCCCCAACCTTTACTGGCCACGCGGCAGTGCGCCAAGCCACCGGCCAGCCGGCCCGGCGGGGGCTGCTGGAGCCCCAGAGACACAGGGGGCCGCCTGCAGATCACCAGGTACCGGTTTTCAGAACAGCAGATCACCAGAAACAGAGAAACCTACAAGCAGGGAGTCTCCACGAGGATCCCACCCCCACCCCTCACTATCCACCCGAGCAGAGAGGCTCCATCCCGCCAAAGCTGCTCGGCACCAGCAGCGCGACAAAGGGACCTCTTGGCAGACCACCTGCCCAATCGCCATCGCAACGACCCGGCGGGGATGCCCGGGCCCCAGAAGCACTGTGAAGAAGCTGCCTGAGCATGGACACGTTTGACCCGAGAGCTTCGACAGAGGCAGAGACAGAAAAGAATCACACAGAGCCACCACAGCCCAACCCAGCCCGCAATCACCCCAACTGAACTCGGATTGCAACAACAACTGACAACCTACACCACACAGAAACAACCAGCTCCAGGGTGAGTACCCCACAGGGGAAGTGTATCACTCAAAGGAGACCAGAGCTGGAGGGAATCCCCAGACCCTGACCTAGACTCCTTACCCCAACACCCGGACCACAGGACCCACTAAAACTGGGAAAGGTTTGAGATCTCCTCCAGCCCGAAGACCACACTCAGCTGGTCAGGCTAGAGCAAGAGCGCCCCTGGAAGGGAGGAGCTTAAATGCCCAAGACTACCAACAGTAGAAGAAATATGAACCGTGTCCCCCAGGCTATAAAACATAGGTGGTATACACATCAGCACAGGCCTAACGAGTGCGTTCCAGGCTGCATAACCTAGGTGGTATACACATCAGCACAGGCCTAAGGAGCGTGCTCCAGGCTGGGGCCGGAACCAGGCCCGGGGATCCAGCGCCTGAACAACACGACCAACTCCTACCAACTGAAGTAAAAAGCTGAGCATACGCCTCAACAGAGGGAAGAAAACCAGGAAACAACACTCCCCCTGAAGCACGCCTGTGACAACAAAAGACCTGGAGGCCCAGGACAAGAGAAGCCCAAACACCACCAAAACTCCACCCATATACCCTAGACTGGGAATTGGGCAACACAGGCTGCCAGCACCTGATAGTAAGCAGGAGCTCAGACTGTTAAGGCAGCTCAGCAATAGAGTGATAGTCTTGGATGTATGAGGCCCTGGATCCGATTCCTCAGCATCACAAAAGCAAAAGGGGTCAGAAGTGGTGCTGTGGCTCAAATGGTAGGGTGCCAGCCTTGAGCTGAAGAGCTGAGGGACAGCACACAAACCTACAGTTCAAGCCCACAACCATCCCAAAACACACAAACAAAAACCCATCAGGAGCCCATAGCAGGCTCCAGTATTTGGGAGATTGCATCCAGAGCATCTGTTCTTCACAAGAGCACCCGTAGGAGCAAACACAAGCAGTCTAGGCTGCTCAACCCTTCCAAAGGCGGGAACTGCCAGCAATCTACAGCAGAAAGCTGAGAATCCTAAGTAAGTCAGAATAGCAGCTGGAAATAGGCTCCCAACAGAACCCAGATCAGGCACAGACTCTCTCTACCAATACAGAATCAGCAACCAAGCAAAGACAGACACACCAAAACAAAATTGAAGAGCAGTCTCCTGAACCCCCATGCGAAAATCACAGAGAAAAATCACAAGGTTTACCATCACCCAGGACAGCAAGCTCACCTCAAAAGCCAGCAGCCACGCAGGGGAGAGCCCCAGTGGGAGCAAAGCAGGAATGGAAGACAAAAGCTACATCCAAGGGTTCCTGGAGGCAATGACTCAAGAAATAAAGTGAGAAATTGATCAGAAATTGAAAGAGCACAAAGTTGAACTATCAAAAGAGATACAGGATATCAAACAAGAGTTGGATGCAAAAATAGAAGCCGCACAAACCTCAGTAAGAAGTGAGATAAATGCCAAATTAGAGGTAATGCTTACCTCATTGAGAGGTGAGATCAGTACTCTGAGAACCAACATTGAATCCACAAAGGGATCCATTTCCTCCATGCAAACCACAATAAAAGCCACGATCAACAGAGTGAATGAAAGGGAAGGTAGAGTGTCAGATACAGAAGACAGAATACACCAACTGGACCAAAAAGTGACAGATATGGAAAAATCACTCAAATTAAACCAAAGGGAAATTCAAGAGCCAGCAGATAATGCTAAAAATTTTAACCTTCGCATAATTGGAGTGGACGAATGTGAGGAATTCCAGAGCAACGGAATGCAACACCTATTTAACAAGATAATCAATGAAAATTTTCCCCACCTCAAAAACAACCATCTTAACTACATCACAAAAGCTTATCGAACACCCAACAAGCAAGACCCCAGGAGAAACACTTCTAGACACATTATAGTAAAAATGATAGATCTGAATAATAAGGAAACAATCCTGCATGCAGCAAAAATGAAGAAGGCGCTGTACTACAACGGGAAACAAAGTGGAATCACTGCAGATCTCTCCACACAAACAATGAATGCAAGAAAAGCCTGGGAACGCACCATACGAGCCCTGAGAGCCCATAACTGCCAACCAAGACTAATATACCCGGCAAAGCTAGCATTCACATTCGTTGGAGAACTGAAAACTTTTAATAGCAAAGAAAAACTAAATGAATATATAAACATTAAGCCAGCATTACAAAGAATTCTAAGAGGGGGGACACAACCTGAAGAAAGCAACCAGGAATTGGGGCCTGCCCCAAACAGGCATTACTAAAAGTCTAACTGAGCAAGCACAGGAGGAAAGGAAAGAAGAAAAACTTAGGAAAACGGAATGGCAGGGACAACAATGCATCTCTCTATACTTTCTCTTAATATAAATGGTCAGAATTCGCCAATTAAAAGAAAACGAACTGAGGACTGGATCAGAAAACAAGAACCATCCATCTGTTGCCTTCAGGAGACCCACCTCTCAGCCAAACATACAAACAAACTCAGAGTGAAGGGGTGGAAAAATATCTACCAATCAAAGGCCCACAGTAAGAAAGCAGGTGTAGCTATCCTGGTATCTGACAAAATAAACTTTTCATTAAAATCAGTACAGAAAGACAAGGACGGACACTACATATTAATAAAGGGAACAATCCAAGAGGAGGATATAACCATCATCAACTTATATGCCCCAAATATTGGTGCACCCAGATATGTCAAACAAATGCTCTCAAACTTACAGAATAAAATAGATTCCAATACTAGGAGACTTTAACACACCACTCTCACAAAAGCACAGGTCTACCAACCAGAGGATTGGCAAAGAAGCTATCGAATTAAGAGAGGTCATACTCCAAGCGGAATTAACTGACATCTACCGAGTATTTCACCCTAAAACAACACAGTACACATTCTTCTCCGCAGCTCACGGAACTTTCTCCAAAATAGACCATATCATAGTTCATGCAAGGAACTTAAGCAAATACAAAGGGATCGACATAATCCCCTGTATCCTATCTGACCACAGTGGAATCAAGCTAGCTCTCAATAACAAAGCATACCGCAGAAATTTCTCCAATACATGGAAATTGAACAGCACACTCCTTAACAATGCCTGGATAACAGAAGAGATCAGAGAAGAAATAAAGCATTTCCTACAACTCAATGAAAATGAAAACACCTCACAAAGAAACTTGTGGGACACAGCAAAAGCAGTCCTGAGGGGCAAATTTATTGCCCTCAGTGCCCACATCAAGAGAATGGAGACAGACCAAGTAAATAATCTCATGTTGCAATTAAAACAGCTAGAAAAACAAGAAAAAATGGGACCTAAAGCTACTAGACGAAGCCAGATAACCAACTTAAAAGCAGAGATTAACCAATTAGAAAATCAGAAAACCATAATCAAAATAAACCAAACAAAAAGCTGGTTCTTTGAAAAAATAAACAAAATTGATGGCCCATTGGCTAGATTAATTAAACAAAGAAGAGAGGAAACCCATATTAATAGGATTAGGGATGCCATGGGAAACATCACCACAGGTACCCAAGATATCCAAACAATTCAAACAGACTACTTTCAAAAGCTATACTCTCTAAAGGAAGAAAATCGGGCAGAAATGGATGCATTTTTAGAGAAATACAAGTTGCCCAAACGGAGCAAAGAAGAAGTTAACCAATTAAATAAGCCAATATCCTATAATGAGATACAGGAAGCTATCAAAAGTCTTCCAACAAAGAAAAGCCCAGGACCAGATGGATTCACAGCAGAATTCTATAAGACCTTTAAACAAGAACTAATACCCATACTCCTCAAGCTCTTCAGAGTAATAGAGAAGGAGGGAGCTATCCCAAACTCATTCTACGAAGCCAATATCACACTCATCCCCAAACCATGCAAAGACCCAACCAAAAAGGAGAATTACAGGCCAATCTCCTTGATGAACACAGATGCAAAGATCCTTAACAAGATTCTAGGTAACAGAATCCAGAAACACATAAAAAAATAATTCACTATGACCATGTAGGCTTCATCCCAGAGACACAGGGATGGTTTAACATACGTAAGTCAATAAATGTAATCCAACATATCAACAGAGCCAAGGTCAAGAATCACATCATTATCGCCACAGATGCAGAAAAGGCCTTTGATAAAATTCAACATTCATTCATGCTAAAAGCTCTGGAGAAAATAGGAATAGAAGGAACATTTCTAAAAACAATAAAAGCCATTTATGACAGACCAATAGCCAATATTATACTTGATGGGGAAAGGCTACAACCAATTCTCCTAAAATCAGGAACAAGGCAAGGATGCCCACTGTCTCCACTCCTCTTCAATATAGTCCTAGAACCCTTAGCCCGGGCAATAAGGCAAGAAAAAGACATTAAAGGGACCCGCATAGGGAAAGAAGAAGTTAAACTATCCCTCTTTGCAGATGACATGATACTATACTTGCACGATCCCTAAAAGTCCATCCCCAAACTCTTAGAAATCATAAATCACTTCGGCAAAATAGCAGGATACAAAATAAACCCACAAAAATCAGTTGCCTTCCTATACACTGATAATGTACAGGAAGAGAGGGAAATAAAGGGAGCAACCCCATTCACAATAACCTCCCAAAAAATAAAATATTTAGGAATTAACCTAACCAAAGATGTAAAAGAACTATTTAATGAGAGCTATAAAAAGTTAAAGAAATTGCAGAAGACACTAGGAAATGGAAAGACCTCCCATGCTCCTGGATAGGCCGACTTAATATAGTAAAGATGGTAATACTTCCAAAACTAATATACAAATTCAATGCAATTCCTATTAAAATCCCAATGACGTACATCACTGAAATACAGAAAAGAGTCCAAAAATTCATATGGAACAACAAAAGACCTAGAATAGCCAAAACAATTCTAGAGGATAAAGACAATATGGGAGGGCTATTCATGCCGAACTTCAAAGTCTACTACAGACCTATAATAACAAAGACAGCACGGTACTGGCACAAAAACAGACCCGAAGACCAATGGAACAGAATAGAAGATCCACAAATAAATCCACAGGGCTACAGTCAGCTGATATTCGACAAAGGAGCCAAAGACATACAATGGAAGAAACACAGCCTCTTCAACCGCTGGTGCTGGGAAAACTGGGCAGCCACATGCAGAAAACTAAAAGTGGACCCCAGCCTATCACCATGCACCAACATCAACTCAAAATGGATTAAAGACTTTAACATTAAACCTGAATCTCTGAAACTACTGCAGGACAGAGTAGGAGAGACACTTGAACTAATAGGCACAGGAAGGAACTTCCTGAACAGAGTCCCAGGGTCACAACAAGTTGGAGAGAGACTCGACAAATGGGACTACCTTAAAATAAAAAGCTTCTGCACAGATAAAGCTATTGCAACCAAGCTAGATAGACTACCAACTAATTGGGAAAAATATTTACCAGCAATATATCAGACAAGGGGTTAACATCCTGTATATACAGGGAACTCAAGAAACTAATCCCTCCCAAACCTAACAAACCAATTACTCAATGGGCAAGGGAACTAAAGAGGGACTTCTCAAATGAAGAAATGAAAATGGCAAAGAAACACATGAGGAAATGTTCATCATCCCCGGTGGTGAAGGAAATGCAAATAAAGACAACCCTGAGATACCACCTTACCCCAGTCAGAATGTCCCACATTCACAAATCAGCCAACCACAAATGCTGGAGGGGATGTGGAGAACGAGGAACACTATTACACTGCTGGTGGGAATGTATACTCATACAACCACTTTGGAAAACAGTCTGGAGGGTCCTTAAAAAGCTAAAGATTGACCTCCCTTATGACCCAGTCATACCACTTCTAGGCATCTACCCTGAACAACAGGAACCAATATACAAGGACACGTGCACCCCCACGTTTATTGCAGCACTGTTTGCAATAGCTAGGATATGGAAACAACCTAGATGCCCCACCACAGATGAATGGATCCAAAAATTGTGGTATCTATACACAATGGAATATTATGCAGCCATTAGAAATGACAAAATAATGGCATTTGCAGGGAAGTGGATGGAGCTAGAAGGAATCATGTTGAGCGAGGTAAGCCTAGAATGAAGAGACAAACAGTACATGGTCTCCCTGATAAGTGGATGCTAAATCCAAAATGTTAGGTGATATGACAAAACTAATAGGACTTAAGAAACAAAGAACTCCCACTCATCTGGTTGAACCACTACCAAATATCCCCATGCTGCTGATCACATATATGGTATATAACACGTGAGCACCGTTATATATTACAGACTGTGATAGACAATTTGCTCCAGGAAAGTTAGAATGAACTTGTGACTTTAAATGAGCATCATTATTCCACAATACTGTGAATTTCCGGAAATTATGTAATCACTTAATCACAATCAAAAAAAAAAAAGAACCTCGATGAACGGAGGGAGGGAGGGGATGGTAGGGGGAAAACAATGGAGGGGGTAACAATGTTCAAGAGGAAGTGTACTCATTACCTCACTCATGTAACTGTAACCCTCTGTATAATATCTTTCCAATCAAAAAAATAAAGCTTATGTATATGTATACACAAAAATTGTCTAGAAATAAAATTATAATAGGCCCTGGAATGCCAAAAAAATTAAAATGAAATTGCCTTCAGTCATTCATTTAGACAATTTATATTGAGGGCAAGCTATTGTAGATCACATCACGAACTAAACGGATAGAATTTGAGAGGATCACAGCTTAGAACCAGTGTGCAAGGAAAGTAATAATAATTCTCATATCATCCTAAATCCTGGCATATTGGAATGCGTTTGTGATCCCAGCTTCTTGGCAGACAGAGGTGAGGAACTTAGCCTCCGTTCAGCCCTCAGGAAAATTGATAACCTATGAGCAAAGTAACTAAATTGAAAAAAGATTGTTCTATTGGTAGAAAACTTGTTCAGCAAAAAATAAATCTAAATTCATACTCATTTCCTAAAAGAGGAAAGAAACGGATATAAAGAGAAAGAAAAGAATGTAGAGAGGGAGGAGGAGAGAAGGGAAGGAAGGAAGGAATGAGGGAGGGACGGAAGGAAGGCAGGAGGGAGGGAAGGAAGAAAGGGAAAGAAAGAAAGAAAGAAAGAAAGAAAGAAAGAAAGAAAGAAAGAAAGAAAGAAAGAAAGAAAGAAAGAAAGAAAGAAAGAAAGAAAGAAAGAAAGAAAGAAAGAAAGAAGTTAGGAAAGAAAGAGAGAGAGAAAGGAAGGAAGGAAGGAAGGAAGGAAGGAAGGAAGGAAGGAAGGAAGAAAGAAAGGAAGGAAGGAAGAAAGAAAGGATGGAAGGAAGGTAGGAAGGAAGGAAGGAAGAATGAGAGGTTTAAATAAAAACAGCATGTGTTAGATTTTAATAAGGACACTAAATCTTTTTAGCGATAAATGTAATCATTTAATTCTCTGGGCAGAGACATTTTGTATCAAGCCATGTTGTACTGACTTGGGACCCCTGAAAGACCACCAGAGACCACGACAAATGTGAACAGCAAAAGAGTCGTTTATTTGCAAGCTCAAGCTTGGTCCGCTGTGCACTCGGTAACTGGTGATGGTAAGAGTCTCTAAGCACAAAATCAGCACAGCTTTCATAGCATTGAACAAACAAGTTTAGGAAATTTCCACACAAGCAGTTATATATTTGGTTTGAGTCCACCCTAACCGCACTGCCCTTTTTCTGAACTATTGGTATATTCTGTTCCTGGAACACTTGGGCAACTGTTCTGCTTTCTTAAGGGTGGGCAGGCTTGGTGGCAATCTGTTTTTTTTTCTCTCTCTCTTGGAGTTACTCTGAGGGCAGCCTAGTACAAGATGGTGGGGTTAATCTCAAATTGGAGTTACTTTGGCTCTTCATTCCCTCCTCTTCTAGAGCATCGGGGACCAATCATGGTCCCCTAATTGGCACAGTCTTCTATATTTGCAGTTTGGCGTTGGGACCTCAGAACTAATAGATGGACTGTGCTGATCCTCTCTTTTACAAAGGACAACAGGCTACAAAGTCTGATTGTGAGCAACAAAATTAACAGTACCAAAGGCCCTTACATTTTCTTCCACCAATCCTGACTCCGTATATCACAGCTAACAATTTTATACCAGCTGTACTCATAAGCTCCAATTTTAAAACATACTTATACCATTTGCTACATACTTAAGCTTTCTGAGGTTTGTCTTCTTTACAAACATTTTAAGACAATCCTTACTTTTTAATTCATTTCTTATCCAGAGGATACCAATTTTTCCCAAATTCATTTCCTAAGGCTTTCTTTACTACCCTCCTCTTCTTTACAATTTCTTGAGCTTCTTTGTGGCTAGAGTTTAAAACTGCTCATTTTCCCTTTGACCTGTGGAACCAAGTTATCTCAGAAAGGCTCAAGGTACCTGTGGGATGAAAAGCTTGCTAGATTTTAAGGCTAAGATTAGGGCTGGGTCTCATTTCTCTTACTACCTCCATTGATTAAAAAAAAATCTCCTTTATCTTTAAAAGTCACCAAGTAGGAAGCAGGTTATTACCATACCAGACCCAAACTAGGCTGTGACCCTGAAGTGCCTAAGGCAAGCCAATGATAGCCTTGCCCCCAATATCCACTGTGGGAGTAGAGAAGGTTATTGGATATCACCAAAAGAATGTCCCACAAGATATTAGTTTTAGCAGCTTTCAACCTGGAAGCCGTCTCAGGTGATGGAATCATGCAGGAGTTCAATCTACTTTTACCACGATGGAGGTGGTCTGGATGATGATGTAGATTTCCTCTCGGTGATTGTCAGTCTGTCGTTGAACTTTACCCATTAGGATGTGCAGCAGCAGCAGCAGCAGCAGCAGCAGCAGCAGCAGCAGGGTCTTTCAGTGTCTCCAAGGGACTGTCACACCACTTGCTGGGCTGCAAATTCCTACACAGACTGGTTAAGGATACATTGCATAGGATTGGAAGGCTGTGACCCCACTGTTTCTTTTAAGACTATTTAGACAATAGCTCAGGACAATTTACCAAGATGACAACTTTTTTTAAAAAAATTTTTATATTATTTTATTTGAGAACATACTGTACAGAGGGGTTACAATTACATGGGCAGGATAATGCATACATTTCTTACCAAGCACTGCAGCCTCCTCTTTTGTTTACCCTTCACCTCCCTTCACAGCCTCCCCCCTCCCCCCACCCAATCATAACCCCCTCCCTCCCCACACCGACATTGTAAAGCTGGTTTTGACATGACATTTTGTACTTCTCATTGTTGCAACAGGTCCACCTGAATCCTTAAACGACTTGTTTGTCCCCATCTCCTCCACATGTTATACTGACATCAAATATAGTGTTAGCGGGGGTTACACTGTGGGGGAGGGACATACAAAGCAACAAAGAAATAATCTTATAAATGCGTTAGAAACACATGCATGAAAGAAACGAAAACATTAAAATACATATTTAAGGGTTCGTTTTCCTAACATCATATTATCTGACCTTTTCCGCTTGACCCATACCTATACTAGATATTGCAAATAAGGGAAACCATGGGACCTATGTTTCTTTGGGCCTGTCTTACTTCCCTTAATATAATTTTTTCCAAACCTTTCCATTTCCTAACAAATGGGGAAATGTCATTCTTTCTGATGGAGGCATAGAATTCCATTGTGTGAATATACCACATTTTTGTTTTAATTTAATTTTATTTTATTTGAGAACATACTGTACAGAGGGGCTCCAATCCATGGGCAGGATAATGCAAACATTTCTTACCAAGCATTGCAGCCTCCTCCTTTGTTTACCCTTCACCTCCCTTCCCCGCCTCCCCCCTCCCTCCACACAATTATACCCCCCTCCACCCACCCAATTATACCCCCCTCCCCCCCACACACCGACATTGTAAAGCTGGTTTTGACATGACATTTTGTACTTTTCATTGTTGCAACAGGTCCACCTGAATCCTTAAACGACTTGTTTGTCCCCATCTCCTCCACATGTTATACTGACATCAAATATAGTGAAAGCGGGGGTTACACTGTGGGGGAGGCACATTCCATTGTGTATATATATCACATTTTCTTGATCCACTCATCTACTGAGGGACATTTGCATTGGTTCCATATCTTAGCTATGGTAGGGACTTACTGTGTAGCTTAGGCTGCTCTAAAGCTTACAATCCTCCTTGGTGCTGGGATTACAGGCATGTCTACCATTATTGGCTTTGCTCAGTAACTCTATTTATAACATATTCTGCAAGAAATTCATTCATGCTCATGAAGATATGTGGCTTAAAGCTGTTCACATTAGTATTCTACTGTACAAAATATAAATAATATAGCTGGACATGGTACTATGCTACCACATGGAAATGCCAGCGAATACTCAGGAACCTGACACAGGAGAATTAGGAGTTGAAGAAAGCCTGGTCTACACTGCAGAACCTTGTTTCCAAAGTTAAGAAGTCTTTTGAGGAACCTCCATACTGCTTTCCAAAGTGGTTGAACAAGTTTACATTCCCACCAACAATGAAGTAATGTTCCTTTCTGTCCACATCCCCTCCAGCATCTGTTGTTGTTAGAGTTCTTGATTTTTGCTGTTCTAACTAGAGTGAGGTGATATCTCAATGTTGTTTTGATTTGCATTTCTTTTATGGCAAGGGATGTTGAACATTTCTTCATGTGTCTATTGGCCATCCTTCTTTCTTCTTCAGAGAAGCTTCTCTTTCAGTCTTTCGCCCACTTATTTATTGGGCAGTTGTTTCTTTGAGGATTTGTTGTTGGGGGGTTTAATTTTTTGAGTTCCAATATATTTTAGATATGAGACCATTGTCCGTTGTATGGCTAGTAAAGATCTTCTCCCAATCGGTGGGCTTTCTATTGATCTTGCTAGCTATGTCATTTGCCCTGCAGAAGCTCTGCAATCTTATGCAATCTCATTTGTCCAACCTTTCTTTGATTTGTTGTGTTTCCGGGTCTCTATTCAGAAAATTTCGGTCTGAGCCAAGGAGACCTAGGGTTTCTCCTATTCCATCCTGTAATGTTTTCAGAGTGTCTGTCTGCTTTGAGTTCAAGGTCTTTGATCCATTTGAAGTTGATTCTGGTGCAGGGTGATATATAAGGATCTAGCTTTAGTTTTCTACATGTAGTTAACCAATTTTGCCAGCACCATTTACTGAAGAGGCTGTCTTTCTTCCATTCTATTGTTTTAGCTCCCTTACCGAAGATTAGATGGCTATAGGTCTGTAGGTTCATTTCTGGGTTTTCAATTCTATTCCATTGGTCCTGAGGTCTGTTCTTATGCCAATACCAAGCTGTTTTGATTACTATGGCTTTATAGTAGAGTTTGAAATTTGGTATTGATATTCCTCCAGCAGTGTTCTTTCGGTTGAGGAGCGTTTTTGCTATTCGGGGTCTTTTATTGTTCCATATGAATTTTTGGATTGCCTCTTCTATTTCCTTGAAGAATGAGGGTGGAATTTTGATAGGTATCACGTTGAATTTGTAGATAACCTTGGGAAGTATTGCCATTTTCACGATGTTAATCTTTCCAATCCAGGAGCATGGGAGGTTTTGCCATTTTTTAAGTTCTGTGTTGATTTCCTTTTTCAAGATTTTAAAGTTTTCATCATAGAGGTCCTTCACTTCTTTAGTTAAGTTAATTCCTAGGTATTTTATTTTTTGTGGGGCTATTACAAATGGAGTTGCTTTGCTAATTTCAGCCACACTTTTCTCATTGTTGGCATACAGAAAAGCCATTGATTTTTGGGGGTTAATTTTATAACCTTCTACTTTGCCAAAATTTTCAATCAGCTTGAGTAATTTGGGTGTGGACTCTATGGGATTTTTTAAATACAAGATCATGTCATCTGCAAAGAGGGAGAGTTGTTTTTCTTCTTTCCCTATTTGGATCCCCTTTATGTCTGCATCTTGTCTTATTGCTGTAGCTAGGCATTCTAATACTAGATTGAAGAGAAGTGGAGAGAGTGGGCATCCTTGTCTTGTTCCTGAGTTAAGAGGAAATGGCTTTAGTTTTTCACCATTGAGTATAATGCTGGCTGTAGGTTTGTCATATACAGCCTTTATTGTATTGAGGAATGTTCCATGGATTCCTAATTTTTCCAGAACCTTCATCAAAAAGGGGTGTTGGATCTTGTCGAATGCTTTTTCTGCATCTATTGAGATAACCATGTGGTTCTTGTTCTTCCTCCTGTTGATGTGATGAATAATATTATTTGATTTGCGTAAATTGAACCAGCTTTGCATCCCTGAAATGAATCCTGTTTGATCATGGTATATGATTTTTTGGATGAATTGTTGAAGTCGGTTGGCCAAAATTTTGTTGAGAAGTTTTGCATCAATGTTCATCAAAGAAATGGGTCTATAGTTTTCTTTCTTTGATGAGTCCCTGCCTGGTTTTGGGATGAGGGTTATGATGGCTTCATAGAATGTGTTCGGTAGTGAGCTTTCTCTTTCAATTTCATTGAAGAGTTGGAGGAGAATTGGTGTGAGCTCTGCTTTGAAGGCCTTGTAAAATTCCGCTGTAAAACCATGTGGTCCTGGACTTTTCTTAGCTGGGAGGTCTCTTATTGCTGTTTCTATTTCAATGCTTGATATGGGCCTGTTAAGATAGTTTAACTCATCTTGGTTTAGTTTTGGCATGTCAGTATTTGCTAGGAAGAGGTCCATTTCTGCCAAGTTGTCAAACTTATTAGCATAAAATTTTGAGAAGTATTCCCTTATAATGTTCTGAATCTTGGTTGTTTCCTTGGTGATGTTTCCATTCTCATCTCTGAGTTTATTAATTTGGGTGTGTTCTCTTCTTTTTCTGATAAGTTTTGCTAAGGGTCTGTCAATTTTGTTAAGTTTTTCAAAGAACCAACTCTTTGTTTTGTTGATTCTTTCTATACTTTTTTTGGATTCTAATTCATTTAATTCTGATTTAATTTTGATTATTTCTTTCCGTCTACTGGATTGAGGTTTATCTTGCTGCTCTTTTTCAAGGAGGTTTAGATGTGTCATTAAATTGTTAGTTTCCGATCTCTCCAATTTGTTGATGTAGGAGTTCAGAGCTATAAACTTGCCTCTGAGTACTGCCTTTGCTGTGTCCCAGAGGAGCTAGTAATTTGTGTGTTCATTTTTGTTGAATAGCATGAACATTTGAATTTCCTTTCTAATCTCTTCCATGACCCACTCATGATTCAGCAGTGTGTTGTTCAGCCTCCATGTGATACCGGACTTTCTTTGGTGGCTTTTGGTGTTGAGTTCTAATTTTATTCCCTTGTGGTCAGAGAGAATGCAGGGTATAACTTCAATGTTTCTGAATTTAGACAAGTTTGCTTTGTGGCCTAGAATGTGGTCTATTTTAGAAAACGTTCCATGTGCTTTTGAGAAGAACGTGTATTCTGATGCTGCTGGGTGAAATGTTCGGTAAGTGTCTGTTAAGTCTAGTTGATCTATGCAGCTGTTTAGATCTGCGATTTCTCTGTTGAGTTTTTGCCCAGTTGATCTATCTAGTGGGGAGAGTGGTGTGTTAAAATCCCCAACAATTAATGTCTTTGGATCTATATGGGATTTGAGGGAAAGTAGTGTTTCTTTGATAAATTTGGGTGCTCCATTGTTTGGCGAATAGAAATTTAGAATTGTAATATCCTCCTGAAGAAGAGATCCTTTAATTTGTATGTAGCGACCTTCTTTATCTCTTCTCATGAATTTTAATTTGAAGTCTATTTTATCTGATATTAGGATTGCAACTCCCGCCTGTTTATGAGGGCCGTTTGCTTGGTAGATTTTGTTCCAGCCTTTAACCTTGAAAATGTGTTTGTTTTTACGGGCAAGATGTGACTCCTGCAGGCAGCAGATAGAAGGGTCTTGTTTTTTAATCCAACTAGAGGGTCTATGTCGCTTAATTGGAGATTTCAATCCGTTAACGTTAGGAGATAAGACTGAGAGGTATTTCTGAGTTCCTGCCATGTTATCCACCTTCTTGGGGGCTGCGAAAACTGGGTTCTTCCTATGGTTCTTGGATTCTCAGTTTGGGTGCAGTTTGTTGGCATTTAATGTGGTCTTGTTGGTTTTCTATGTGCAGGACATCTTTGAGAATCTTTTGTAGGGCTGGTTTGGTGGAGATGTATTGTTTCAATTTTTCTTTGCTATGGAAGGTTTTTATTTGGCCGTCAGTTATGAAGGAGAGTTTAGCTGGGTACAGTATTCTTGGTTGATAGTTGTTTATTTTTAGGGCATGGCATACATCATTCCAGGCTCTTCTTGCTTTGATTGTCTCTGCTGAGAAATCTGAGGTGATTCTAATTGTTTTCTCTTTATAGGTGATTACCCTTTTCTCCTTGACAGCTTTAAGGATCTTTTCCTTGTTCTGAGTTGATCCTGTGTGGATTATAATGTGACGGTGGGATGTCCTATTCTGGTCTGGTCTATTTGGGGTTCTAAAGGCTTCTTTTATCTGAATAGGCCTATCTTTTTGCATGTTTGGGAAGTTCTCTGCTATGATCCTGTTAAACAAATTTCCTAGACCATTAACTTCTGTTTCTAGGTGCTCCTCTACACTCATTATCCTTAAGTTAGGCCTTCTAATGGTGTCTTCCAGGTGTTGAATAGATCTATCATATTTCTTGGACTTGTCTTGGATGGTTGTATATTCTTTCTCTATGATATCTAGGCTTTCTTCAATCCGTGAGATTCGATCTTCTGCATGGTCTAACCTGCTGTCAAGACTCTCTACTTTGTTTTTTTATCACTTTTCCTTCTAATTGGTCAGCTTTGATGGCTTCAAGTTCTTTGTTGAAGCTCTGTTTTAGGTCTTGTATGAATCTCTTTACTTCCTTAATTTGGTGTTCAGTGATTGTCCTCAAATCACTTAGTTGATTGGATATGGTTTCTTTGGACTCCCATTCCTTCTGTTGGGTTGAAAGACCCTAGCCCTCTAGGATACTTTCGTCAACAGGAGGGCACCCCAGAAAACTCAGACTCCAGATCGGGAGATGCAATAAGCAAGAGGAGTTTATTTGACATTTGCGCAAACGGACTCTCTGTCCTGAGCAAACAGGGAGCCCCGAGCAGCGGTTACAAGCCCTTTTTAAAGGCAAAAACCACAAGATTAACGCGTAACACAAAGCATCCCATGATTGGTCCATTTAAAGGTCACCATATACACCAACAATCACTTTGCCACGCGGGAAATTTTGTAACACTCTTTGTAAAATGACTGGCCCATGGTTGGTTTAAGGGGGATTTTTACATGGTTACAGGCCTATGATTGGTTGACATTTGGCTTAGCTTGTGGTCTTGCCAGGTGGTCGTTATCTCAAGGTCTTGTCTGGGGAATTTCTAAATGGGAACTGAGGAACACGTCCTGTCTGTTCTTTATCTACTACCACTGACCTTGTCCTGGGGCCGGCATCTGGTCCCTGAAACTTCTTAACTCATTTTTGGGAAGGGAAGGGTCAGTGCCAGCGTAAGCAAGTTTACAGAAGCAGAATCAGCTGTTAGCAAGTTAGTAATGGTAATGGTCAATTTTTAATCTTTCATTTTCCCCACTTCTTCTCTGGACTAATTTTAATCTTAAAATTTAGGGTGTCTCTATATTATTTTGTGGGGTGTCTGCTGTTCTCAGTGCTTGGTATTGAGACCTCAGAACTAATAGACGGACTGCACTGATTTTTTTTTTTTTTTTTTACATAAGACGTCAGTCTGTTGAGTATACAAGGTCCGATTGTAACAAAAATAACAGTACCAGAGCCCCTTACATTTTTTTTATCAGTCCTGCCTCCGTGTATCACAGTTAACTTAATTTTATACCAGCTGTACTTGTAAGCTCTAATTTTAAGACATACTCATACCATTTGTAACATACCCATACCATTTGCAACATACTCATACCATTTGCAACATACTCATACCATTTGCGACATACTCATACCATTTGCGACATACTTAAACTTTGTGAGGTTTGTCTTTTTTCCCTTTTTTTTAAACAATTAAAGACAATCCTTACTTTTTAAATCCTTTCTTATCTAAAGGGGATACCAATTTTTCCCCAATTACCTTTCCAAGGCTTTCTTTATTATCCCCCTCTCCTTTACAATTCCTTTCCCAAGGCTTTCTTTACTACCTCCCTCTCCTTTACAATTTTTATTGATAACATACTCAGGTCATTACCATACCAGAGCCAAACTAGGCTGTGACCATAGAGTGGATTTTCAGTCACTATGCACTGAAGTGCCTAAGACAAGCAAGCCAGTGATATCCTTGTCCTCAATATCCACTGTGGGAAGAGAGGGTTTCTGGATATCACCCAAAAGAATGTCCCACAAGATCTTAGATTTAGCAGCAGTCAACCAGGAAGCAGACTCAGGTGATGGAATCATGCAGGAGTTTCTCCAGGTGGCTGTCAGGCCGTCGTTGAACTTTACCCATTAGGGTATGCAGCAGAAGCAGCAGCAGCAGCAGGATCTCTCAGTGGCTCCAAGGGACTGTCACACCTCATGCTGGGCTGTAAATTCCTACACAGACTGGTTAAGGATACATTGCATAGGCTTGGCAGGCTTTGATTGTGCTGGTTTTTAAGATTTTTAAACAATAGCCCAGGACAATTTACCAAAATCACAACTTTTTTTTTTTACTAACCAGATATTTTTGTAAGAAGGCTCAGAAGGCTTAGTACAGATGCACTCTCCACACCTTGCACACCGACTACTGTTAACACTGTTTTTTTATGCCTTTTTTTTAAATTTTATTTTATTTTATTTGAGAACATACTGTACAGAGGGGCTACAATTACATGGGCAGGATAATGCATACATTTCTTACCAAGCATTGCAGGCTCCTCCTTTGTTTACCCTTCACCTCCCTTCCCTGCCTCCCCCCTCCCCCCACCCAATTATACCCCCCTCCCCCCACCCAATTATACCCACCCCACACCGACATTGTAAAGCTGGTTTTGACATGACATTTTGTACTTCTCATTGTTGCAACAGGTCCACCTGAATCCTTAAACGACTTGTTTGTCCCCATCTCCTCCACATGTTATACTGACATCAAATATAGTGTTAGCGGGGGTTACACTGTGGGGGAGGGACATCCAAAGCAACAAAGAAATAATATTTTAAATGCGTTAGAAACACACGCATGAAAGAAACGAAAACATTAAAATACAAATTTAAGGGTTCATTTTCCTAACATCACATTATCTGACCTTTTCCGATTGAATCATACCTATACTAGATATTGCAAATAAGGGAAACCATGGGACCTATGTTTCTTTGGGCCTGTCTTACTTCACTTAATATAATTTTTTCCAAACCTTTCCATTTCCTAACAAATGGGGAAATGTCATTCTTTCTGATGGAGGCATAGAATTCCATTGTGTATATATACCACATTTTCTTGATCCATTCATCTACTGAGGGGCATCTGGGTTGGTTCCATATCTTAGCTATGGTAAATAATGCTGCAATAAACATAGTTGTGCTGGTAGCTTTAGTGTGGTCTTGGTTGTAAACATTTGGGTAAATGCCCAAAAGTGGGATTGCTGGATCATAGGGGAGATCTATGTGAAGTCTTTTGAGGAACCTCCATACTGCTTTCCAAAGTGGTTGAACAAGTTTACATTCCCACCAACAATGAAGTAAGGTTCCTTTCTGTCCACATCCCCTCCAGCATCTCTTGTTGTTAGAGTTCTTGATTTTTGCTGTTCTAACTGGAGTGAGGTGATATCTCAGTGTTGTTTTGATTTGCATTTCTTTTATGGCTAGGGATGTTGAACATTTCTTCATGTGTCTATTGGCCATCCTTCTTTCTTCTTCAGAGAAGCTTCTCTTTCAGTCTTTCGCCCACTTATTTATTGGGCAGATGTTTCTTTGATTTGTTGTTGGGGGTTTAATTTTTTGAGTTCCAAGTATATTTTAGATATGAGACCCTTGTCCGTTGTATGGCTACTAAAGATCTTCTCCCAATCGGTGGGCTATCTATTGATCTTGCTAGCTATGTCATTTGCCCTGCAGAAGCTCTGCAATCTTATGCAATCTCATTTGTCCAACCTTTCTTTGATTTGTTGTGCTTCCGGATCTCTATTCAGAAAATTTCGGCCTGAGCCAAGGAGACCTAGGGTTTCTCCTATTCCATCCTGTAAAGTTTTCAGAGTGTCTGTCTGCTTTGAGTTCAAGGTCTTTGATCCATTTGGAGTTGATTCTGGTGCAGGGTGATATATAAGGATCTAGCTTTAGTTTTCTACATGTAGTTAACCAATTTTGCCAGCACCATTTACTGAAGAGGCTGTCTTTCTTCCATTCTATTGTTTTAGCTTCCTTATCGAAGATTAGATGGCTATAGGTCTGTAGGTTCATTTCTGGGTTTTCAATTCTATTCCATTGGTCCTGAGGTCTGTTCTTATGCCAATACCAAGCTGTTTTGATTACTATGGCTTTATAGTAGAGTTTGAAATTTGGTATTGATATTCCTCCAGCAGTGTTCTTTCCGTTGAGGAGCGTTTTTGTTATTCGGGGTCTTTTATTGTTCCATATGAATTTTTGGATTGCCTCTTCTATTTCCTTGAAGAATGAGGGTGGAATTTTGATAGGTATCGCATTGAATTTGTAGATAGCCTTGGGAAGTATTGCCATTTTCACGATGTTAATCTTGCCAATCCAGGAGCATGGGAGGTTTTGCCATTTTTTAAGTTCTGTGTTGATTTCCTTTTTCAAGATTTTAAAGTTTTCTTCATAGAGGTCCTTCACTTCTTTGGTTAAGTTAATTCCTAGGTATTTTATTTTTTGTGGGGCTATTACAAATGGAGTTGCTTTGCTAATTTCAGCCACACTTTTCTCATTGTTGGCATATAGAAAAGCCATTGATTTTGGGGGGTTAATTTTATAACCTGCTACTTTGCCAAAGTTTTGAATCAGCTTGAGTAATTTGGGTGTGGAGTCTATTGGATTTTTTAAATACAAGATCATGTCATCTGCAAAGAGGGAGAGTTGTTTTTCTTCTTTCCCTATTTGGATCCCCTTTATGTCTGCATCTTGCCTTATTGCTGTAGCTAGGCATTCTAATACTAGATTGAAGAGAAGTGGAGAGAGTGGGCATCCTTGTCTTGTTCCTGAGTTAAGAGGAAATGGCTTTAGTTTTTCACCATTGAGTATAATGCTGGCTGTAGGTTTGTCATATACAGCCTTTATTGTATTGAGGAATGTTCCATGGATTCCTAATTTTTCCAGAACCTTCATCAAAAAGGGGTGTTGGATCTTGTCAAATGCTTTTTCTGCATCTATTGAGATAACCATGTGGTTCTTATTCTTGCTCCTGTTGATGTGATGAATAATATTAATTGATTTGCGTATATTGAACCAGCTTTGCATCCCTGAAATGAATCCTGTTTGATCATGGTGTATGATATTTTGGATGAATTGTTGAAGTCGATTGGCCAAAATTTTGTTGAGAAGTTTTGCATCAATGTTCATCAAAGAAATGGGTCTATAGTTCTCTTACTTTGATGAGTCCCTGCCTGGTTTTGGCATGAGGGTTATGATGGATTCATAGAATGTGTTCGGTAGTGAACTTTCTCTTTCAATTTCATTGAAGAGTTGGAGGAGTATTGGTGTGAGCTCTGCTTTGAAGGCCTTGTAAAATTCCGCTGTAAAACCATCTGGTCCTGGACTTTTCTTAGCTGGGAGGTCTCTTATTGCTGTTTCTGTTTCAATGCTTGATATGGGCCTGTTAAGCTGGTTTAACTCATCTTGGTTTAGTTTTGGCATGTCAATATTTGCTAGGAAAAGGTCCATTTCTGTCAAGTTCTCAAACTTATTAGCATAAAGTTTTGAGAAGTATTACCTTATAATGTTCTGAATCTTGGTTGTTTCCTTGGTGATGTTTCCATTCTCATCTCTGAGTTTATTAATTTGGGTGTGTTCTGTCCTTTTTCTTATCAGGTTTGCTAAGGGTCTGTCAATTTTGTTAAGTTTTTCGAAGAACCAACTCTTTGTTTTGTTGATTCTTTCTATAGTTTTTTTTGGATTCTAATTCATTTAATTCTGATTTAATTTTGATTATTTCTTTCCGTCTACTGGATTGGGGTTTATCTTGCTGCTCTTTTTCAAGGAGTTTTAGATGTGTCATTAAATTGTTATTTTCCGATCTCTCCAATTTGTTGATGTAGGAGCTCAGAGCTATAAACTTGCCTCTGAGTACTGCCTTTGCTGTGTCTCAGAGGCGCTGGTAATTTGTTTGTTCATTTTTGTTGAATAGCATGAACATTTGAATTTCCTTTCTAATCTCTTCCATGACCCACTCATGATTCAGCAGTGTGTTGTTCAGCCTCCATGTGATACCGGACTTTCTTTGGTGGCTTTTAGTGTTGAGTTCTAATTTTATTCCCTTGTGGTCAGAGAGAATGCAAGGTATAACTTCAATGTTTCTGAATTTAGACAAGTTTGCTTTGTGGCCTAAAATGTGGTCTATTTTAGAAAACGTTCCATGTGCTTTTGAGAAGAACGTGTATTCTGCTGCTGCTGGGTGAAATGTTCGGTAAATGTCTGTTAAGTCTAGTTGATCTATGCAGCTGTTTAGATCTGCGGTTTCTCTGATGAGTTTTTGCCGAGTTGATCTATCTAGTAGGGAGAATGGTGTGTTAAAATCCCCAACAATTAAAGTCTTTGGATCTATATGGGATTTGAGGGAAAGTAGTGTTTCTTTGATAAATTTGGGTGCTCCATTGTTTGGCGAATAGATATTTAGAATTGTAATATCCTCCTGAAGGAGAGATCCTTTAATTAGTATGTAGCGACCTTCTTTATCTCTTCTCACGAATTTTTTTTTAATTTAATTTCATTTTATTTGTGAACATACTGTACAGAGGAGTTACAATTGCATGGGCAGGATAATACATACATTTCTTACCAAGCATTGCAGCCTCCTCCTTTGTTTACCCTTCACATCCCTTCCCAGCCTCCCCCCTCCCCCCATCCCAATCCTATTCCTTCCCCCCCTCCCCCCCACACCGACTTTGTAAAGTTCGTTTTGGACATGACAGCTTGTACTTCTCATTTTTGCAACAGGTCCACCTGTATCCTTAAACAACTGGTTTTTCCCCATCTCCTCCACAAGTTATACTGACATCAAATATAGTGAAAGCAGGGGTTATACTGTGGGGGAGGATCTTTTCCTTGGTCTGGGTTGATCCTGTGTGGATTATAATGTGACGGTGGGATGTCCTATTCTGCTCTGGTCTATTTGGGGTTCTAAAAGCTTCTTGTATCTGAATAGGCCTATCTTTTTGTATGTTTGGGAAGTTCTCTGCTAGGATCCTGTTAAACAAATTTCCTAGACCATTAACTTCTGTTTCTAGGTGCTCCTCTACACCCATTATCCTTAGATTGGGCCTTCTGATGGTGTCTTCCAGGTGTTGGATAGACCTATCATATTTCTTGGACTTGTCTTGGATGGTTGTATTTTCTTTCTCTATACTATCTAGGCTTTCTTCAATCCCTGAGATTCGATCTTCTGCATGGTCTAACCTGCTGTCAAGGCTCTATACATTGATTTTTATCTCTTTTCCTTCTAATTGGTGATGGCTTCAAGTTCTTTGTTGAAGCTCTGTTTTAAGTCTTGTATGCATTTCTTTACTTCCTTAATTTGGTGTTCAGTGTTTGTTCTCAAATCACTTAGTTGATTGGTTATGGTTTCTTTGGACTCCCATTCCTTCTGTTGGGTTCCATTCAGCATTCCCTTTGTGGTCTCCCTGACTTCCTTCAGCTCTTTGTTAATGGATTCCATGAATGCCTTTAGTGATTTTTGTGTATTCTCTACCTGGTCTCTCAATTCCTGAATTACTCTTTGATTAGCTTCCTCCTGTCTGTGGGATTCCTGCAGTTCTCTTTCTTCCCGTTCGTGGGATTCCTGCAGTTCTTTTGAGTGTTCTCTGCCTGCTCACGCCATTCCTCCCTTTCTCTTTGAGTATTCTCAAGTTGTTCACGCAAATCCTGTATCAGTTTTTGAGTAGCTTCCTCACGCTTATGATATTCCTATATAAACTTCTGGGATGCCTCCTCTCTCTCCCTATCACGTCATACAGCGTCCTTTGTACATTGTCAAACTTCTCATTTATCATGTTTGCTTTTAGTGTTTGTAGAGCTATTTGGGAACTCTCCTCTGGATTATTCATTATCTGTTCTAATCCCTGATTATCAAGGTTGGGAATTGAGATACCCGAATTTGCCATTTTTCTTGTGTTTTTCCGGCTTACTCGGACCATTTGAGATGAAGATTGCACCAGTTTTGTGCTAGAACACTATCTTAAGGCAACCATCAACCAAAGTTTGCATTTGTACAGTCAATAGTCTACAGATACAATCAAGTTCAACGGATACATTTATTCAACATCAAACAACTATATGTTAAAGGACTTCAAACCGCAGAAAAGAATTTGGAAAACCAGAAATTATTAGGATTAGGGAGAGATGTGGGTGAAAAATAGGAATAGATTGGTGTGGGGAGGCACAGGGAGAGTTAACTATGTCCTAATCACAATGCAGGAAATGGGTTGGGTAGGATGCAAGTAGAGAGAGAGAGAAAAAGAAGAGACGGAAAGGGGAATAAAGAGAGACCAGAAAAAAAATAGAAACGTAAAAATTAATGTTATTATAGAGGTTAAAAGACCGTCTATTTAGAGAGGAATGTGAATATGTTCAGAGAAGGGGAGGGACATAGAGGAGATGTGAAAACCTTTAATGATGGGAAAGGGAGAAGAAAAGATCAGAAGTTCAGTAGAGCTAGATAAAAAACAAAAAGGTAATTAAGAAAGAAAGAAAAAGAGAAAGAAAACAAGAAAAGAAAGGAAAACGCTCATTCACGTATTCCTAAAATAAAAATTATAAGATGAGAAAAAAAAAGTTACTGGAAAACAATTATTTTTTCAGAAGAGGCAAAAATTAAAGATTAATAAACGTTTTAGAAGGGAAAACAATTTATATATATATATATATATATATATATATATATATATAAGGTAACAAAAAACAAAAAAACAAGCAAAAAAAAAGAAAAGAAGAAGAAGAAAAAAGAAAAAAAAATAAGAAAAAAAGTCTTTTGATTTTTTTTTGGGGGGGGGAGGAGTGGGAAGAATCCTGTATCTCCCTTTTGTCTGTAACCAGTGTCTTGTTGGAGTCTCTGGTCAGCTTGAGGTCCTGTGGCTTGATTGGTTTCTTAAGACGGTTTGTTGGAAGAGGCAGAAAAATGCTCTGCTTTACCCAAGATTTTGAGGTCCCCCTCCCAGGTTAGTTTCTTGGGAGGGTGGTCTGCTTTGAGAATCACAAAAGAGGGGGATGTGGTGATGAGGCTAGGTTCTGGGTAGAGTTGAGGCCTTTCAACAAACAGTAGCTTTTCCCTGGGGCTATTTTGTGATAAAGCTCACAATGCCCAGCCTGGAGCCATTCTCAGGGTTTCTGTTTTTCAATTGATTGTGGTGGCTGCTAGAGGGAGGGGCAGCCTCTGGCTCTGGTTACCCAGTGAGGCAAGGCACTCCAATGGCTGGCGCCTGAGCTGGGTGACTTTTCCCTGGATGGAGCTGAGTCTGGCAGGTCACTTCGCCGTTAAGTTCTTGTGACCTGCTAAATGACTCGTTTTATTCCAAGGCCTGAGCTGGAGCTAGCAGCTCCTCCGAGCTTTGTCGGTATCCAAGATGGAGATCACCGGTGCTAGGGGGGGAGCGGTGGCCTTCCCTCCACTGCTCCCTGAGAAGGAGTGAGGATGTCGGGCTTGTACTCACGCCGAGTCTTGGATCCTGGGTCGTCTCTGGTCTGCAAACAGCAGGATGAAGATGTTCGCTCCTTGTCGGTTCTTGTTGGTGTTGAGTAGAATCCGCTCGTCCGCTGCGTCTGGCTCCTTCGTCCCCGACTCTCTGTGTCTCAGTTATGACCCCGCGGCGGTGGTTGCCGCCGTGACCCTGCCGCCGCAGCGGCAGCTGATGTGTTTCCTTGGCTTCCCCTCTCTTGTCTAACTCTCTGTCCTGTGATGGCACACTTGGTGTGATTCTCTGGCTTAGGACTGTACACTGAAACTCTAAAACTGCTTTCTATTGGAGAGCTTGTTCAGATTCCAGCTTCTCCTCCACCATCTTCCTGGAACCTCTTTTATGCCTTTTTTTTTGCCTCATTTTTCCAAAATTTCTGACTCTGGACCTTTGATCTTAAAAAAAGAGGTAGAAGGGCGAAGGTCCATCTTCTGTAATTTCTTCAAGCTGACTTCAGGGGCGTTGATCTTACCTAGCCAGGAACCTATAACCTTAGCCTATTTTACAAAGAGGCCAGCAGGGTTAGATGTCATTAAGAACAATATTTAACTTTTGACAACTGCACAGAACTTTTCTCCAGCTACAGCAGTGTAGCTTGTTTATCACTCTGGTTTGTAAAAGCATTTTCCTAGATGGCTTAGGAATGTGATCTCTAGTGATCCCAAATAATGCCTAAGTTACCTTTGCAGGCCTTTAGACAGATATCAATAGAAACACTTTCTCAGGTTTACAAACTTTTTCCTGAGCAGATGAATTTCATGTAACTGGTGTCAGCTCAATTAGAGCTTTTGGCAAATAAAGGGGTTGAGATTTAAACTATCCCCCACATTTTATAACATTGGCTTTTTATTATCACATAGGACTGGCAAGTTCCTGTCCCTTACAATGTAGTCATGAACATTAGGCATGCTTTCAAACTATCTTCCTATGACCTCCCGGCTCTGACCAGTTTTGAAGGGCCACGCACAAATGACTCTAGGATCTGACATTTCTGCCATCCAAGCAGTGGCTTACTGCCTCTGGATGCTCCTCAATTGCTTTTGTCCCAGGAGTGTCTTCTCCACATTGGGATAAATGCCTCATTGGCATTTCCCTTTAGCTGGTCGCTGGACTTGAACTCTGGGCCTGAGCACTGTCCCTCAGCTCTCCAGCTCAAGGCTAGCACTCTGCCACTGTGAGTCTCGAGCTTGGGGCTTGAGTATTGTCCCCTGACTCTTCAGTCTAGGGCTAGTACTCTGCTGGCTGAATAGAGGTGACAGTCTCACAGGAACCTTTTTGTGCCCGGGCTGGCTTTGAACCAGTTTGCAGATCAATGAGTCTTATAAAAGGCCATTTTACTCCAATTAAAAGCAACAATGTGGTCAACATAGAAGTAGCTTTTAAGCATGCTCTTACCTGAAACTTATTAAGAGTCAAAGTTACATCTGACAAACTTTTAAGAATCCTCTGTGCTTTGCTCTGGGCTTGCTGGAAACTTAAAAAAAAACCTATAAGAGCAAACTGGAACAGCAATCATTTTGATAATCCTAATTTTTTTCTTCTTTGTGCACATTGAGGCCAATGTTAAAAACAATTTTACATTTAAACTTTATACCCAAAAATCCATTCCCTATTTTTTTAAAAACCTCCTATTAATCACCTTTAATATTTTATACTTTAGTTTTTATTTGCATTTTATAAAAAACCTCTTAAAATCTTGAGGCCAAGTGTCACTCATTGTCTCTTGGCTGCTTGTTTTTACACATTAAAACTTTCAAACTCAAATGACAATTTTTTCTTAATGCAAGAATTACATTCACCTTTACTATACCATAAAGCTAGATTTAACACCTTTATAACTTTTAAAAACATCCTAATTGTAAAACATTAAAAGCAAGTCACATTATACAAATAACTTTTTAGCCCTCTTTTTAAGGCCTTTTTAATTTTAATGTTAACATATTTAAGGGGAAGTTTTAGCAATACTAATCAGTTCATTACATCACTTATTTTAACCATCATGTTTTTAGTGTCTGTATGCAGGGAAAAGAGAGAACAAAGATGGGCCACTCAGCCCCTTCTATGGAATGGGTACGCACCCAATCCGACTCTTTAGGGTTAGATGAACTGTGTTTGTGCCAGCTTGCCCTCTTTCACCATGTGTGGACTCCTCCCAGGGCCTGTCCCACCATGCATGGCCAGCTGAACTGCACTTTTGCTTGTTTACCTCTTACCTCTAAAGACAGGTCTTCGGTTGGCTTCTAGTTTTACTGTTTTTATCTCTTGGTTTTCAAATGAAATACACAGTTTTTAGACAGACAGAACAAGTAACATCTTTGACAGTGTTAAACTAACCTTTACATTTAAATTTTTAATATTTATGCCAAATTTTAGCCAAGGGAACTAGATCCCAAACAGCCAATGCATTTTTGTTAAGCCAGATAACTTGATTACAGTATAAACAGTCTTATGCATTTTAAAACATTAGTTTTTAAAATACCAGATTTTTTTAATTTGCAAGTTAAAGAATCTTTAAAAAGCCATTCAAAACAATGTGAAGATTTTTTTTTTTAGAATTTTTGGTAATGTCCAAACCTCATAACCTTTTGAATTTTAAATTTAAACTCACCCAATTGTTACAGCATGCTGACAATTCTTATCTTTGAACACGTTCACAGACACACACAAAACACTCACACAGATCTTAAAGCGCGCAAAAATCAAAATCAGTTGTACGTACACCTTTTAAAGTTTTTAAACAAAAATTTAAGACAGTGTTTCTTTTAAACTAGGTACCTTTGTTGGGCTTTATTTTTCCAGAGCTTGCTTATCTAGCAAGGCAATTCACTAATTAGTCTCTTTGAATCCCTTCTGTTGGAGGAGGGCTGGCGGAGGGGGTCACCTAAAACTAAACTGGCCAGATTTTTTTAATCCAGTTTTAGACAAGAGCACTTTACAAATTGTTACATTGTCAGGACTAGCTGAAAAAGTCCAAACCAGGCACACAGCCTTCTACACTCTCCCTGCTGGCAGCCTCCACAAGGAGAAAATGCAGCCTGAGGCTTGAAGGGAACCAAACTAGCCCAGTAACCTTCCATGCCTGGGGGGGGGCATAGCAGGTCTGTGACCTAGCCCAGCTGGAACTTTTATTTCCCCAGAGATGTTCAAATAAATAACAAAAACACAGATAAACACAAAAACCAAGGATCCACATTTAAAACTGGTACCAATTCTAATACAGAACTAGACAAGAACTGAAGGCTGAGTCGGAGACTAATGGGCCCCAGTTTATCCCTACCGGAACTCTGTGCTGTTCTCATTCAGCAAGCTGAATCCAGAGTCTGCTGAGTGAGCCTGCCACACTCACCCAGAACTTCCCTACCCCAGAAAACATAAAAAAAAACACACTAAAGTTAACAAGACAAACAAGTGGCCACAAAGACAAAATCAGGTCTCAGTGAATGGGGCGACATCTCACTACCATTCACTTACCAGGGGACTCAACCCCCCTACTCACCTCCGGAGGATTTGTCTCTTAGATTCCTGCAGATGTTGACCCAGGGGCCTTCCAAGGCAGAGGAGAATTCCCAGTCATCTTGGTGCAAGGGAAAGAAGTCCCTAGCGACCGTCCCCTCAGACTGACAGGTTCTCCCCCACGCTCATACCCCCCGAGCCAAGGCCCAAGGCTGAGATCTAACTGGGGCCACTTGCAGATGGTCAGTGGCAGCTTCATAATTGACAAACAAGCAAGTTACAAAAGCAAAACCAGCGGTTTTTGTTTTTAAACTAACTAGGACAAGGTATCAGGTGTCCTAGGAGTGGACTCACTTGTTGACCCATTTCCTTGAAAGTCACAAAACAAACACCAAAGACAATTAATGTCAGACAGACACAGACAAGACTAGACAAATGCCGCGCGGTCCCCGAGTGAGCACAAATGAGGAGAGAAACTTCAGAAGGGAGAGGCCTGCCGTGCCTTAACTCCCCCAAACACAGAGACACTCGGATCTCGTCCCCCCTCCACGCGACCCTGGAGCAGTACTCCAGGGCGGGACTAGGGTAGTGGGCACGTCTACTTTTCCCTCTAGTCCACCACGAATTCACGCACCCTGGGGTAGAACCCCAGGGCGGGACCAGGATAGTGGGCATGTCTGCTTTTCCCTCTGGTCCACCACACACGTCCTGTACAGGCACTTTTGGATCCCCAAAACATAAAACGAACACGACA
This sequence comes from Dipodomys merriami, assembly GCF_024711535.1. Taxonomy (NCBI): domain Eukaryota; kingdom Metazoa; phylum Chordata; class Mammalia; order Rodentia; family Heteromyidae; genus Dipodomys; species Dipodomys merriami. The sequence continues at coordinate 9,660,712 of NW_027206102.1, forward strand.
AACACGAAAGACAAGAGCTCTATCTTACCTCCTGCCGGTCCTGGAATCTGGGGTTTAGGGGCGCCTGGTTCCCGGCCAACGCACCAAATGAAAGTATCCCCTAGGATACTTTTGTCAACAGGAGGGCACCCCAGAAAACTCAGACTCCAGGCTGGGAGATGCAATAAGCAAGAGGAGTTTATTTGACATTTGCGCAAACGGACTCTCTGTCCCGAGCAGACAGGGAGCCCTGAGCAGCGGTTACAAGCCCTTTTTAAAGGCAAAAACCACAAGATTAACGCATAACACAAAGCATCCCATGATTGGTCCATTTAAAGGTCACCATATACACCAACAATCATTTTGCCACGCGGGAAATTTTGTAACACTCTTTGTAAAATGACTGGCCCATGGTTGGTTTAAGGGGGGGTTTACATGGTTACAGGCCTATGATTGGTTGACATTTGGCTTAGCTTGTGGTCTTGCCAAGTGGTGGTTATCTCAAGGTCCTGTCTGGGGAATTTCTAAATGGGAACTGAGGAACACGTCCTGTCTGTTCTTTATCTACTACCACTGACCTTGTCCTGGGGCCGGCATCTGGTCCCTGAAACTTCTTAACTCATTTTTGGGAAGGGAAGGGTCAGTGCCAGCGTAAGCAAGTTTACAGAAGCAGAATCAGCAGTTAGCAAGTTAGTAATGGTAATGGTCAATTTTTAATCTTTCAGGGTTCCATTCAGTTTTCCCTTTGTGGTCTCCCTGACTTCCTTCAGCTCTTTGTTAATGGATTCTATGGATGCCTTTAGTGATCTTTATATGTTCTCTACCTGGTCTCTCAATTCCTGTATTACTCTTTGATTAGCTTCCTCCTGTCTGTGGGATTCCTGCAGTTCTCTTTGAGTGTTCTCAGCCTGCTCACGCCATTCCTCCCTTTCTCTTTGAGTATTCTTAAGTTGTTCACGCAAATCCTGTATTAGTTTTTGAGTAGCTTCCTCACGCTTATGATATTCCTGTATAAACTTCTGGGATGCCTCCTCTCTCTCCCTATCAAGCTCATACAGAGTCCTTTGTACATTGTCAAACTTCTCATTTATCATGTTTGCTAGTAGTGTTTGTAGAGCTATTTGGGAACTCTCTTCTGGATTATTCATTATCTGTTCTAATCCCTGATTATCAAGATTGGTAATTGAGATACCCGGATTTGCCATTTTTCTTGTGTTTTTCCGGCTTACTCTGCCCATTTGAGATGAGGATAGCACCAGTTTTGTGCTAGAACACTATCTTAAGGCAACCATCAACCAAAGTTTGCATTTGTACAGTCAATAGTCTACAGATACAATCAAGTTCAACAGATAAATCTATTCAACATCAAACAACTATATGTTAAAGGACTTCGAACCGCAGAAAAGAATTTGGAAAACCAGAAATTATTAGGATTAGGGAGAGATGTGGGTAAAAAATAGGAATAGATTGGTGTGGGGAGGCATAGAGAGAGTTAACTATGTCCTAGTCACAATGCAGGAAATGGGTTGGGTAGGATGCAAGTAGAGAGAGAGAGAAAGAGAAGAGAGGGAGAGGGGAATGAAAAGAGACCAGAAAAAAATAGAAACGGAAAGATTAATGTTATTATAGAGATTAAAAGACCATCTATTTAGAGAGGAATGTGATTATGTTGAGAGAAAGGGAGGGACATAGAGGAGGTGTGAAAAACTTTAAAGATGGGAAAGGGAGAAGAAAAGATCAGAAGTTCAGTAGAGCTAGACAAAAAACAAAAAGATAATTAAGAAAGAAAGAAAAAGAGAAAGAAAACAAGAAAAGAAAGGAAAACGCTCATTCACATATTCCTAAAATAAAATCTATAAGAGGAGAAAAAAAAAGTTACTGGAAAACAATTCTTTTTTCAGAAGAGGCAAAAATTATAGATTAATAAAAGTTTTAGAAGAGAAAAAAATTATATATATATATATATATATATATATATATATATATATAAGGTAACAAAAAACAAAAAACAAACAAAAAAAAGAAAAGAAGAAGAAAAAAAAAGTCTTTTGATTTTTTTTTTCGGGTGGGGGGGAGGGGTGGGAAGAATCCTGTATCTCCCTTTTGTCTGTAACCAGTCTCTTGTTGGAGTCTCTGGTCAGCTTGAGGTCCTGTGGCTTGATTGGTTTCTTAAGTCGGTTTGTTGGAAGAGGCAGAAAAATGCTCAGCTTTACCCAAGATTTTGAGGTCCCCCTCCCAGGTTAGTTTCTTGGGAGGGTGATCTGCTTTGAGAATCACAAAAGAGGGGGATGCGGTGATGAGGCTAGGTTCTGGGTAGAGTTGAGGCCTTTCAACAAACAGTAGCTTTTCCCTGGGGCTATTTTGTGATAAAACTCACAGCGCCCAGCCTGGAGCCATTCTCAGGGTTTCTGTTTTTCAATTGATTGTGGTGGCTGCTAGAGGGAGGGGCAGCCTCTGGCTCTGTTTACCCTGTGAGGCAAGGCACTCCAATGGCTGGCGCCTGAGCTGGGTGACTTTTCCCTGGATGGAGCTGAGTCTGGCAGGTCACTTCGCCATTAAGTTCTTGTGACCTGCTAAATGACTCGTTTTATTCCAAGGCCTGAGCTGGAGCTAGCAGCTCCTCCGAGCTTTGTCGGTATCCAAGATGGAGATCACCGGTGCTAGGGGGGGAGCGGTGGCCTTCCCTCCTCTGCTCCCTGAGAAGGAGTGAGGACGTTGGGCTTGTACTCACGCCGAGTCTTGGATCCTGGGTCGTCTCTGGTCTGGAAACTGTAGGATGAAGATGTCCATTCCTTGTCGGTTCTTGTTGGTGTTGAGTAGAATCCGCTCGTCCACTGCGTCTGGCTCCTTCGTCCCGGACTCTCTATGTCTCAGGTATGACCCCGCGGCGGTGGCCGCCGCAGTGGCAGCTGCTGGCAGGCACTCAGGTGTGTCTTTTTGCCTTGGCTTCCCCTCTCTTGTCTAACTCTCTGTCCTGTGATGGCACACTTGGTGTGATTCTCTGGCTTAGGACTGTTCACTGGAACTCTAAAACTGCTTTCTATGCGAGAGCTTGTTCAGATTCCAGCTTCTCCTCCGCCATCTTCCCAGAACCCCAAGATGACAACTTTTTAAACAAATAGTTCTTTTAATAAGGCTAGGATTTTCTAGGCAGATATAGAGGGCTCAGGCCTGTACTATTATTTCCCATGCCTTTTCCTTCTGTCTATTTTGCCACATTTTAAAAAAAGTGACTCTGGTCCCTTGTTCTTAAAAGGGGATAATAGACAAAGATTCATCTTTTGTCACTTCTTCAAGCTGACAGTGGTGTTGATCCTACCTAGCCACTAACCTCTAACCTTAGCCTTTTTGACAAAGAGGATACCAGGGTTAGATGTCATCAAGAACAACATTTTAACTTTTGACAAATGCACAGGCCTTTTTTCTGCCTACAGCAGTGTAGCTTATTTAGCCTTCTGGTTTGCAAAAGGATCTTTCTGGATGGTTTAGGAATGTGATCTCTACTTATCCTAACAATGCCTGAGTTACCTATGCAGGCTTTCAAACAGATATCAATAGAAACACAGTCTCAGGTTTACAAACGTTTTTCCTGAGCAGATGAATTTCATGTAGCTGGTGTCAGCTCAACAGTTACTGCCAATTAGAGCTTCTGGCACATACAGGGGTTGGAATCTAAAACTATCCTCCACATTTTACAACCTTAGCTTTTTAGTGCTATCACAGATGACTAAATTCCTGTCCCTTACAAGGTAGATAGTCAAAGATATTAGGCATGCTTAAAAACTATCTTCCCTTGACCTCCTGGCTCTGACCAATTTTTAAAAGGCCACGCACAAATGACACTAGGATCTGACATTATTTCTGCCATTCAAGCAGTGGCTTACGGTCTCTGGATGCTCCTCCGTTGCTTTCATCCCGGAAGTGTCTTCTCTACACTGGGAAAAACGCCTTATTGGCATTTCTTAGTTAGTTGCTGGACTTGAACTCGGGGCCTGAGGGCTGTCCCTCAGCTCTGCAGCTCAAGGCTAGAACTCTGCCACTTTTAATCCTAAAGCAACTCTGTTTGCTCTTTCAGCCTTCTGCTAGCTGAGTAGAGGTGACAGTTTCACACAGACCTTTTTCTGCCCAGGCTGGCTTCGAACCAGTTTGCAGATCAATGAGTCTCATAAAAGGCCACTTTAGTCTAATTTAAAGCAACAAGGTGGTCAACATAGAAGTAACTTTTGAGCATGTTCTTACCAGAATGTAATTAAAGTTACATCTGACAAACTTACAAGAATCCACACTCTTTTGTGGGGATGTGCTGGGAAATGTTAAACAAACAAACAAACAAACCTATGAGAGCAAAAGGAAATAGTAATTAAGCAACCATTTTGGTAATCCTAATTTTTCCTTTTTGCACTTTGAGGCAAATGTTTAGAAAAATTTTACTTTTAAACTTTATATACAGAAATCCATTCCTAAATTGTAAGCCGCCTATTGATCTGTTTTAATGTTCTATAGTTTTTAGTTGCATTTTGAAAAATCCCTTGAACTCTTATTTTTTAAATTTTTTTATTGTAAAGATACTATACAGAGGGTTACAGTTACATGAGTGAGGTAATGAGTATACTTCCTCTTGAATATTGTTACGCCCTCCATTGTTTTCCCCCTACCATCCCCTCCCTCCCTCCCTTCCCCAAGGTTTTTTTTTTTTTTTTGATTGTGATTGAGTACTTAATTTCCGGAAATTCACAGTATTGTGGAATAATGATGCTCATTTAAAGTCACAAGTTCATTCTAACTTTCCTGGAGCAAATTGTCTATCACAGTCTGTAATATATAACGGTGCTCATATGTTATATACCATATATGTGATCAGCAGCATGGGGATATTTAGTAGTGGTTCAACCAGATGAGTGGGAGTTCTTTGTTTCTTAAGTCCTGTTAGTTTTGTCATATCACCTAACATTTTGGATTCATCATCCACTTATCAGGAAGACCATGTACTGTTTGTCTCTTCGTTCTTGGCTTACCTCGCTCAACATGATTCCTTCTAGCTCCATCCATTTCCCTGCAAATGCCATTATTTTGTCATTTCTAATGGCTGCATAATATTCCATTGTGTATAGATACCACAATTTTTGGATCCATTCATCTGTGGTGGGGCATCTAGGTTGTTTCCATATCCTAGCTATTGCGAACAGTGCTGCAATAAACATGGAGGTGCACGTGTCCTTGTATATTGGTTCCTGTTGTTCAGGGTAGATGCCTAGAAGTGGTATGACTGGGTTGTAAGGGAGGTCAATCTTTAGCTTTCTAAGGACCCTCCAGACTGCTTTCCAAAGTGGTTGTATGAGTGTACATTCCCACCAGCAGTGTAATAGCGTTCCTCGTTCTCCACTTCCCCTCCAGCATGTGTCGTTGGCTGATTTGTGGATGTGGGACATTCTGACTGGGGTAAGGTGGTATCTCAGGGTTGTCTTTATTTGCATTTCCTTCACCACCAGGGATGATGAACATTTCCTCATGTGTTTCTTTGCCATTTTTATTTCTTCATTTGAGAAGTCCCTCTTTAGTTCCCTTGCCCATTTAGTAATTGGTTTGTTGGGTTTGGGAGGGATTAGTTCCTTGAGTTCCCTGTATATACAGGTTGTTAACCCCTTGTCTGATATATTGCTGGTAAATATTTTTTCCCAATTAGTTGGTTGTCTTTCTAGCTTGGTTGCGATAGCTTTATCTGTGCAGAAGCTTTTTATTTTATGGTAGTCCCATTTGTCGAGTCTCTCTCCAATTTGTTGTGACCCTGGGACTCTGTTTAGGAAGTTCCTTCCTGTGCCTATTAGTTCAAGTGTCTCTCCTACTCTGTCCTGCAGTAGTTTCAGAGATTCAGGTTTAATGTTAAGGTCTTTAATCCATTTTGAGTTGATGTTGGTGCATGGTGATAGGCTGGGGTCCACTTTTAGTTTTCTGCATGTGGCTGCCCAGTTTTCCCAGCACCAGCGGTTGAAGAGGCTGTGTTTCTTCCATTGTATGTCTTTGGCTCCTTTGTCGAATATCAGCTGGCTGTAGGCCTGTGGATTTATTTCTGGATCTTCTATTCTGTTCCATTGGTCTTCGGGTCTGTTTTTGTGCCAGTACCATGCTGTCTTTGTTATTATAGGTCTGTAGTAGACTTTGAAGTTCGGCATGAATAGCCCTCCCATATTGTCTTTATCCCCTAGAATTGTTTTGGCTATTCTAGGTCTTTTGTTGTTCCATATGAATTTTTGGACTGTTTTCTGTATTTCAGTGATGTACGTCATTGGGATTTTAATAGGAATTGCGTTGAATTTGTATATTAGTTTTGGAAGTATTACCATCTTTACTATATTAAGTCGGCCTATCCAGGAGCATGGGAGGTCTTTCCATTTCCTAGTGTCTTCTGCAATTTCTTTCTTTAACTTTTTATAGTTCTCATTAAATAGTTCTTTTACATCTTTGGTTAGGTTAATTCCTAAATATTTTATTTTTCGGGAGGTTATTGTGAATGGGGTTGCTCCCTTTATTTCCCTCTCTTCCTGTACATTATCAGTGTATAGGAAGGCAACTGATTTTTGTGGGTTTATTTTGTATCCTGCTATTTTGCCGAAGTGATTTATGATTTCTAAGATTTTGAGGATGAAGTTTGTGGGATCGTGGAGGTATAGTATCATGTCGTCTGCAAAAAGGGATAGTTTAACTTCTTCTTTCCCTATGCGGATCCCTTTAATGTCTTTTTCTTGCCTTATTGCCCTGGCTAAGGGTTCCAGGACTCTATTGAAGAGGAGAGGAGACAGTGGGCATCCTTGCCTTGTTCCTGATTTTAGGAGAATTGGTTGTAGCTTTTCCCCATTAAGTATAATATTGGATATTGGTCTGTCATATTGTCTTTTATTGTTTTTAGAAATGTTCCTTCTATTCCTATTTTCTCCAGAGCTTTTAGCATGAATGAATGTTGAATTTTGTCAAAGGCCTTTTCTGCATCTGTGGCGATAATCATGTGATTCTTGACCTTGGCTCTGTTGATATGTTGGATTACATTTATTGACTTACGTATGTTAAACCATCCCTGTGTCTCTGGGATGAAGCCTACCTGGTCATAGTGAATTATGTTTTTTATGTGTTTCTGGATTCTGTTACCTAGAATCTTGTTAAGGATCTTTGCATCTGTGTTCATCAAGGAGATTGGCCTGTAATTCTCCTTTTTGGTTGGGTCTTTGCCTGGTTCGGGAATGAGTGTGATATTGGCTTCGTATAATGAGTTTGGGATAGCTCCCTCTTTCTCTGTTTCTCTGAAGAGCTTGAGGAGTATGGGTATTAGTTCTTGTTTAAAGGTCTGCTGTGAATCCATCTGGGCCTGGGCTTTTTTTTTATTGGAAGATTTTTGATAGCTTCCTGTATCTCATTGTAGGATATTGGCTTATTTAATTGGTTAACTTCTTCTTTGCTCAGTTTGGGCAACTTGTATTTCTCTAAAAATGCATCCATTTCTGCCCGATTTTCTTCCTTTAGAGAGTATAGCTTTTGAAAGTAGTCTGTTAGAATTGTTTGGATATCTTGGGTACGTGTTGTGATGTTTCCCGTGGCATCCCTAATCCTATTAATATGGGTTTCCTCTCTTCTTTTTTTAATTAATCTAGCCAATGGGCCATCAATTTAGTAAATTTTTTAAAGAACCAGCTTTTCGTTTGGTTTATTTTGGTTATGGTTTTCTGATTTTCTAATTGGTTAATCTCTGCTTTTAATTTGGTTATCTGGCTTCATCTAGTAGCTTTAGGTCCCATTTTTTCTTGTTTTTCTAGCTGTTTTAATTGCAACATGAGATTTTTTACTTGGTCTGTCTCCATTCTCTTGATGTGGGCACTGAGGGCAATAAATTTGCCCCTCAGGACTGCTTTTGCTGTGTCCCACAAGTTTCTTTGTGAGGTGTTTTCATTTTCATTGAGTTGTAGGAAATGCTTTATTTCTTCTCTGATCTCTTCTGTTATCCAGGCATTGTTAAGGAGTGTGCTGTTCAATTTCCATGTATTGGAGAAATTTCTGCGGTATGCTTTGTTATTGAGAGCTAGCTTGATTCCACTGTGGTCAGATAGGATACAGGGGATTATGTCGATCCCTTTGTATTTGCTTAAGTTCCTTGCATGAACTATGATATGGTCTATTTTGGAGAAAGTTCCGTGAGCTGCTGAGAAGAATGTGTACTGTGTTGTTTTAGGGTGAAATACTCGGTAGATGTCAGTTAATTCCGCTTGAAGTATGGCCTCTCTTAATTCGGTAGCTTCTTTGCCAATCCTCTGGTTGGTAGACCTGTCCTTTGGTGAGAGTGGTGTGTTAAAGTCTCCTAGTATTATCGTATTGGGATCTATTTTATTCTGTAAGTTTGAGAGCATTTGTTTGACATATCTGGGTGCACCAATATTTGGGGCATATAAGTTGATGATGGTTATATCCTCCTCTTGGATTGTTCGCTTTATTAATATGTGGTGTCCGTCCTTGTCCTTCTGTACTGATTTTAATGAAAAGTTTATTTTGTCAGATATCAGGATAGCTACACCTGCTTTCTTACTGGGGGCGTTTGATTGGTACATCCTTTTCCACCCCTTCACTCTGAGTTTGTTTGTATGTTTGGCTGAGAGGTGGGTCTCCTGAAGGCAACAGATGGATGGTTCTTGTTTTCTGATCCAGTCCTCAGTTCGCTTTCTTTTAATTGGCGAATTCAGCCCATTTATATTAAGAGAAAGTATAGAGAGATGCATTGTTGTCCCTGCCATTCCGTTTTCCTAAGTTTTTCTTTTTTCCTTTCCTCCTGTGCTTGCTCAGTTAGACTTTGAGTAACGCCTGTTTGGGGCAGGCCCCAGTTCCTGGCTGCTTTCTTCAGGTTGTGTCCTCCCTCTTAGAATTCTTTGTAATGCTGGCTTAATGTTTATGTATTCATTTAGTTTTTCTTTGCTATTAAAAGTTTTCAGTTCTCCATCAAATGTGAATGCTAGCTTTGCCAGGTAGATCAGTCTGAGTTGGCAGTTATGGGCTCTCAGGGCTCGTATGGTGCTTTCCCAGGCTTTTCTTGCATTCATTGTTTGTGTGGAGAGATCTGCAGTAATTCTTATTTTTTCCCATTGTAGTATAGCTACTTCTTCATTTTTGCTGCATGCAGGATTGTTTCCTTATTATTCAGATCTATCATTTTTACTATAATATGTCTAGAAGTGTTTCTCCTGGGATCTTGCTTGTTGGGTGTTCGATAAGCTTTTGTGATGTAGTTAAGATGGTCGTTTTTGAGGTGGGGAAAATTTTCATTGATTATATTGTTAAATAGGTGTTGCATTCCCTTGCTCTGGAATTCCTCACCTTCGTCCACTCCAATTATTCGAAGGTTCAATTTTTTAGCATTATCTGCTTGCTCTTGAATATCCCTTTGGTTTAATTTGAGTGATTTTTCCATATCTGTCACTTTTTGGTCCAGTTGGTGTATTCTGTCTTCTGTATCTGACACTCTACCTTCCATTTCATTCACTCTGTTGAGAGTGGCTTCTATTGTGGTTTGCATGGAGGAAATGGATCCCTTTATGGATTCAATGTTGGTTCTCAGAGTACTGATATCACCTCTCAATGAAGTATGCATTACCTCTAATTTGGCGTTTATCTCACTTCTTACTGAGGTTTGTGCAGCTTCTATTTTTGCATGCATCACTTGTTTGATACCCTGTATCTCCTTGGATAGTTCATCCTTATGCTCTTTCAATTTCTGATCAATTTCTCACTTTATTTCTTGAGTCATTGCCTCCCGGAACCCTTGGAAGTAGCCTTTGTCTTCCATTCCTGCTTTGCTCCCACTGGGGCTCTCCCCTGTGTGGCTGCTGGCTTTTGAGGTGAGCTTGCTGTCCTGGGTGGTAGTAAACCTTGTGATTTTTCTCTGTGATTTTCGCATGGAGGTTCGGGAGACTGCTCTTCAATTTTGTTTTGGTGTGTCTGTCTTTGCTTGGTTGCTGATTCTGTATTGGTAGAGAGAGTCTGTGCCTGATCTGGGTTCTGTTGGGAGCCTATTTCCAGCTGCTATTCTGACTTACTTAGGATTCTCAGCTCTCTGCTGTAGATTGCTGGCAGTTCCCGCCTTTGGAAGGGTTGAGCAGCCTAGACTGCTTGTGTTTGCTCCTACGGGTGCTCTTGTGAAGAACAGATGCTCTTGATGCACTCTCCCAAATGCTGGAGTCTGCTATGGGCTCCTGATGTGTTTTTGTTTATTTGTTTTGGGCTGGTTGTGGGCTTGAACTCTAGGTTTGGGTGCTGTCCCTCAGCTTTTCAGCTCAAGGCTGGCACCCTACCGTTTGAGCCACAGCACCACTTCTGACCCTTTTTGCTTTTGTGATGCTGAGGAATCAGATCCAGGGCCTCATACATCCAAGACTATCACTCTATTGCTGAGCCGCCTTAACAGTCTGAGCTCCTGCTTACTATCAGGTGCTGGCAGCCTGTGTTGCCCAATTCCCAGTCTAGGGTATATGGGTGGAGTTTTGGTGGTGTTTGGGCTTCTCTTGTCCTGGGCCTCCAGGTCTTTTGTTGTCACAGGCGTGCTTCCCGGGGGAGTGTTGTTTCCTGGTTTTCTCCCCTCTGTTGAGGCGTATGCTCAGCTTTTTACTTCAATTGGGAAGAGTTGATTGTGTTGTTCAGGCGCCGGATCCCCGGGCCTGGTTCCGGCCCCAGCCTTGAGCGCGCTTCTTAGGCCTGTGCTGATGTGTATACCACCTAGGTTATGCAGCCTGGAGCGCACTCGTTAGGCCTGTGCTGATGTGTATACCACCTAGGTTATACAGCCTGGGGGACACAGTTCAAATTTCTTCTACTGTTGGTAGTCTTGACCCAGGGGCGCTGTTCCTGGCTTGGGCATTTAAGCTCCCTTCCAGGGGTGCTCTTGCTCTAGCCTGTCCAGCTGAGTGTGCTCCACGGGCTGGTGGAGCTCTCAAACAGTTCCCAGTTTTAGTGGGTCCTGTGGTCCGGGTGCTGGGGTAGGGAGTCTAGGTCAGGGTCTGGGGATTCCCTGCAGCTCTGGTGTACCTTGAGGTATACACGTCCCCTGTGGGGTACTCACCCTGGAGCTGGTTGTTTCTGTGTGGTGTAGGTCGTCAGTTGTTGTTGCAATCCGGGCTGGTTTGGGCGGTGGTGGCTCTGTGTGATTCTTTTCTGTCTCTGCCTCTGTCGAAGCTGTCGGGTCAAGAGTGTCCAGGCTCAGGCAGCTTCTTCTCGGTACCTCTGGGGCCCGAGTGACCCCACCGGGTCGTTGCGATGGTGATCGGGTGGGCGGGTGGTCTGCAGACAGGACCCTTTGTTGGGCTGCTGGCGCCGAGCGGCTTTGGCGGGATGGAACCTCTCTGCTTGGGTGGAGAGTGCTGGATCGTTGCTATCGCGATCATGCGGGCCGGGTGGTCTGCCCACAGGTCCTTTTGTCACGCTGCTGATGCCGAGCGGCTTTGGCGGGATGGAGCCTCTCTGCTTGGGTGGAGAGTGAGGGGTGGGGGTGGGATCCTCGTGGAGACTCCCGGCTGGTAGGTTTCTCTGTGCCTGGCGATCTGCTGTTCTGCAAACCAGTACCTGATGTTCTGAAAGCGGCCCCCTCTTTCTCTGCTGTGTCTCTGGGGCTCCCACAGCCCCCGCCGGCCTGGCTGGCCAGCGGCTTGGCGCACTGCCGCGCGGCCAGTAAAGGTTGGGGGAGGGGTCTTCGCTTTTCTCTGTTTTGAAATTCTTCTTTTCCTCTCTTTCTTTTTTTTGTTATTCTCCGCCTCTGGTTTTTCTCTGAGTGTTCATCTTTTTGTTGTTGTCGGTCTCTTGGGGAGATTAAGCGTTGGAACTTGAACTCTCTTTTTGGTTGGAGAGAGCTGTGGCGTTTCCCTACTGCCCCGTCGCCATCTTCCCATTTTATCTTAAACCTACTTCACTGTTCTCTTCCTAATCCATGGTTCTAGGTGTGTTTCTAATAATAGCCTAAATTTAGTGGCTATAAACCCTAAATCACTCAACTATTAATTTCATTTAATTGTTTTTCAATATGATTGGTTTTCTGTATAAATATGAGCTTATACTCAGCTTCGTGCATCTACCTCATGGCATAAGCAGAGACTAGGCTTATTCTACCTCAAATGCAAGAGGTTAGCCAAATAATAGCCTACAGTATTCCTGCCTAGGAGTCAGTCAAGTAGTTGAGTGCCTGAAAGAAGGAATGCATTCCTGGTATGGGAAGGGGTGGGAGAGACAAGAGCCTAGAGAGCAAACTGGAAGTCACAACATTTAACAACTTCTCCTTTGGGGAAACTGACCTTCTGCAAAGTGGCAGTGAGATAACACCTAGTGAATTTTCATATATGAAGGAAGTTGTCATGTCTCACTACACAACTCACTTGTAGTCAAAGAAAGGGTCATTCTTTTGTGTCCTCCATAGATCCAATATCACTTAATCTCCATATTAGACTTTGCCCAGACGACTCTATTCCTACCAGAAGATCCCTAATGAGGAGAAAAGTGTGATCTCTTGGCTTCTGACTGGCCCTGTGGGAACTGAGGCCACTTTTAGTTTTGAACCTGTTCCTCCTGATAAGGCTGTGGTGGGTGGTAGGAAAGCTCATTCTCTGAATTGTGCCCTAGTACCAAATCTCTTCAGAGAAAGTCAAGGAATGACAGATTCTGCCTGGGGTGGGGTGGGGGGGTGAGTTTCTCCATTTCCAAAGAGTTCAATTAATATCTGATTCTGAGGCCCAGATGTAGGTCCTTCACCAGATCCTCCAAGTTGGAGTGGATGTTAGCTCAAACTCCAGGCCATTCTCATATTTCTCCAGCTCTTTCTCATGAACAAAAAAGTCATGGAGTTGAGTTCAGAAACAAGGAGAAATGAGAGTAGCAGAAAAATCATAGGCAGGGGGAGGAATTAGAAACTTTGGGTGAAAAAAGGGCTCAGAAAATCTAAGATCACTCACATCATTTGGGAATCACATCATAAGATTAGGGAATAAAAGTAATAAATTCCTACCTAAATTAGTAACTCCACTGCTTTGACTGCATTACAAGTATTCTGTCAAAAGGTAGCTGTCCTAAATCTATTTTGATGAGGAAAATGGAGCACATTCTTTCCTCACAAAGTTCTGAGTATATTCAGCCATAGCCAGGTTGTTCTTACTCTCTATTTTTCTGTTATTTTCCTTTGCTGGGTTCTATCAATGACACTTGACAGTGTTATCATCTTCCGACATGTAATTACATTTTCTTTTAATCCATTTGCTATAAAAATCAAACAAATTATGGAGAAAACTATGTCTATGGTACATTTTCTTCCATGTCATATTTATTTTATGTTAAGTATTATTTTAATAATTTCATTTTTAAAACTTGAGGAAAATGTTTTGTTACTGCACTAATTATTTGTACCTGTTTTTGTATTTTCCTATGTGTGTATGTTTTTTTATTAAGCTTCTGAAATTTTCTTTTTCCCCAACTGTTTTTCTTCTTAAAATTTCTTCAAATTGTAAACTATATATGATGGTCCTGTATGTGTTCATTGCTATATTTAAATTTTGATCTAATATCCACATATTATAGATTATCTTCACCCTATTGTAATTGCTCTGAAAATCAATATGGAGGTCCCTCATTAAAGCAAAAACACAATGCCACAAAACCCAGTGAAATTAGGATTAGGTATCTATCCAAAAATATTTACCAATGATACAGTGGAAACATTCACTTCTCACCGGTTGCTGGTGCCTCACGCCTGTAATCCTAGCTACTCAGGAGGCTGAGATCTGAGGATCGAGGTTCAAAGCCACCGGTCAGGAAAGTCTGTGAAACTCTTATCTTCAATAAACCACCAGAAAACCGGAAGTGGCACTGTAGCTTTAGTGGTAAAGCACTTGCCTTGAGCTGAAGAGGTGAGGGAGAGCACTCAGGCCCAGAGTTCAAGCCCATGACCGACCCCAAAAAAAGCTGATAATGAGCTGCTAGAGGTAGTTTCCTTAAAAAATCTAACAGCCAAAACTGGACATGCAAACCCAGAGCTCTGCACCACATCAGTCCGCCATGCCAATTGCTTCTACCATAGTACTGGTTACCCAGTTTACCCACTCATGACCTTTTTACCCTGATTGTGCCCCACAATCCCTCACAACTTTTACTCTTTCACTTAGTCTATGCTTTCTTGTCCCTGATAAACTGTTCTGGATGCCTGTATTAGCTACCCCAACACTTGCAAAGCGGTTGCTGCTACCCAATTTCCTGCCACTTCAACTAAGTTATGACAGTCACAATTACACTTTCCCTGGTATCCTAGTCTCTGCTACTCTTTTCTGCTACCCATAATTCATAACACCATGGTTCCAGCCACCTGATCCATGACACCCTTGTCTCTGATACCACATTCCCAAACAAAACAAGGGAAGAGCGGGCACAGAAAGTCGACTTGGGTACTCCTCTTGCAGGCACATTGGGACGTTATTCCTCAGGTATTTAACACAGGGGAATTACTGGTGGTGGAAAGAAATGAGGTTACTCAGAGGTGACCAATATCCAAGGATATCAACTGACAACTTGTTGCTAGGAAAAGAAAGCCCTAAGGTGAAAGATAATGAGAAAAGAAAATTTTACAAAGATATTGGGGATGATGCAATAGGTTTAGCTTATACTCTTCTACTAGTGATCTGAATTATTTTTTGACATAGATATGTAACTACTTTGCATTTTAAAAATTATATGAAGATGCACATTTATGTGGCACTTATATTAATTTATGAAATAGTTACATAAGATCACATTAATGATATTCAATATTTTATGTTCAATGTTATGCTCATGAGTCTGCCTTTGGCAATATGAATTGAGCTCTCTAACAACAAATGGAATTTCATTGTCAAATACTACAAAGAGATTACTGATGCTAGTACCAAAATGAAAGCTGGAACAAGAAAGCTGAAAGTTTGAAGGGAAGGGGTCAATGGTAAGGGCGATGATGAAAGAGAAATTTTTCACCATAGAATCTTGGAAGAATAGAATGTGTTTTGTTGAATTACTAGCTTTTTAAACCTTCTTAGAAAGCAGAACATTATTTTTTATTCTTGCTTTTTGGAAGCTCTTTAATGAATGGTTTAACCAAAAATTATCAAAATTACTATGAAAATTGAATTATGTGAATTATCAGATTAACATTATATTCAAAGTTGCCTTGAGATGCAGGAAGATTGGATTCTTTTCTATTAAATTAATGGAATAAGCTTCCTTTGAATGGTTGGACAGTCCATGACACTTGTTCCAAAACAAGAAAAGATACTGGAGAGAAAAAAAAAGAGGAACGAGACTCAAGGCACCTGAAATTAGCATGTTCTCATTTGGATTTTAATGGTTTTTTTCTACAAAGAATAAGAATTTCATCTTAACAAAATAATTTCAAAATGGATGTGCTACAGGATAGCTTCTAAATGTAATATTTAATGTTGTTGGATTACTTGAAGACAAATGTTTACAGAAAACTTTAAATTCCAGAAAAAGTGTAATGTTCCAATAAACACCTAGAAGGAATATAATTTAAAAATTCACGGTTCAAAGCAAACCCTGGCAGGAAAGACTGTGAGTCACTTGTCTCCAAACAGGAAGTGGCACTGTGGCTCAAGTGGAAGAGAGCTTCTCTTGAGCTGAAGAACTCAGGGATATGCTAAAACCCAGTCCCTGAGTTCAAGACCTAGGACTGACAAAAAGAAATTTAAAAAATGAAAACATTAGGGCTGGGAAGGTGACTCAGTGGTAGAGTGCTTGTCTTGCATGAATGAGGTCCTGGTTTCAATTCCTCTGCACCACATAAGCAGAAAAAACTGGAAGTGGCGCTATGGCTCAATTGATAGCCTTGAGCTATCAGGGTCCATGCCCAGACCCAGAGTTCAGGCCCCCCTACCAACAACAACAACAAAAAAAATTAAAGCATCAAACAACCTGAAGATGTTGACCAGAATAATGAGTGAGGCATTATCCGTTTACATGACTTAGTGACTTGAAACCTAGTTTACCAGGGGAGGTGGTGGGCAATTTATGTGTTTGATGAAACCTGCGAAATTATTTTGTACTCTCCCAAGGATGGAGAAAGGAGGGAATGGGGGAAGTAGGATAGGTGTTTGGCGGCCTTGCCTTTTGGTTCAGTGATTGTTTTCTGGAGTCAAATTCAGAGAAATACTGCTTGCAATCCTAGTTGCATGGGGAATGAAGAAGCCATGTCCTGGAAGTGGTTTTTGCACTGCCCTTGGCCCGGTTCCAACCACCACTGGATAATCCAAGTCCCATTTGAGGGCCAAGATACCTTGAAGACTACTAATCCACTGAGCAGGTGGACTTAACCACAGCCAGAAAAGGCAAAAAATTCAATGCGGAGGGCAGCACTGGAAAAATCCTGTACAGAGGGGGTTCAGTTACATGAGTAGGGTAAGGAGTACATTTCCTATCGAGCATTGTTGCCTCCTCCTTGGTTTTGTCCCTACCATCCCTTCCCTCCCCACCTCTCCAACTCCTTCTTCCACTATCCCTGCCTGACAGTGTAAATTCATTTTCTACATAGTGTCCTGTACATCTCTTCGTCACAATGGGTCAACCTGCAGCCCCATTTAAGCATTTTGCTACATCCTTTCAACTCCCCAAATTACAAAAGTGAATATACAAGATGCACAACATTGGAATCAAATACAGTGAAAACAGGGGTTATATCGTGGGGGGGATGAAGCTACAAAAGAAACACATAGTGCCTTATAAGTATATTAAAAACAAAACCAAGACTGACTTGGGGTATATTTCAGTTAACATCATCTTATATGATCATATGTACATAACCTTTGATCTTCTTTGCTTGTCCTAGACATGTACTAGTCCTTGCAAATAAGGGAAACCATGGGACCTATGTTTCTTTGGGCCTGGCTTACTTCACTTAATATAATTTTTAACAAGTCTTTCCATTTCCTAACAAATGGGGCAATGCCATTCTTTCTAATGGAGGCATAGAATTCCAGTGTGTGTGTGTGTGTGTGTGTGTGTGTGTGTGTGTGTGTGTGTGTGTGTGTGTGTGTGTGTGTGTGTGTGTGTGTGTGTGTGTGTGTGTGTGTGTGTGTGTACATACATATATATACACATATATATATGTATATATATAATATTTTCTAGATCCATTCATCTACTGAGGGGAATCGGAGTTGCTTCCATATCATAGCTATGGTGAGTAATGCTGCAATAAACATGGTTGTGCTGGTAGCTTTGGTGTGATCTTTTTTGTGATCATTTGGGTAAATGCCCAAAAGTGGGATTGCTGGGTCATAGGGAGCTCTATGTGGAGTCTATTGAAGTACTTCCATACTGCTTTCCAAAGTTGTTGAACAACTTTACACTCCCACTAACAATGCAGTAGAGTTCCCTCCAGCATGCGTAATTATTACATTTCTTGATTATAGACATTCTAACTGGAATGAGGTACGATCTCAATGTTGTCTTGATTTGCATTTCTTTTATGGCTAGAAAACTTGAGCATTCCTTCATGTGTCTAAAGGGAATTTTTACTTCCTCTTCAGAGAAATCTTTCTTTAAGTCTTTAGCCCACTGAGTTATCAGGCAGTTGTTTCTTTGAGAATTTAATTTTTGTGTCCTAAGTATATTTTAGATATAAGACCTTGTCCATTTTATGACTCATGAAGATCTCCCAGTACGTGGGCTGTCTACAGTTCGTGTTAGCTTTTACCTTTGCCTTGCAGAAGCTCTGCTGTTTCATGCAATCTCATTTGCCCAACTTTTCTTTGATTTGTTTTGTTTCTTGTTCTCTATTAAGAAAATTTTGGCTTGCACTAAAGAGCCCTAGAGTTTCTCCTATTCCTTCATGTAATGTTTTCACAGTGTCTGCTTTTATTTTGAGTTCTTTTATCCATTTGCAGTTGATTCTGGTGCAGGGCGATATATACAAATCTAGTTTTAGTTTAATAGGTGTTTAACCAATTTTGCCAACACCATTTACTGAGAAGGCTGTCTTTTCCCATTCTATGTTTTTTAGCCCTTGTCAAAGATTAAGTGGCTATAGGTCAGTGGATTCATTTCTGAGTCTTCAGTCCTTTTCCATTTGTCCTCAGGTTTGTTCTTGTGCCATTATCTCTTTGTTCTTATTACTATGGCTTTTTAGTAGAGTTTGAAATTGAGAACTGATATTGCTCCAGCACTGTTCTTTCTGCTAAGGATTGACAAACCTACAGCCAGCATTATAGTTAATGGCAAAAAGTTAAAATAATTTCTTACAAATTCAGGAATGAGATAAGGATGAAGTCTTCTCTCTCCATTCCTCTTCAACTTAGTATTCGAATGCCAGCTGGGGCAATAAGACAAGATGCAAACTTAAAGGGGATCTAAATAGGGAAAGATGAAGTAAAACTATCCCTCTTTGCAGATGACATGATCTTGTATTTAAAGAACCCCATGGACTCCACTCCCAAGTTACTTGAGCTGATCAGAAACTTTGTCAAACTAGCAGAATATAAAATTAACCCTCAAAATTCAATGGCTTTCCTGTATTCCAATAACGATAAGAGTGAGGCTGAAAATAGGAACACAATACCTTTTTAATATCCCCCCCTAATACCTAGGAGTTAACTTAAGAGGTGAAGGACCTCTATGATGGAAACTTTAAATACCTGAAAAATAAAATTAAAGCAGAACTAAGGAAGTGGGAAACCTCCCACGCTCCTAGATTGGGAAGAGTAACATCATTAAATTGGCAATACTGCCAAAGGCTATATCCAAATTCAATGTGATACTTATCAATATTCCAATCTCACTTTCAATGAAATAGAAGAAGTAATCCAAAAATTCATATGGAAGAATAAAAGTCCCCGAATAGCAGAGAGGATTTATGTGATTCTCATTTGGTATTACCACATTTATTCTACAAAGTAATCTATGGATTTTAACTTTCTTCCCTCCCTTTGGATAAACCTCACAAAAACCCTGGCTCTAGCTCCCAAGACACCTAACTCTTAGGTCTAGACAATTGTTCCTAGATAGTGAATTACTTAGTTGTATTTTGAATGCATAAAACATGCATATAAAACTAGCATATTTTGATCTCATGAGAAAACTGCCTTTTCCCTCTCTCAAATTCATTTCCTGATAGGCATTTTTAGAAAGAATATATTTTCATTTTTAGATGAAAGTATTGTAGGAAACTATGTTCATAATCTGGCTCCTCCTGCACCTCAACACCTAAACACAAATGTCACAAAGCATTTATAAGAAACAATACAAAGACCAAACACTGGGAAATGCTCAGATGCAGAAAGTTTTACAAAACCCAGAATATAACTCTGCTGTCTGAGGCAGGGGCTCTCTGTGTAAATTAACAAACCCCAAAAGAGCAGCCAGGAGTACCGGACATGAGTGTCCCTGGCTGATAATCCAAGGACAAGGAGCATGGAAGGGCACCCTGAGCCTTCAGGAGAGTGTCTGGAGGAAAGTTTCCTTGCCAGCCTGAGTACAAAAGTTAGCATCACCCCACCTGGGCCTGTATTTCTTGTCTTCTCCCCACAGCTGAGCACAATCGTCCACTGCTCCACGGATGATACTGTACAAGCTGATCCCCAGAGTGGCTTCTGTTTTGTCTGCACTCCTTTCTAGGTGGGTGTTCTCACGCCCTGCTTTGTGTGTGTGCTATCACGGGCTGATCCTTACGGCCCAGGCCCATGGGGCTGGTGGGTGCTAGATGTGGGTCAGTGGCACTGTGTCATTCACGCAGCAGCTTCCCTAGTCCAACAGCAGGTACACCCTGATATCCTCCCACAGAATCAGGCGAGATGCCCAGAAGCACCTGAGTTGGGCAGGCTGCCACTAGGATCCTACTTCATCAGAGGGACCAGGATGCCAGATGAAGTGGCTGCTTCCTCAATTAGTAATTATTTTATGGAGCAGTTATAAACAAATTGACCCACATTACTGTATGATATATAATGATATATCCTTGAGTCTCTAGTCTACAAAATCATTGAACTTGATACTAGCAAGAATGGATTTTATTGTATGCGTTTATAAGGCCTAATGGCAAACTGAAATAAAAGTACAACAAAACTCTAATCCAAAAAACACATTCTTAAATCTCAGAATTAAAAAAAATTGTATGTAAGTGGTGCAAATAAAGTTATACTAGAATAGTAAAATACACACAAAAATACAACATTCGTTACATTCAAAAGTAAAATAAGGAGGGGGGACCAAGATGGTGACGGGGCAGTAGGGAAACGCCACAGATCTCCCCAACCAAAAAGAGAGTTGAGTTCCAACGCTTAATCTCCCCAAGAGACCGACAACAACAAAAAGACGAACACTCAGAGAAAAACCGGAGGTGGAAAATAACAAAAAAAGAAAGAGAGGAAAAGAAGAATTTCAGAACAGAGAAGAGTGAAGACCCCTCTCCCAACCTTTACTGGCCGCATGGCAATGTGCCAAGCTGCCGGCCAGCCAGCCCAGCGGGGGCTGCCGGAGCCCCAGAGACACAGGGGGCCGCTTGCAGACCACCCGCACAAAAGCGGCCTGAGGTAACGGTTTGCAGAACAACTGTTTGCCAGAAACAGAGAGACCTACCAGCTGGGTGTCTCTAAGAGGATCCCACCCCCACCCCTCACTCTCCAACCGAGCATAGAGGCTACATCCTGCCAAAGCCGCTCGGCACTGGCAGCACAACAAAGGAACCTGTCTGCAGACCAACCGCACAGAAGCCGCCGGAAGCACTAGACCCGCCCGTTCTTGAGCGCAACAACCCGGCAGGGGCCTCCTGGGTCCCAGAAGCACAGGGGGCTGCTTGCAGATCACCCACGCAGAAGCCACCTGAGCATGGACACTGTGGCCCCAACAGCTTCCATAGAGGCAGAGACAGAAAAGAATCACACAGAGCCACCACCGCCCAGCCCAGCCCGCAACCACCCCAACTGAAGTAGGATTGCAACAACAACTGATGACCTACACCACACAGAAACAACCAGCTCCAGGGTGAGTACCCCACAGGGGACAGTGCATCCCTCAAGGTACACCAGAGCTGGAGGGAATCCCCAGACCCTGACCTAGACTCCCTACACCAACAGCCGAACCACAGGACCCACTAAAATTGGGAACTGTTCGAGAGCTGCACCAGCCCATGGAGCACATTCCGATGGCCAGGCCAGAGAAAGAGTGCCCCTGGAAGGGAGCTTAAATGCCCAATATAACAGGAGAAGAAATTTGAACTGTGTCCTCCAGGCTGCATAACCTAGGTGGTATACACATCAGCACAGGCCTAAGGAGCGCGCTCCAGGCTGGGGCCGGAACCAGGCCCGGGGATCTGGCGCCTGAACAACACAACCAACTCCTCCCAACTGAAGTAAAAAGCTGAGCATACGCCTCAACAGAGGGGAGAAAATCAGGAAACAGCACTCCCCGGAAAGCACGCCTGTGACAACAAAAGACCTAGAGGCCCAGGACAAGAGAAGCCCAAACACCACCAAAACTCCACCCATATACCCTAGGGTGGGAACTGGGCAACACAGGCTGCCAGCACCTGATAGTAAGCAGGAGCTCAGACTGATAAGGCGGCTCAGCAATAGAGTGATAGTCTTGGATGTATGAGGCCCTGGATCTGATTCCTCAGCATCACAAAAGCAAAAGGTTCAGAAGTGGTGCTGTGGCTCAAATGGTAGGGTGCCAGCCTTGAGCTGAAGAGCTGAGGGACAGCACCCAAACCTAGAGTTCAAGCCCACAACCAGCCCAAAACAAACAAACAAACAAACAAAAACACATCAGGAGCCCATAGCAGACTCCAGTATTTGGGAGAGTGCATCCAGAGCATCTGATCTTCCCAAGAGCACCCTTAGGAGCAAACACAAGCAGTCTAGGCTGCTCAACCCTTCCAAAGGCGGAAATTGCCAGCAATCTACAGCAGAGAGCTGAGAATCCTAAGTAGGTCAGAATAGCAGCTGGAAATAGGCTCCCAACAGAACCCAGATCAGGCACAGACTCTCTCTACCAATACAGAATCAGCAACCAAGCAAAGACAGACACACCAAAACAAAATTGCAGAGCAGTCTCCTGAACCCCCATGCGAAAATCACAGAGAAAAATCACAAGGTTTACCACCACCCAGGACAGCAAGCTCACCTCAAAAGCCAGCAGCCACGCAGGGGAGAGCCCCAGTGGGAGCAAAGCTGGAATGGAAGACAAAAGCTACATCCAAGGGTTGCTGGAGGCAATGACTCAAGAAATAAAGCGAGAAATTGATCAGAAATTGAAAGAGCACAAGGATGAACTCTCCAAAGAGATACAGGGTATCAAACAAGAGATGCATGCAAAAATAGAAGCTGCACAAACCTCAGTAAGAAGTGAGATAAACGCCAAATTAGAGGAAATACATACTGAGATCAGTACTCTGAGAACCAACACTGAATCCATAAAGGGATCCATTTCCTCCATGCAAACCACAATAGAAGCCACTGTCAACAGAGTGAATGAAATGGAAGGTAGAGTGTCAGATACAGAAGACAGAATACACCAACTGGACCAAAAAGTGACAGATTTGGAAAAATCACTCAAATTAAACCAAAGGGAAATTCAAGAGCAAGCAGATAATGCCAAGAAGTTTAACCTTCACATAATCAAAGTGGAAGAAGCTGAGGAATTACAGAGCAAGGGAATGCAACAACTTTTTAACAAGATAATCAATGGAAATTTTCCCCACCTCAAAAACGACCATCTTAACTACATTCCAGAAGCTTATAGAACACCCAACAAGCAAGATCCCAGGAGAAACACTTCTAGACACATTATAGTAAAAATGATTGATCTGCATAATAAGGAACAATCCTGCATGCAGCAAAAATGAAGAAGGAGCTATACTACAACGGGAAAAAAATTAGAATCACTGCAGAGCTCTCCACACAAACAATGGATACTTAAAGATGTCCTACACATAGAAAACCAATAAGACCACAATAAAGGCCAATAAATGGCATCCAAGGGAATAAAATTAGAACTCAACACTAAAAGCCACCAAAGAAAAGTCCTGTAACACATGGAGGCTAAACAACACACTGTTGAATCACCAATGTGTCATAGAAGAGATTAGAAAGGAAATGCAAATGTTCGTGATATTCAACAAAAATGAACACATAAATTACCAGCTTCTCTGGGACACAGGAAATGCAGTTCTCATAGGCAATTTTGTACCTCTGAGTTTCTACATCAACAAATTAGAGAGATCTGAAAACAACAATTTAATTAGACATCTGAACCTTCATGAAAAAGAGCAACAAAATAAACACCAATCCAGTAGATGGGAAAAATAATTAAATTTAAATCAGAATTAAACTAATTAGAATCCAAAAAACCTAGAAGAATCAACAAAACAAAGAGTTGGTTCTTCAAAAAATTAACAAAAATTGACAGACCCTTAGCAAATCTTATCAGAAGAAGAAGAGCACACAAGGAAATAAACAAACTCAGATATGAGAATGGAAACATCACCACAAAAACAAACAAGATCCAGAACATTATAAGGGAATACTTCTCAAAGCTTTTGCTAATAAGTTTGAGAATCTGGTAGAAATAGACCTTTCCTAGCAAATATTGACATGACAAAACTAAACCAAAATGAGTTAAACCAACTTAACAGACCCATATCAAGCATTGAAATAGAAACATCAATAAGAGTACTCTCATCTAAGAAAAACCCTTGACCAGATGGATTTACAGTGAAATTCTACAAGGATTTCACAGCAGAGCTCACACCAATACTCCTCCAACTTTTCAATGAAATTGAAAGAGAAAGTGCACTACTGAACTCATTCTATGAAGACATCATAACCCTCATCCCAAAACCAGGCAGGGACTCATCAAAGAAACAGAACTACAGACCCATTTCTTTGATGAACATTGATGCAAGACTTCTCAACAAAATTTTGGCCAATCGACTTCAACAATTCATCCAAAAAATCATACAACACGATCAAAAAGAATTCATTTCAAGGTTGCAAAGCTGGTTAAATATATGCAAATCAATTAATACAATTCATCACATCAACAAAAGCAAGGATAAGAACCACATGATTATCTCAATAAATGCAGAAAAAAAACATTTGACAAGTTCCAAAACCCCTTTATGATGAAGGTTCTGGAAAAATTAGGAATCCATGGAACATTCCTCAAAACAATAAAGGCTGTATATGACAAACCTACAGCCAACATTATACTTAATGGTGAAAAACTAAAGCCATTTCCTCTTAGGAATGAAACAAGGATGTCCAATCTCTCCACTTCTCTTCAATTTAGTATTAGAATACCTAGCTACAGCAATAAGACAAGAGGCCATCATTAAAGGATCCAAATAGGTAAAGATCATGTAAAACTCTCCCTCTTTCCAGATGATATGATCTTATATTTAAAGATTCCCACAGAATCCACTCCCAAATCACTCATGCTCATTGAAAACTTTGGCAGAATAGCAGAGTATAATGTTAACCCTCAAAAATCAATGGCTTTACTATACGCCAACAATGAGAATAGTGTGGCTGAAATAAGGAAAACAACTCCATTCGTAATAGCCCCACAAAAAATAAAATGACTAGGAGTTAGTTTAACTAAAGATGTAAAAATCTTTATGATGAAAACTTAAAAACCTAAAAAAGGAAATCAAAACAGAACTTAGAAAGTGGAAAAACATCCCTGGATTGGAAAGTTCATCATCATGAAAATGGCAACACTTCCCTAGGCTATGTACAAATTCAATGTGATACTTATGAGTATTCCAACCTCATTCTTCAAGAAAATAGAAGAGGCAATCCAAAAATTCATATGGAACAATAAAAGACCTCGAACAACAAAAACATTCCTTAATAGAATAGTGCTGGAGGAATATCAATACCAAATTTCAAACTCTACTACAGAGCCATAATAATCAAAACAGCTTGGTATTGGTACCAGAACTGATCTCAGGACCAATGGAATAGAAGTGAAAACCCAGAAATTAACCCACAGACATATAGCCATCTAATTTTCGATAAGGGAGCTAAAAAAATAGAATGGAAGAAAGGAAGCCTCCTCAGTAAGTGGCTGGCACAATAGGTTAATCACTCATAGAAAAATAAAGTTAAATGCTTATATATCACCCTGCACCAGAATCAACTCCAAATGGATCAAAGACCTGGAGTCACAGCAGACACCTTAGGTCTCCTTGTCACAGGTCAAAATTTTCTTAATAGAGACCCAGAAACACAACAAATCAAAGAAAGGTTGGACAAATGGGATTGCATGAAATTGCAGAGCTTCTGCATGGCAAAGGGTAAATCTAGCAAGATCAATAGAAAGCCCACGGATTGGGAGAAGATCTTCACTAGCCATACAACGGACAAGGGTTTCATATCTAAAATGTACCAGGAATTCACAAAAGTAAATCTAACAACAAATCCTCAAACAACTTCCCAATAAATAAGTGGGACTTAAAGAGAAACTTCTCTGAAGAGGAAAGAAGGATGGTCAATAGACACATGAAGAAATACTCAACTTCCCTAACCATAAAAGAAATGCAAATCTAAACAATATTGAGATACCACCTCAACCCAGTTAGAATGGCTATAATCAAGAACTCTAATAACATCAGAAGCTGGAGGGGATGTGGACAGTAGGGAACCTTACTGCATTGTTGATGGGAGTGTAAATTTGTTCAACCACTTTGGAAAGCAGTATGGATGTTCCCTAAAAGACTTCACATAGCGCTACCCTATGATCCAGCTATCCCACTTTTGGGCATTTACCCAAATGATCACAAACATGATGATACTAAAGCTTACCAGCACAACTATGTTTATTACAGCCTTATTTACTATAGCTAAGATATGGAACCAACCCAGATGCCCCTCAGTAGATGAATGGATCAAGAAAATGTGGTATACTTACACAATGGAATTCTAGGCCTCCATCAGAAAGAATGACATTGCCCCATTTGTTAGGAAATGGAAGGCCTTGGAAAAATTATATTAAGTGAAGTAAGCCAGGCCCAAAAAGTATAGGTCCCACGGTTTCCCTTATTTGCAATAACTAGTATATTTGTGAGACAAGCAAAAACGGTCAGATAAGTTGATGTTAGGTGAAATGAACCCCAAGATAAGGACAAAAATGTTTTTTTTGTCTTGGTATTGTTTCTAGCTTATTTATAAGATGATTTATTTGTTGCTTTGTATGTCCCTCCCCCATGTTATAACCCGTTTTGACTGTATTTGATGTTGGTATAATTTGTGGAGGAGAAGGGAAAAACAAATTCTTTAAATAGGGATACAAGTGGACCCATTGTTTGGTGCATGGGTTGGTTTTGGGTGGGAGGGGATGGGAAGGGATGGGAAAGGGAAACAAAGTAGGGGGCAACAATGCTTGATAAGAAATGTAATCGTTACCTTTCTCATGTAATTGTAACCCCTCTATATGTATTTTCACAATAAAAATCATGAAATAATAAAGTAAAAATCCATGTCAATTTTTTGTGTTGTTGTTGTTGGTCGTGTGGCTTGAACTCTGGGCCTTGGCGATATCTTGCAGCTCTTCAGCTCATTGATTCCACTGAATCACTTGAGCTACATTGCCGTTTCTACTTTTCAAGTGGGTTATTGGAGATAAGAGTCTTACAGACTTTTCTGCCCAGGCTGGTTTTGAACCACCATCCTCAATCTCAGACTCCTGAGTAGCTAGGATTACAGGCATGAGCCACCAAAGCCCAGATCCAAGTCAATTTGTAAAAAGCAAGCTTATTGAAACTTCTGGCTTTTTCCAATAAACAATCTTACTTTTTAGCATTAGTTTATAACTATGAGTTATTTTTAGATGTAACTGTAAAGTTTTTAATAGAAACAAACATAATTTTTACTATTGCTCAGTATCTCACAAAATCCCTTGTAATTGACTTTCCCCAAAGTCAATTATTACATACTATTACTCACTATTATTACACTATATATTACATATAGTGTGAAGCAAAAATAGTTTGGACCATTTCATATAAATTATTAGATGGTATTTTAGCATTATAAATTTGCATCTGTGATTTTAAAAGAAGGAAAGTGTAAAAGTGTAGTGTGTCCTAATTAATGCAAAATTCATGAGTTCATACAGACAAAATTATTTTCTTGCCACTAAAGGTTTGAAGGAATACTATTGGAAATAGTGAGGCAAGAGGAGGAAGAATTCCAATCATGTCAAAGAATGTCTCTGTTATTCTGCTACCCCTTCCACTAACAAGACCTACCCGGTACCAGATGTCACAAAACTTCAAGTATCACTCTTAGAAATCTATTTGGAAAAGTTCTAAATCACTGATTATTTATGTACTTTCTGTTATATGAAACAAAATATAGACATATAACAATTGAAATAAAATGCACACATATGTTGAAGTCACCACAGCTGGAAAAACAACCAACAAAGTAGAACTCCCCCAGGAACAAAAACATGTTGTGTCTGGTTGTTTCGAATCACAAAATCCTCAAATACATGTTATCCTTGAGTAGCTCCATAAAGATAACTGTCTCAGAAGTACAGTTGTGTTAATTTGTAATTAAATTCATCTAGATGAACCTAATATAGCAAATCACGTGAATGGATCAAATTGTTTAAAACAAATGTGACTGTATGTGGAGTGAGAGCTGCACATATTTAAAAGAATAAAATAAAAATCATCACATACTTAAAAAATTCAGAAATGCAACCAATAAGTCCAATAGTATCCATATTGAGACCTAAATCCTACTGATTTAACAAGAACAAAATATGCAAATAATAGAATCTGAGCAGTGTACCTGAGTGTACATAATTTTAAACTACTCCAAATTACACTTTGTAGAAGACTGAATGCGGGTTAATTAAAGGAAAACATCAACCCATGATATAAATGACATTAAAAATCTCATGAGAAGAGAGAAGTAGTTTCTGGAAAATACTATTTTAATAAGTGGTGGTCAAAATCTTTCTAGTACAGAAAAAATTGCATACCTATTTAGTTAGATCCAAAAAAGATCCAAGATACTCAAAGTGATTTGAAACTTTGGCAAAATAGCAGGATACAACTGTAACATTATTATGAATGTTGACTCTGGCATGGAATTAATTTCCTCTTTGATGTGACAAATGATTATATGAAAGAACAGAATTTCAAATAAATATCAAGACCTAACTAAACATATAATCAGAAAAGTCATAATGCAAGCCATATTGCAACTGGGATAAAAGAAATACCAGTTATGCTGATTCTGTATTTATTGTAAATGTTGATTTTTTCATAAATTATTTCCTTTAGCTTGCATTTTTAAAATACTGTGTTAATTATGTATATCTTGGTGACTAATTTTGGATTCCTCCTTCAATTTAGTTCTGAGTATAATGTCTAACTTCAGTTCCTAACCCAAGAAATGATGTTGATTACAAAACAAATCTAATTACCACTGTTTTATTTATTTATTTTTTGGGGGGGTCCAGTCGTGGGGCCTGAACTCTGGGCCTGGGTGCTATCTCTCAGCTCTTCAGCTCAAGGCTAAGGCTCTACCACTTGAGCCACAGCACCACTCCCGGCTTTTTTTCCTTTTGCTTATGTGGTGCTGAGGAATCAAACCCAGGGCCTCTTGCATGCAAGGCAAGCGCTCTACCACTGAGCCACCTTCCCATCCCACCACTGGTTATAATACACAAAATCTCATAAGCCTGACACCAGTAAGCATTGGTTAACATTTTGATATCGTGGTCTCATGACTGATGAGGCTTACCTGCATGAGTATAGTTGTACCTAGATTCCTCAGCTTAAATTTAGCCACTGTTAAAAAATGTTTATATCTTTATTTGTCACCCATCGGAGATTAAACCTGAGTATAAACCTAAGAAAAATGATAAGGTGAGAATTTATCTTTATAGATATAAAGTAAACAAGATTCAGCATAGAGTAACTCACTAGTTTAAAGTCAACCTATTTCTCCAAAACTTTCTAAGCATTTCCTTACAATGTGTATTATTCTCAAGGGAATGAGGAATGTGAGAAGAGGACTAACCTAGCATTATCTTTAAATGCACATAATTTGGATTTACCTCTTTATTTTGCTATAGTCATTTTTTATTTAAAAAACTGTTTGAATAATTGATTTTCAGGTCAGGTATAATATATCCTTGTTGCATATTCCAAAGTACATTCAGAAAATTCTATATAGCAATTAAGTAAAGAAAGTCCAGGCAGAAAAAATGGCATCTCTATACTATGTGACACCCAATACTTAGGTAATTCATTATGCCCCCATTTAATGAATGTGATTGTTTAAATCTTCATCAAGTATTAATTAAAATCAATCAGTGTCCTATAAAATAATTGTGTATAATTTTATCCTAGAATCATTCAAGAACTGCCCATTCAATCATGACATACATCACATTCCATTGGTATTCATATGGATAGGAATGAGTTTCTTAGGATCTCCCACCTGCCATTTGGAGGTGGCAGGACCAGGATTCAAACTGTGGGCTCCAGCTCCAACCACTTCAACCTGAGGATAGGGAACTCACCGGTCTGTCCAAGAACATCAGCAAGACCAGTGATTAGGCAGGTACCAGTGGCTCTCAGCAGTCCTCCTTGATACTTACAAGGCTGTGATAGGAGGATCATGGTCAAAGTCACCCTAAGCAGAAAAGTCCTTGAGACCCCTGTCTAACTTCAGTGCCAACAAAGCCAGAAGTAGAGCCGTATGGCTCCAGTGGCAGAGGGCTAGCCTTGAGCAAAAGCAGCTCATGGACTGTGCCCAGATCCTGAGTTCAAGGTCCGGGACTGGCAAGAAACAGACATACACAACAATCTGTGCAGCCATCCAGCTATACAGGTCACCCTTTTGTCCCCAACTCAATTGGACAGAGTTCCCTGGGAAAGGGGCTAGAGGGCCACTGTCATCTTGACTCCGCCCATTCTGGGTGCATCACAGGATTCCAGCCACACCCCCATTATTTCATGGTTCTTTCTGACCAATGGGATACAAGAATTATTGCCACGCCCATATTCCATGCTGTCTTATAGATGGACTAGGCTCTGTTAGCACAATTGGAGGCTGAGATCCACAGGGGGAAAATCCTTCCACAGGAGCAGCAGGCCCGCTGTAGGTACCCGGGCCACCAGGTAGCTCAGTGCCAGACTAAGCTGGAGCCACAGGCCCTCTCCCCCATGAGCTTTCACCACAATATGTGTGGGGATGGGAAGCGGGACATATGGGTATCTAAGAAGAAAATCTGCTTCATCCATGACCTGCCTGATGAGGTGGACTTCCAGAGTCCAGCAAGTGAGCTCCACCATGGATACAGCCAGCTATCAGCACACATCTGAACCATCGAAGAGTCCCTTTTGGTATGTAAAGAGCAGATGTTGGTCCTGCATGAGCTGTGCTGGGAGAAAGCCGAGTGCTTGCACTGGCTGTCCCAGGAGAAGATGGAGAAGAGGAGAGTGCTGCAGGAGCTGCAGTTGCTCCCAGCAGGGGAAGGCACAGACAGCAGTCTCCAGATGCCAGCACAGGCTGAGCCCCCAACCACCAACACCGCTTCAGATGCCTCAGGGCCGGTGTTGGGTGAAATGAGGGAGGAGCAGAAAGGTTTTGAAGAATTGCAACTTGAAGACAGCATGGAAACTGCCAGAGGAGAAGTCAGGGTTCCCGAACCCATAGTGGACTCCCCCAAGAAGCATATCCTGCCAAAGATGCCCCACATCCAGATCCACCCACAGCTCCCAGGCTCAGGTGAGGAGTGCTCCCTCACTTTCTTCTGTAGACTGATGCAGATGATGACTCTCTATGTGACATACTGACTCTCAAAAGCCTTGGCAGCCACCAGAAGTAAGTGGCCAGGTGCCCTTCTCTCAGGACTCCATCTGCCAGGTGACGGGAAGTTAAACTGGGGGTCGGGTAGGGCATAGGCTGCTGGGACTTGGCCCAAACTCAAGGGACATCTAATGGCCCATTGGTGGCCAGGAAAGAGGCCCATGTTATGCTTATCACAAATAATAAATTATTTACAAAGCAAAAAAAAACCCCTCCAACAAAGATTTGTTCTTCTAGTCCTGGGGCTTGAACTCAGGGCCTGGCCACTGTCCCTGAGCTCTTTTTTGATCAATGCTGGCCTTCTACCAGTTGAGCTCCACCTCTCCTTCCAAAATTTTCTGTGTGGAATCGAACCCAGGGCTTCAGGCATGGTCGGCGACCACTCTACCACTGAGCCACATGTTCAGCTAAGATGATTTCCCCCCCCCCAAACCCATATGGCCATTCCTCAGATAAATAGGGCTAGGATGAATATGAAGCACAAGTCTGGTTCACAACAAAATACTCCCCCGCCCCCTCTTCCCAAACCCTTAGTTGAAGTTTCTCTTCTAACATTGAGGGATGAGAAAGGGAGAAGGGAGTCCTGAGAGAGTACCAACAACAGTGGCCCCCTGAGTCCTACATCCTCTCCCACACGTGGTCCTCCAGATTCTGATCTTACCTGATTCAATGTGGAGTCTACACTGTCTCCCCACCACTGCAAGGCTCAGGATGAACTAAATGTCAGCCCTGGCCTCAGCCCACACCCAGGGTGGAAGCTCCTAGTCCCAGACCCACTTCCCCCTCTGACTGCCCCGAGTTAGGCCAGACCCACCACTCACCACTATGTTGGTGGTGATGACCTCATGCATGGATTACAGGAAGACAGTCTATGGCAAAGAGCAGAAGCAGCAGGGTGAGGAGGGCAGAAGGAGGAGGGATGATTGCTGTGGGACCTTCCTTGGAGCCCTCCTATCAAGCCAGAGCCATGCTGACACAAAGCATGGACAAGGCCAAGGGGTGAGACGAGATGGAGGAGCACGGGACTAAAGCAGGTACTGTTTTGTCTTGGAGCACTTGAAAATTCCAATTATATTTGGCCCATGCCAATCCCAAAACCAACATGCAATGCCTCTCCTTGTTGCTGTTGGCCGTGAGCGCTGTCCCTGAGCTCTTTTTCTCAAGGCTGGCACTCTACCACTTGAGCCACAGGACCATTTTTGTTTTCTGACTGTTCATCAAGGATAAGAGTCTCATACATTGTCCTGCCCAGACTCGCTTGGCAACATGATCCACCAGATCTCAGCTTCCTGAATAGCAATGATGCCAGGCATGAGCCACCAGTGCCCAGTATATGATGCCTTTTGAGGCATCTTGGCAAGTCTGTAAATGAGCCCCAAAGGGCCTGGATAGAACATGACCCACTCAAGGAGCTGGGATGGGGGAAGGCTGACCTCCTAGCAATTCTGTTTCCCAAAAATTAAAGATGTCCGATGGTATATGCATCAAAGACCTAGGCCAGCAGCCACCAGGCTTAGTGGGGAAAAAGTAGAGAACACCCAAAGATTGTAGTGTAGGAATTTCTGATTTTGTATGCATGTGGGGTGTGTGTGTGTGTGTGTGTGTGTGTGTGTGTGTGTGTGTGTGTGTGTGTGTGTGTGTGTGTGTGTGTGTGTGTGTGTGTGTGAGTGTGTGTGTGTGTGTGTGTGTGTGAACTCAGGGCCTAGGCTCTATCCCTGAGTTTTCTTGCTCAAGGCTAGTGCTCAGCCCCTTGAGCCACAGCCCCATTTGCTTTTCGATGGTTAACTGTAGGTAAGAGTCTCAAGGACTTTCCTGTCCAGGGTGGTTGAAGCATGATGGGGGCCCCAGGGAAGCAAGAGTAAACACAACTCGCAGGTACAATCTCTATGGTGGGCGACTCCTGCTCCCTGGTGGCCAGACGCAGAACATGCGGCCCCATGCCATCATCCTCAAGAGTTCAATTTGGGGAAGTGACCAGGGCCAAGCTGACTTTTGCTCACCCTGATTGCTGATGCCAGAGCAGGTCTGTTCCACCCTAGGCCAAGAGAGCTCCAGGAGGCCCGGCTTACCAGGGACACAAGGAAGGGAGAGGTCAGCTCCAGGCTGAGCTAAGAACCTTTGCCCACGGATACCCCAACTTGGCCTTACTTATCACCATACGACCTGTCAAAGAACAACCCCACAAAACAAAATGGGAGCTGTGCCTCCAAGTGGTAGAGCTCTAGCATTGAACCAGAGAGCTCAGGGACAGGGCCCCCAAGCTTTGAGTTCAAGCCTCCCAGCTGAACTTTCCCCATAAAACACAGGTTGGCTAAATGTGAACTAGTAGGATTTGTGAAGTGTTTAAGAATGGTGATACTGAAGAAAGCACCCTAATTCTAATGACAGCTGAACTTGTGACATACAGCTTTGTGGTGAGTCCTTCAAAAGGCACAATTTCTGGGTCCTTCCCGCATGGGGGTTTTGTGCTGAGTCCCCAAAATGGTGCTGTTTGCTGGATCATCCCAAAGGGTGCTATGTGCTGAGTCCCTGAGAAGAGTGGGCTGTCCTGGGTTTTTCAAAGGGTGCTGTGTGCTGAGTCCATCACACAACATACTGTAAGCTGAGTCCTTCAAAATGTGTGGTATGCTAATTCATTCCAAAGGGTCGTGCTATGTGCTGAGCCCTTGAGAAGAGAGGGATGAGTTGAGCTTTTTGAGTGCAGTGTGCTGAGTCCTTTACACAGGGTGCTCTGTACTGTCCTTCAAATGTTGCTGTGTGCTGACTTCTTCCACAGTGTGGTATGTGTTGAGGCCCTCAAAATTGTTCTATGTGCTGAGTTTTTTTTGTTTTTTTTTT
Organism: Dipodomys merriami; assembly: GCF_024711535.1. NCBI lineage: Eukaryota > Metazoa > Chordata > Mammalia > Rodentia > Heteromyidae > Dipodomys > Dipodomys merriami. The sequence continues at coordinate 9,694,401 of NW_027206102.1, forward strand.
GTTGGTTTGTTTTTTTGGGGTCCGGTCATTGGGCCTGAACTCTGGGCCTGGGCGCTCTCCCTCAGCTCTTCAGCTCAAGGCTAGCACTCTACCACTTGAGCCACAGTGCCACTTCTGGCTTTTTTCCTTTTTGCTTATGTGGTGCTGGGGAATCGAACCCAGTGCCACCTGCATGCAAGGCAAATGCTCTACCACTGAGCCACCTTCCCAGTCCATGTGCTGAGTTTTTGAAGGGTGCTGTGCACTGGGTGTTTTACACAGGGTGCTTCATACTCAGCCCTTCAAAGGTTGCTGTGTGGTCTTAACATGGTGTGATGTGTGGAGTCTTAACATGATGTCCCTGGGAAACAGTGCTATGTGCTGAGTTTTTCAAAGTATGCCATGCACTGAGTCCTTTACACTGCGGGCTATGGACTCCCTCCTTCAAAAGGTGCTGTGTGCTGAGTACTCTACCCAGCGTACTGCATGTTGAGTCCTTCAAAGGGAGCTGTGTGCTGAGTCCTTTACACAGGGTGCTTTGAGCTGTTTTTGGAAGTGCGTTGTGTGCTGAGTCATCCCAGAGGGTGCTATGTTCTGAGTCCTTGAGAGGTAGTTATCCCCAACAATCACACACACACAAACACAAACACACATACATGCATGAGTGTCACCATGCAACTGCTTGGTGAGTGGAGTGGAGGAGGAAGCCTCAGGGCCCAGTCAGGGCTGTGACTGTGGGTGGGGGACGGGGCCCAGGGGAGGAGGGGGCCGAGCCCAGGTGCCCACTTTGGTGGCAGCAATGGCCAGGGACCCAAGGGTTCAGGGTCATGTGTGCAACAGGGATGGGGTGGCCCAGGAGAGGATTGTGGGGCCAAGAGAGAGCAGAAAGAAGAGTTAGCATGAGCACAAGCACCAGTGGAAACGGCTTCAGTGGTGGTGGCCGCCCAGATCATAGCATGGGATGCTGAGCCTGCATGGCAGGCACTTCGCTGGGCGCAGCCCCTCAGAGTCGCGGCAGCCATGGCGGCAGGGAGCACAGCAGAGCAGAGGCTACTGAGGTGGAGGCGTAGACGGTGGCGGAAGCCGCCTTCACAAGGCAGGAGGCCACTGAGGCGGCGGTGGTGGCTGAGGAGAAGGAGCAGAGGCTGCACACAGCCCCACCACGTGCCTGCAGATACCTCCTCCTCCTCCCAGCAGCACCGTGTTTCAAACATGGAGCTGACAGCACCAAAACTCGGAGCCTCTTTCAGGCACCTAGGGGAGATTGTGTGCCCCTGGATGGCTTGTGGCCTTGACTTGGTCCAGGCCTGTGGTCCTCAGACTCGGGGCACGCACCCGGAGTTGCAGCTTCTCCCAGCAGCACATGTGAATGGCCGCCCTGCATGCCTGCATCCCACGACCCCTGCACCCTGCAACCCCCCTACTCTACCCTTCCCCTACCCGTGAGGACCAGGAACCGTTCCTCTCACCTCCCCTCTCCATCCCCCCTTGGACATCCCCTGCGCCCCACAGTCCACCCTGGCTCTGCCACAAATGCACTCCAGGGGTGGGGGGTGGATGTGGGTGTCTACCCAGGGATCCCAACCTCATCCCTAGTGGCCAGTGTTCCAGGAAAAGGGGAGCTGCAGGGATGGGTGGGGAGGGGGCACCACAGAACCCCTGGCCTGGAGCAGTGGGAGCCACATAGCCACGCATCTGCACCCTTCCCTGCTGGGAACCTGGTGGCTTTAGTCAGAGGTGGGAAGCAGCACCTCCACACCTGCCTTCTAAGGTCTTTTCCTTTTCACTGGGAGGGGGTGTTAGATGCAGAACATAGGCCCCCTTGATGTGTGAACCTTTGTCTTCTGTGCTCAGTCACCCTTTCACCTGAGGACATTCCCAGAAGAGCTCACTAGAGAGGTGAGGGCACTGGGGTCAGATAGAAGGTGGGTATTTGGCAGAGAAACACACCCCCTATGACAAACATACACCTGGCTTGTACCCCCAAACCTGGGGGGGCTGACAACCCCAGTTTTCAACAGTTCTGACTGGGTGATCACATTTCCCAGCTCAGCCAACCTCTGCTAGTGTTCCCAGGCCATCTGGTCTCCTTGTCCTACCCAAGAATCTGCCAAGTCACCCAGAAGTATCTAGGCTGGAAGTAGGGAGTCCATCCATATATATAGCCTTTAGGACCCCAACAAAGTCCCCAACAACGACCCCACCCCATGTCAGACACGTCTCTGGAGGCACCATGACCCCCTACTTTGTTTTCTGTCCAGGCTCTGAGGAGCCACCTGTCTCCAGACTCCTTCACCCAGCGTCCTAGGGTTTTGGTGAATGGGGATTCAAGGCTGGTTTTTGCCAAGGGGAAGGGTCTGGCCCTAGAAAAAGGGGGAGGCAGGGTGGTTCTGCATTATTAGAGCATTGTTCCCCTTGGGTGGGAGCCCCTGGTTCTGACAAGGGAACCCCCGTGCTCGAGCTGGTACATGCCCAGATGAGAAACCAACAAACTCAGGAGAGTCACTGCTCTGAGTCTGTATGCTTATGTGTGTGAGTGAAAGAGAGAAAGACAGAGAGACAGAGAGACAGAGAGAGAGAGAGAGAGAGAGAGAGAGAGAGAGAGAGAGAGAGAGAGAGAGAGAGAGAGAGAGAGAGAGAGAGAGAGAGAGAGAGAGAGAGAGAGAGAGAGAGAGAGAGAGAGAGAGATCATCTTTCTCAAGGTACAGCCTGTCTGTGCTCAGGTGAATAATCAGTTGGCAAATTCATGGATAAGTCTTCTGTCACTGGTTTGGATTTTTGTGTGTTTGTGTTTCTCTCTCTCTCTCTCTCTCTCTCTCTCTCTCTCTCTCTCTCTCTGTGTGTGTGTGTGTGTGTGTGTGTCTGTGTTGGGATAGCAGGGAGATGAGAACAATGAAAATATATTTGTCACTGTGTCTAAAAAGAGCAAGAGCATTTTATTTGTTGTTCTTTAATCATTAATGTCCAGTATGAGCCCAGCCAAAATTTTTGTATTCTCTTTCACCGTTTCATGGCTCCTTTAGGGAAGGTTTCAGTAGATGTTCCTTTTCACCTCTTTCTTCCCCTTTCCTGCAGCCCACAGTAGCTGCTGGACCTGTGTTGGTCTCCCTTAGGAGGCCTGTGTGAACTGCAGACCAGAGTGGACACCTGCCCTTCTGTCTTCAGCCAGAAGGCTCATGAGGCTACTGTGACCACAGCTGCACTCCTCCAGCCAGACAATATGCTCTGGTGTGTATAATTGGAGCTAATTCAAAGTTGGGAATGTGTCTGCCAAACATAAATAGGGAATGAGATGGGGGGGGAGTAGGGCAGTGGCTGTGAAGCTAGGAGGGTTGGGAAGTGTCAAACGGTGTGACATGGCAGATGGTTCACCGTGATCGAGAATGAGAGGGGAATCTTATCCAGGCATTGGCAGTGTCTGTGGGCATCAGGGAAGGGGGCTCCGGGCACCCAATGGTGGTGTGGATACCCTCCCGGGGCAGTGCACTGGTGGGCAGTCCTCCCTGGAGTTCTGCAGACTCCAATCTGTGCCCTCCTGGGCTGTTTCCAGCTGGGCAATGATAAGCAAGTGTGTTCCCCATGCTGGAGCCTGCTTGGGATCAAGACATGGCAGTTAGCTAGGGCTCTCTGAATGCCATTTTCTGTAACCTGCTGTAGGCTGTCTGCAAGGAAAAGGGGACCACTGACTTTGGAACCCTTTAAGTTTGATTGGGACAAGTGAAATACCAGATTTTCCAGGGTTTTTTTTTTCTTGAAGCTGGCAATTTCTACTAATGCCTGGGATTCTGGATTGGTCAAATTAGATGTACCATTTCAGCCACCAAACAATGACGTTCAAAGTGGCACAAGCAGAGTTCCCAAGCCAGATGGTCTCCTGCTATGAAGGTCATGCCTTGACTGCCTTTCTCCGGCAGCTGCTGATTCTCCTCCGGCTCTCTCTAGGGTGACCACTACAGTTGAGGATATCATGGGGAGCACAGACTGTGACCTCACCATCCGCAGCAACCTGCCAGCTGTGAACAGAGACAATTCCCAAAACCTGTACTGGACTCTGGGAGATTCAGAGACCCGGGATGCCTCAAGGATCCTTTCTCTGCAACATGAAATTTGGGGGCCAGATATGGTGAACCATCCTTTCTGGCCCCAGGGAGTGGAGAAGAGGGCTCTTGAGCCGGGCATTCACTTCACAGCAACCTTGTTCACACCAGAGTAGGGAATTGAGTTCCACAGAGCTGGTCAGTGGCTGGATAGAGATCTTTGAGAAGATAGGCATCCCAGAGACCCCGGAATCCAGTGAGTACATCATGGCTCACATCCTTGGAAACAAAACAGTTAAGTGGGTGGCACCAGGAGGGTAGGAAAGGAGAGAGAACAGTGAGAAAGCTACATCAGGCTTTGCCCCCACCAAGGATGCTTACCTGAATTGAATGGGACTTTTCTGTAGTATTGTTGTAGGCAGATGCTCATTTATTTATACAACAAACGGTTACAGTGTGTGCCAGGGCTGGAAGGGAAGGGGGCGGCATAGACAATGAAAGTTCCAGTGCTGGTTCCACATCACATGAAGAAATCTTGGTTTGAGTTGGATGCTGGTGCTTCACACCTGTCATCCTAGCTACTTAGGAGGCTGAGATGGGAGGATTGAGGCTTAAGGCCCAGGCAGGAAAGCTTGTAAGACTCTTATCGCCTAGTAACTACCAAAAAGAAAATGCCAGAAGTGGATGAGTCGCTCAAGCCATAGACTGTTGGCTTTGAGTAAAAAGGCTAAGGGACAACACCCATGCTCTGAGTTCAAGGCTTAGGAGTGACACAAAGAGAGGAAAGAGAAAGAGAGGAGGAAACGATGGAGGGAGAAAAGGAGGAAAGGAAGGAAGAAGGGAGCATGCAAGCTTTGGTTTGGAGTCCCTGGATCAAGGGAGCCAACCATTCACAATCTCTGTGGGGTCAGTTTCAGAGCCAAAATCCAGTATGTAGGACCAAGCCACAGACCCCTCAGTCACTTCATGACATCCAGAATCTGTATGGTCTCTGACTGCAGAGGGAAACAGTCTCGGGTAGACCATAGGGTTCAGGGTGGGTCACAGAGTTTCAATCTCCCCTGTCTCACCGAGTTTATTTTCCTGTCAGATAAGAAAGTGTCCAATGGCTAGAGAGGTATAGAGTGAAAGAGTGTCAAGAGGGGTTGTCAAGGGATAAGCATTGAAACGGACCAGCTCAGCCGGAGCACTGGGACCAATGGGACAGAGATCTCGGGATAGGTGGGCAAAGGAGTTGGCGAAGTGACAAACAGACATAGACTCAAAAGAGTTGCATCTGAGTGTATCTTTATTGAGGAGAATTAACATTTTTATACAGTGTGTGATTGTGACATAAATTTTTTGTTTATTTAAGCACGTAATCAATTTTTTAAAGGCAAAGCATTGATGAATTACATGCAAATTAATGACTATTCCACCAACTGTTTAAGCTAAGTGGTGCGAAACAAGTCTAGCATATTGTTTAATAGAATACATCATCTATTCAGCCTTTTTTATGTTTAATAATTAACAAACCTAAGACAGGGCTGTACTTACATTATACTCTTTTTAATTTTATCCAATTAATTTCATCTTTATAAGCTCCTGTATAAGGAAATGGTTCTTGGTTGGTTCAGGAAATATGTCACTAACTTTATATTTTGTGTGAAAACACCATCTATTCCCTATAACGTAAGTTGGACTAAACTTAATCATAACTGTTGGGAGAATCTTTCTTTTTCTTATATAATCAGAGGTCCCTTCTTTTTTAGAACTCTCTAAACTACTGGGATAACTCTTTCTAACTTAGTTTAGTTTATTGATTTTGTCTGTTGGACATATCTAGAAATTTTAAGTCTCTATATTTACTATTCGTGAGCTGCAAAACCGCTTGTGAAGTTGTAGGAGTTTCTGGAGGCAACGTCACATCAGATGATAGATTGATTGGGGGGTTGCCCACATTTAATCTTTGGCCTTAGTCTTTATTACTTAGAGAAGCCATCTCTATTGGACTGGAAAAATACAACATGCTCTGTTCACGGATCAATAGAAAAATAGCCAAAACGAGAATAAAGGCAACGAATGTACAGCCAAGAAGAATATAGTAAGAATAAAGGTAGAGGCTATAAAGGTGCAGCCAAGTGTATGGGAAGCCTTGAACCAACACTCCTTTCCTGGGGGCATGCTTCCTTGAAGCTCTTTGTCCAACACAATCTCTCACGCAGACTCCGCAGAAGGTGGGGTGGCACCCACTGGTCACAGAAAGATGTCCACTCAGCTGGAAATACCAGGAACCACTGGAAGTGAAGAAACTTAAGCGTTTGACCTTGTTTCTCTGGCCAGAGATTATTCATTGAACTTGCAGTCCCTTATTCTGTTGTCCATGTCAAATCAGAAGCCATTTATCCACCACAGGCAGCTTTATGGAAGTGCTCTGCCCACCTGCGCTGGCCTCTCTTTGCTGAACCCAGCTAAGGACTCATTGCAGATACATCTTCATGGCTGCTTTGCCTGCTGTGATCTCTGCTCCTTTCCAAACGCTTGCTTCGGCAGCTTTCTCTCCATTGTGCCTCTCGGACTGGGTTCCCATGGTGGTTGGATACTGAGCTGCTTGTTAGAGGAGGAAACAAGAGTTGTTGTATACAATGGCAGGTCTGAATTGGCCTGGAGGCAGGACAGACGCTCTCCCAGGTGGGACTTGTCAGGGCACAGGGCAGGCATCCTGCCACTGGGCCCTGGGTCACTGTGGTGAGCAGCAGTCACACTGGAATGTCTCTTTCTCAGACAACAACGGGTTAAGTCTGACCAGATTGTCTTTTTTAGGGAATCCAGTTCTCCACCATCTCCTGGGGGATGCCTGGGGCTTGAGTCTATGCCAAGCTCCACTTCTGTCCAGAACCTTTCATTCCAAAAGTTTCAACCAAGTGTATGTGGCGTGACAAAGCATGAAGATGAAGAGGGAGGACGATCCCAGATCAGGCATGTCAGGCCATTGTAGCCATGACCTCAAATGACAACCTAGACTATCAGTGATAGAGCCTTCGACACAGCCACATGGCTCTTAAAATCCTGGCACTCTGGGTTCACCATTGACGACCTGGTTGTCGTTGGCTACAGGATGCCTGTGCAGTACATCCTTGGGGAAAGGGAATTTTGCTGGCTCAATCTGAAAATGACACCCGCAGTGTTCATTCCTGGACAAGAGACAGAGATAGACATGCCACTGGCACAGGACAGCCAGGAAATGAGGGCGGGAGTCAGACCCGTGTTGCTCTGAGACTTCCTCTAGGGAACTCTAGGGCCCCGTGACTGCCACTCTCAGAGGTAGAGGTGGGTCTCTTTGCTGGCTCAGCCTTTATTCTACAAGACAGATGTAGGATTCAGAGAGGGCCCACTGAAGGTCGAGGCTGGTTGGAAAACCAGAAGCACTGGGTTCTGAGCAGGGTTGTTTCTTTGAGGATACTCACAACCCAAGATCATTCCTGGGATGGATCAGCCCATTTCTCCTTCTCGAGAGAGAGGGACCTAGAGCCCTCCAGTCTGCATCCCATGGCTGAGAAATCTATTCATTCCCATATCCTTGGTTGGATAACTAGACCTCAACGGACTGCCCAGTGTCGAGGCAGGACAGGGAGAGATCTTGAGTCCTTGATGAGGTCATGGTCAGTATGAGATGTTTTTTTAAATTTTTTTATTGTAAAGATACTATACAGAGGGTTACAGTTACATGAGTGAGGTAATGAGTACACTTCCTCTTGAACATTGTTACCCCCTCCATTGTTTTCCCCCTACCATCCCCTCCCTCCCTCCCTTCCCTGAGGTTCTTTTTTTTTTATTGTGATTAAGTGATTACATAATTTCCGGAAATTCACACTATTGTGGAATAATGATCATTTAAAGTCACAAGTTCATTCTAATTTTCCTGGAGCAAATTGTCTATCACAGTCTGTAATATATAACGGTGCTCACATGTTATATACCATATATATGATCAGCAGCATGGGGATATTTGGTAGTGGTTCAACCAGATGAGTGGGAGTTCTTTGTTTCTTAAGTCCTATTACTTTTGTCATATCACCTAACATTTTGGATTTAGCATCCACTTATCAGGGAGACCATGTACTGTTTGTCTCTTCGTTCTTGGCTTACCTCGCTCAACATGATTCCTTCTAGCTCCATCCATTTCCCTGCAAATGCCATTATTCTGTCATTTCTAATGGCTGCATAATATTCCATTGTGTATAGATAACACAATTTTTGGATCCATTCATCTGTGGTGGGCATCTAGGTTGTTTCCATATCCTAGCTATTGCGAACAGTGCTGCAATAAACATGGAGGTGCACGTGTCCTTGTATATTGGTTCCTGTTGTTCAGGGTAGATGCCTAGAAGTGGTATGACTGGGTCGTAAGGGAGGTCAATCTTTAGCTTTCTAAGGACCCTCCAGACTGCTTTCCAAAGTGGTTGTATAAGTGTACATTCCCACCAGCAGTGTAATAGCGTTCCTCGTTCTCCACTTCCCCTCCAGCATTTGTGGTTGGCTGATTTGTGGATGTGGGATATTCTGAATGGGGTAAGGTGGTGTCTCAGGGTTGTCTTTATTTGCATTTCCTTCACCACCAGAGATGATGAACATTTCCTCATGTGTTTCTTTGTTTTGGCTATTCTAGGTCTTTTGTTGTTCCATATGAAATTTTGGACTGTTTTCTGTATTTCAGTGATGTACGTCATTGGGATTTTAATAGGAATTGCATTGAATTTGTATATTCGTTTTGGAAGTATTACCATCTTTACTATATTAAGTCGGCCTATCCAGGAGCATGGGAGGTCTTTCCATTTCCTAGTGTCTTCTGCAATTTCTTTCTTTAACTTTTTATAGTTCTCATTAAATAGTTCTTTTACATCTTTGGTTAGGTTAATTCCTAAATATTTTATTTTTCGGGAGGTTATTGTGAATGGGGTTGCTCCCTTTATTTCCCTCTCTTCCTGTACATTATCAGTGTATAGGAAGGCAACTGATTTTTGTGGGTTTATTTTGTATCCTGCTATTTTGCCGAAGTGATTTATGATTTCTAAGAGTTTGGGGATGGAGTTTTTGGGATCGTGGAGGTATAGTATCATGTCGTCTGCAAAAAGGGATAGTTTAACTTCTTCTTTCCCTATGCGGATCCCTTTAATGTCTTTTTCTTGCCTTATTGCCCTGGCTAAGGGTTCTAGGACTATATTGAAGAGGAGTGGAGACAGTGGGCATCCTTGCCTTGTTCCTGATTTTAGGAGAATTGGTTGTAGCTTTTCCCCATTAAGTATAATATTGGCTATTGGTCTGTCATAAATGGCTTTTATTGTTTTTAGAAATGTTCCTTCTATTCCTATTTTCTCCAGAGCTTTTAGCATGAATGAATGTTGAATTTTGTCAAAGGCCTTTTCTGCATCTGTGGCGATAATCATGTGATTCTTGACCTTGGCTCTGTTGATATGTTGGATTACATTTATTGACTTACGTATGTTAAACCATCCCTGTGTCTCTGGGATGAAGCCTACCTGGTCATAGTGAATTATGTTTTTTATGTGTTTCTGGATTCTGTTACCTAGAATCTTGTTAAGGATCTTTGCATTTGTGTTCATCAAGGAGATTGGCCTGTAATTCTCCTTTTTGGTTGGGTCTTTGCCTGGTTTGGGAATGAGTGTGATATTGGCTTCGTAGAATGAGTTTGGGATAGCTCCCTCTTTCTCTGTTTCTCTGAAGAGCTTGAGGACTATGGGTATTAGTTCTTGTTTAAAGGTCTGCTGTGAATCCATCTGGGCCTGGGCTTTTTTTTTATTGGAAGATTTTTGATAGCTTCCTGTATCTCATTGTAGGATATTGGCTTATTTAATTGGTTAACTTCTTCTTTGCTCAGTTTGGGCAACTTGTATTTCTCTAAAAATGCATCCATTTCTGCCCGATTTTCTTCCTTTAGAGAGTATAGCTTTTGAAAGTAGTCTGTTAGAATTGTTTGGATATCTTGGGTACGTGTTGTGATGTTTCCCGTGGCATCCCTAATCCTATTAATATGGGTTTCCTCTCTTCTTTTTTTAATTAATCTAGCCAATGGGCCATCAATTTAGTAAATTTTTTAAAGAACCAGCTTTTCGTTTGGTTTATTTTGGTTATGGTTTTCTGATTTTCTAATTGGTTAATCTCTGCTTTTAATTTGGTTATCTGGCTTCATCTAGTAGCTTTAGGTCCCATTTTTTTCTTGTTTTTCTAGCTGTTTTAATTGCAACATGAGAATTTTTACTTGGTCTGTCTCCATTCTCTTGATGTGGGCACTGAGGGCAATAAATTTGCCCCTCAGGACTGCTTTTGCTGTGTCCCACAAGTTTCTTTGTGAGGTGTTTTCATTTTCATTGAGTTGTAGGAAATGCTTTATTTCTTCTCTGATCTCTTCTGTTATCCAGGCATTGTTAAAGAGTGTGCTGTTCAATTTCCATGTATTGGAGAAATTTCTGCGGTATGCTTTGTTATTGAGAGCTAGCTTGATTCCACTGTGGTCAGATAGGATACAGGGGATTATGTCGATCCCTTTGTATTTGCTTAAGTTCCTTGCATGAACTATGATATGGTCTGTTTTGGAGAAAGTTCCGTGAGCTGCTGAGAAGAATGTGTACTGTGTTGTTTTAGGGTGAAATACTCGGTAGATGTCAGTTAATTCCGCTTGAAGTATGGCCTCTCTTAATTCGGTAGCTTCTTTGCCAATCCTCTGGTTGGTAGACCTGTCCTTTGGTGAGAGTGGTGTGTTAAAGTCTCCTAGTATTATCGTATTGGGATCTATTTTATTCTGTAAGTTTGAGAGCATTTGTTTGACATATCTGGGTGCACCAATATTTGGGGCATATAAGTTGATGATGGTTATATCCTCCTCTTGGATTGTTACCTTTATTAATATGTAGTGTCCGTCCTTGTCTTTCTGTACTGATTTTAATGAAAAGTTTATTTTGTCAGATATCAGGACGGCTACACCTGCTTTTTTACTGGGGGCGTTTGATTGATAGATCTTTTTCCACCCCTTCACTCTGAGTTTGTTTGTATGTTTGGCTGAGAGGTGGGTCTCCTGAAGGCAACAGATGGATGGTTCTTGTTTTCTGATCCAGTCCTCAGTTCGTTTTCTTTTAATTGGCGAATTCAGCCCATTTATATTAAGAGAAAGTATAGAGAGATGCATTGTTGTCCCTGCCATTCCGTTTTCCTAAGTTTTTCTTCTCTCCTTTCCTCCTGTGCTTGCTCAGTTAGACTTTGAGTAACGCTTGTTTGGGGCAGGCCCCAGTTCCTGGTTGCTTTCTTCAGGTTGTGTCCCCCCTCTTAGAATTCTTTGTAATGCTGGCTTAATGTTTATGTATTCATTTAGTTTTTCTTTGCTATTAAAAGTTTTCAGTTCTCTATCGAATGTGAATGCTAGCTTTGCCGGATATATCAGTCTGGGTTGGCAGTTATTGGCTCTCAGGGCTCGTGTGGTGCTTTCCCAGTCTTTTCTTGCATTCATTGTTTGTGTGGAGAGATCTGCAGTGATTCTACTTTTTTTTTCCCATTGTAGTACAGGTCCTTCTTCATTTTTGCTGCATGCAGGATTGTTTCCTTATTATTCAGATCTATCATTTTACTATAATGTGTCTAGAAGTGTTTCTCTTGGTGTCTTGCTTGTTGCGTGTTCGATAAGCTTTTTTGATGTAGTTAAGTTGGTCGTTTTTGAGGTGGGGAAATTTTTCATTGATTATATTGTTAAATAGGTGTTGCATTCCCTTGTTCTGGAATTCCTCACCTTCGTCCACTCCAATTATGCGAAGGTTAAATTTTTTAGCATTATCTGCTTGCTCTTGAATATCCCTTTGGTTTAATTTGAGTGATTTTTCCATATCTGTCACTTTTTGGTCCAGTTGGTGTATTTTGTCTTCTGTATCTGACACTCTACCTTCCCTTTCATTCACTCTGTTGATCGTGGCTTCTATTGTGGTTTGCATGGAGGAAATGGATCCCTTTATGGATTCAATGTTGGTTCTCAGAGTACTGATCTCCCCTCTCAATGAGGTATGCATTACCTCTAATTTGCGGTTTATCTCACTTCTTACTGAGGTTTGTGCAGCTTCTATTTTTGCATGTATCTCTTGTTTGATACCCTGTATCTCTTTTGATAGATCATCCTTGTGCTCTTTCAATTTCTGATCAATTTCTGGCTTTATTTCTTGAGTCATTGCCTCCAGCCACCCTTGCATGTAGCTTTTGTCTTCCATTCCTGCTTTGCTCCCACTGGGGCTCTCCCCTGCGTGGCTGCTGGCTTTTGAGGTGAGCTTGCTTTCCTGGGTGGTGGTAAACCTTGTGATTTTTCTCTGTGATTTTCGCATGGAGGTTCAGGAGACTGCTCTTCAATTTTGTTTTGGTGTGTCTGTCTTTGCTTGGTTGCTGATTCTGTATTGGTAGAGAGAGTCTGTGCCTGATCTGGGTTCTGTTGGGAGCCTATTTCCAGCTGCTATTCTGACTTACTTAGGATTCTCAGGTCTCTGCTGTAGATTGCTGGCAGTTCCCGCCTTTGGAAGGGTTGAGCAGTCTAGACTGCTTGTGTTTGCTCCTACGGGTGCTCTTTTGAAGAACAGATGTTCTGGATGCACTCTCCCAAATACTGGAGTCTGCTATGGGCTCCTGATGGGTTTTTGTTTGTTTGTTTTGGGCTGGTTGTGGGCTTGAACTCTAGGTTTGGGTGCTGTCCCTCAGCTCTTCAGCTCAAGGCTGGCACCCTACCATTTGAGCCACAGCACCACTTCTGACCCTTTTTGCTTTTGTGATGCTGAGGAATCAGTTGCAGAGCCTCATACTAAATTTCATATTTGCCCATTGAGCTACTCTTCCCAGCTTGTGAGTTCAATTCAGCAAGTGTTCATTATTTGAGAGTTGAGAATACTGAGGTAGGGGAGAGAGGGAGGTTTAGTGAAGGAGAGGAGAGATTGATAGAGAGAGGGAGAGAGGAGAGATGAGGAGAGAAAAGAAAGGAAGGAAGGAATGAACAAACGAACAAAGGAACAAAGAAGGAAGGAAAGAAAGAAGGAAGGAAGGAAGGAAGGAAGGAAGGAAGGAAGAAAGGAAGGAAGGAAGGAAGAAATGATTGAGAATGAATGGTTTGGAGTCAGGAATTACATGGCAGAGGTACTACTTGTATTTGGTATTAGGTCTGCCCCAGGCCATGCAGACCCTATGCATATCCCTAACTCTATCCCTCACCCTAACACTCACCCTAGCCATCACACTCACCGTAAATTTTACCCTCACCCTAACCTTAACCCTAACCCTAATCCTAAATCCAACCCTCACCCTCTCCCTCACACTAACACTAACCCTAACCCTCACCCTCAACCTCACCCTCACCCTAACCCACTTCTTTGCTAAGTTTCCACCCTTTATGTGTTACCTAGTTATCTGGGACTCCTGAAGGCAGCCACCTCCCCCCTCCCCCCCATTAAGTCACAACCTGGTCAGCTACTGGTCACACTTTCCATCTGACCAGAGGAGAGTCCCAGGCCCCGAGGTCACATCCAGATCCAGTGTGGTCAGACTTTTCCCCAACCTGGGCATACCTCATCTGGTCTTTGGCTTTGATACGACTTGGCCCTAGGTTGGGTCACCAACACCCCCCCCTTTTCTACATGCCTCTCCTCCATGTATGGCATGGGCAGCAGTTCAGTAAATAAACTACTTTAGGGGCTGGGAAAGTGGCTCAGTGGTAGAGCACTTGCCTTGGATGCATGAGGCCCTGGGTTCGATTCCTCAGCACCATATAAGCAAAAAGAAAAAACTGGAAGTGGCACTGTGGCTCAAGTGGTAGAGCTAACATTGAGCTGAAGAGCTGAGGGACAGCGCCCAGGCCCAGAGTTCAGGCCCCACAACTGGACCAAAAATAAATCAATACATAAAAGTAAACTAATTTACCTGACTGAATACCATGTGTTGTTTTCTTCATTGGCTACCTACTGAAACTTACCTAATTAATATACCTTACACTTCAGAGTTTCTAGTTATGAATCCAAGGATATTTTTCTGACACATTTGAGTTCAGTATCTACAAAACATATGTACTAACTCATCATTTACCAGTATAAATCTGCCTGGAATCTTTTTTTTTCAATTTTTTAAATTGTGAAAATAACGTACAGAGAAGTTACAATTACATGAGCAAGATAATGAGTACATTTCTTATGAAACATTGTTGCCTCCTCCTTTGTTTCCCCTTCCCATCCCTTCCCATCTCCCACCTCCCACGCCAAAATTGTAAAGTTCGTTTTTTGACATAATGTGTTGTACATCTCATTGTTGCAATGAGTCCACCTGTATCCTTATATGAAGAATTTGTATTTTCCCTTTCCCTCTACAAAGTGTACCAACATCTGAATCTTTAATAGCGGCATAATTAACCTTAAAGTTTATTTTGTTTGCTTTGCTTTCTTTTCTTTTTTGCTTCAAGTAATCAAAGATTTGCTGGGCCAATCTGAAAAGATCTCTGCCTTCATACTTTCTAATCATCCTGGGCTATGTGATACCTGCTCAGATGAGGGACTTTGAAATTCTGGAAAGCAGATGCACATCATAAGGCCCTATGGCTTTGGAATTTCCCACATTCTTTTTTAAATGTAATTGTTACTCAGGTGTGTACAGTGAGTTTACCATCTCACAAAACATGTAATGTGTACATTTTTCTTGTAGGCAATGCTATACTTTCCTGAGCTTTCTCCCAGTTTGTTTTTTTTTGTTGTTGTTTTTGATTGTTTTTGTTTTTGTGCCTGACTTGCAGCTTGAACTCAGAATTGGGTGCTGCCCTTGAGGTTTTGTAATCAAGGCTACTCTACCTCTGGAGCCCCGGTTCCCTTTATGGATTTTTGATTGTTAATTGGAGAGAAGGGTCTTACAGATTTTCTCACTGGAGCTGGCTTTGAACTGTGATCATCAGCCTCCTGAGTAGCTCGGATTATAGGCCTGAGTTCCCAGTGTCCAGCTACTGAAGTGTTGGTTGCATGCTTCCCTGGTTGTGTTACAATTTTCCTCGACTCTTGCACTAATACTGAATATTGCCTGGCTCAAATCTGAACTGGTGGAAATGCTTGTATTTTGAGGAAGGCAGGAATAGGAAACTATAGGCTATAGGGACATATACGCTAATCAAATTATTTGGAACATGGCATAAAGACAAGTAAGTTTACTGCCAGTTGACTTTGTCCTGTCTTTACTGTTAATTCTGCATGGCCTGTGAATGAAGTCACACATACCCAAATGGCCACTGGCAGAAAGAAGTTCACTCGTCCTGTTCTAAAAACAAAACAAAAAACAACCAAAAAGTACTACATATGAGTGCAGCAATGTCCTCCAATTAGAGACCAGTCTGCCCTAGTTTATGAAAAAAATGTCTTTTGTTCAAGTGCTGCTACTTTTTCTAACTACAAATATAATTAAATCTGTAGTAGTCTGTAGAATTGTATACCACAGCTTTCATTTTAGTTCACAAGAAATTCAGACATTAGATGCTGGCAAAATTTATTAACTACTTGTAGAAAACTAAAGCTAGATCCTTATATATCACCCTGCAACAGAATCAATTCCAAATGGATCAAAGACGTCAGAGTCAAAGCAAACACTCTGAAAACATTACAGGATGGAATAGGAGAAACTCTAGGTCTCCTTGGCACAGGCCAAAATTTTCTTAATAGAGACCTGGAAACACAACAAATCAAAGAAAGGTTGGACAATTGGGATTGCATGAAATTGGAGAGCTTCTGCATGGCAAAGGATTTAGCTAGTAAGATCAATAGAAAGTCCACGGGTTGGGAGATCTTCACTAGCCATACAACAAACAAGGGTCTCATATCTAAAATATACCTGGAACTCAAAAAATTAAATCCCCCAAAAACAGATCCTCAAAGAAACAACTGCCTCATAAATAAGTGGGCTAAAGACTTAAAGAGAAACTTCTCTGAAGAAGAAAGAAGCATGGCCAATAGACACATGAAGAAATACTCAACCTCCCTAGCCATAAAAGAAATGCAAATTCAAACAACATTGAGATACCACCTCACCCCAGTTAGAATGGCAAAAATCAAGAACTCTAAATAACAACAGATGCTGGAGGGGATGTGGAGAGAAGGGAACCTTACTGTATTGTTGGTGGGAGTGTAAACTTGTTCAACCATTTTGGAAAGTAGTATGGAGGTTCCTCAAAAGACTCCACATAGAGCTCCCCTATGACCCAGCAATCCCACTTTTGGGCATTTACCCAAATGTTTACAAACAAGATCACACTAAAGCTACCAGTACGACAATTTATTGCAGCATTATTTACCATGGTTAAGATATGGAACCAACCCAGATGCCCCTCAATAGATGAATGGATCAAGAAAGTGTGGTATATATACACAATGGAATTCTGTGCCTTCATCAGAAAGAATGACATTGCCCCATTTGTTAGGAAATGGAAAGACTTAGAAAAAATTATATTAAGTGAAGTAAGCCAGGCCCAAAGAAATATAGGTCCCATGTTTTCCCTTTTTTGCAGTAACTAGTATATGTTTGAGTCAAGCAGAAAAGGTCAGATAATTTGATGTTAGGGAAATGAACCCTAAGATATGTATTCAATTGTTTTTTTTTCTTTCATGCGATTTTTTCTAACACATTTATTTATAAGATTATTTCTTTGTTGCTTTGCATGTCCCTCCCCCACGGCTTTACCCTGCTTTCACTGTATTTGAGGTTGGTAAAATTTGTATAGGGGAAGGGCAAAAACAAATCGTTTAAATAGGGATACAGGTGGACCCATTGCAACAATGATATATACAAGTTGTTATGTCGAAAATGAACTTTATAACTTTGGTTGGGGGGAGGATTAGGTGGGGGTATTTAGGGAGGATGGGAAGGGATGGTAAGGGGAAACAGAGGAGGCTACAATGCTTGATACGAAATGTTCTCATTATCTTGCCCATGTAGTTGTAACCCCTCTGTACTGTATTTTCACAATAAAAAAATTCAGACATTAAAATGCTTTTTTTTGTCAGTTGTGGGGCTTGAACTCAGGACCTGGATACTGTCTCTGAGATTCTGAGCTCAAGTTAGTTAGCACTCTATCAATTGAGCCACAAAGCCACATTTGCTTTTTCAGTAATTAATTGGAGATTAGAGTCTTATGGGGACTTTTCTTCCTGGGCTGTCTTTAAATTGTGATCCTCATATCTCAGAATCATGAGTAGCTGGGATTACAGGCATGAGACACTGGCACCTGGCTTCAAATAGTCATTTTTAAAATGATGAACTGCTTGGTGCCTCTGGCTCACATATATAATCCTAGCTATAGGTAGGATTACAGGTATAAGAAACAAGAACTACGTGTGTGTTGTTTATGATGGTTTGTATTAGCATGTTTTAATACTGTTTGTTTCTTATACTACATTGCTCTTATTTTTATTTTCACCTAGGTGGGGGTTATAGGTGCTGCCAGTGTTGAACCTTCTTTGGTTGAGATGGAGCCATATGGAAGTTCTTGCCTAGTATGGCATGAAATTGAAGTCCTCCTGCTCTCAGCTCCCCATGGACATGAGATGATAGATGTATTCCATTACGCATAGCTAGGTTTTGGGAGCATTGAAGGTAAAACTACACTGGTCTGAAACTGATGTCCCAAATAGCTAGCTTTACAGGCAAAACCTTGTATTCCGTTTCACTTTGAAGAATTGTAGGTACATACTTAGAGAGTACAATGATAGCACACTACATGTTTAATATATAAAATAGTCAATATAATTAGCAGGTTTATCTCCTAAAACATTGAAGCTAATGAATTTGGTAACCTGACTCTGCTAGTTATTTTGGAATATACCATAAACATGAATAAACTGATAATGTGCAGTAGAAGATTGGAAGTTGATAGAGATCGAGACAAATTAGACTATATGTAGTAAATATATATTTATCTATTGCTGCTCTGAAGAACATTATCATATATTCACGATGACAATACCACCACATATCCATCATGACAATAATTTTCCTGCAGTGTAGAATGTTCCATTTCATAATCTGCCATCGTTTATCTTTTTTACATTCTCCTAATATTTATGAATGTTTTCCAGTTTATTATAATGTTTTGAAATTATTATATGATGGATTAAAAAATTTGGAGAGTCTACTGAAATTATCTCATTTTGTCTGGTTTTGTGATGCTAAATCATTAAGAACACAGATTCCTGAAAGTTATGCTAGCAGACTATATCACTAAATTGTATTCTAAGTATATCTTATTATTGTATTTTGATATAGGTTTTTACTGTTGCTGTTTTATGATATAGAATGTTATGAAGCTGGACTGAAACTTGCAACCCCACTGCCGCCAGTAACAGTTTTATCACCAGGTTCTGGAGGCTCATAATTAGAACTCTAGCTAATCAGGAGGTTGAGACCTGAGATTTAGTTCAGACAGCCTAAGCAGGAAATTTTATGAGTCTCTCCTCTCCAGTTCACTACAGAAAATTTGCAGTGGAACTGTGGCACAATTGTTAGAGCACTACACTCAAGGGAAAGATGCTCGGGAATGTCATATAGCCCTTGAGTTCAAGTCCTAAAACACACATATGCACAAACACACATTCACATACATTCACACACCCTCCCACACACATGTACACACACAGATTCGCAGGCAATGTTATATCTTAAATTCTTATCCGGAGATTAGACAACAGCCCACTTATTTGTGAAAGTTTTTCCTGATTATTTTGAATGAGAAGGATAGTTCTTGGGACACAGATGACAAGACTTTAGTGAGGAATACTTTATAAACGACTAGCTTACAAAAAGGACAGGAAAATAGCTTTTATCTTTAAATCTTACATTCCTTTAACTATTGTATTTTGAATTATGAGAAGACAATGCAGCACCTCTTCCCTTCTCCCCCTCACCTCTGTCATAAGATATGAGAAAATTATCAAGAATAGTCTTTTATCTTACAAGAATGAACACCCATAAAAATGTCTGACTATAGGTGTAAGGTTTGTTTTTCAATACTTGTACGATTTTCCACATGACAGCACACACGGGCTTCAAGAGCAAACAGAAGATTAGGAAATAAAAACCTAACAATGTCCTAAGAAGTAGATGTCAAAAATACATCAAAGAATCAAATGGCAGGCTGAGAAGGCCCTGAGAGGCAAAAAGATTTGTGAAGGATGAGAGGAATAGTGACAAATAAGGCATGGGTCTGACCTAGGAAGGGTTCCTTGTGGCTGAGATCATGCTGGCTTGTAGGCCTAGCTGAGGATGTTTGGATTTGATCATGTCCACATGTGTACAGAGTGATGTTGGAGGGGAGATTTCAGCTTCCAGGTTGTCTTTGGAATGGTCTTATGTGAGCAAGCAACTCTGATCATTGGGCTCTGAGAGATGACACTGCCTCCCTTACAATGGAATAGAATATGGAACTCTGAGAGACAGGCAACTGTAACCGACAGTCAGCTCAAGCCAGCTCACGTGGCCTGTAGCTCGGGAACAAGAAAGATGTTCCTGTGTTGTTTTCAAAGTTCAAGAGACTCAGGTCTCAGGCATGAGTGGTATGAGTGCTGCACTCGATGCTACAGACGTTGGATCAGTTCCAAACCATGAATCCAATGTCTCAGGCCTTTTTATAAAATAAACCAAGGGAATCACAAGGCAACTCAGGCCAGGTGTAAGTGTGACAGGAAACCTATTTAATCTCATCCTAGCCTACAGTACAACCTTCTTCATGTGTGCTTTTATATGTGTATACTGAGAAAAATTTACTATGCACTTTTCAATCCACTCTGTTACTCACTTTGAAGTGTACTCCATTTTCCATGTTTCAAAGATCCACTCTTTTTACCACCTCAGTGTGACAATGAGTCAGCCCAAAACCTGAATGTGCCTTATAATATATGCAGCTTGGATTGAGGCTTGTTGTAAATGTTGGCAATGGACCTGTTTCCTGCCTACCAGAAAGGTGATTTCTTCTGTGTTGGAAACTTCCTCCACCACTATAGAGAGTTGGGGACAATGGAGCAGTTGCTGGATATTCTGTTTAAAAAATGAGTGTTCTTCTTTCAAACCCAGGGCTGATGATACCCGCCCCCCCGGGAGATTATTGGAATACTTGATACTTCTCTGAAACTGAGGTCTTATCACAGGAAATTGGCTTGAGACAAAGAAGTGCACTCCCAGTTAATTCTTTAGGACTGAGCTGCCAGAATATTTCATTTGCCTCAGGAGCTAGTGGAGCCTTAGCAGTTTGCTTGCTGAGAGACTAGGATTAAAGAAATGAGTCAGCCCCACCCAAAGTCCACCCTCACCTAGGAAATCACTATCTTGTAGGCCTTTGAGGGAATATAGAAAGAAGCAAGGATGCAACTTGAATTTGGGGCCTGAGTGCTGTCCCATTCCGAGCACTCTACCATTTGAGCCCCAGTTCCAGGTCTGGCCTTGGACTGGTTACTTGAAGATAAGTGTCTTTAGAATTTTACAAACTAGACTGGGTTCAAACTGTGATCCTCAGATCTCACCCTCCTGATTAGTAGGATTAGAGGCATGAGCCATTGTGCTCTTATTTGGACAGATGCATATAAACATCCTCACAGAATTTCCTTGAAATTGTATAGACATACCTCCACTTTTTGTCTGTCATGTTTACATTGCCATTTGGGACTTAGCCAGTCCCATGTGTGTCCTGTTAGTTCAGAAAAGGAGAAGCATAGAGTTAGCATCCTCCTCCCCTTCCATTGGTATAGATCCTTCTACTGTAACTGGGAGGAAGATGAAAAAGATGAAGAAGTAAGTGGATGTTGGCACAAAGATAAGTTCAGTCCTTGAAAACTGGGTATCTTTGAGGTTTCTGAATCAAAGTCAACTTTCTCCTTTGCACACCAGTTGTGATTTTTACCAGGGGGTTGAGGCTTGCCACTTCAGTGGATAGCAGATTACACAGTTGTGGATGTGTTTGTGGTTTTGGACTCTCATGGATGACAAGGAGGACTGTGTATAACAAGTCAGATTCAGTGGGGAAACAACTTTCTCTTCCTAGCACATGCAGAATTATAGAGGATTGTATTTGAGAAATTCCTAGAAGTGGGTTGTGAGGAACATCCTGCTTGCAGGAGACTCTTCCCACTTCCCAAAATGCACGTCCTGCCAGAAAAATGCTTTAGTACAAGGCTCAGGATGGGGAGGGCGGGCTCTCATTTTCCTTATCACCAATATGCCCACAGCATGATTTGTTCCATCTTCCCTATGAGGATCCTCTTCTGCCCTGATGATTTCTATGACCACAAGAACCAAGAAACCCTGAAAGAACTTACACAGTATGTCAAGCTAAACATGCCCTCTTCAGACTTGCTCTTCTGCTTATATATTCTTCTGGAGCTTACAAATTCAGATGGAGGAATGCATGAACCATGAGACCAAGAAAAAGAGGGAGAAGTCCTTGTTTACATGCCTTAGAGCTGGTGAGTAGGAATGGAACCTGTGTCTCTAGGGATGTGCATGATTGGTCAAGAGCCTTTAGTACACCCCAGCTTGGCAAAATATCCTTTTATGGATATTCTTTAGATAATATCTGTTCTCCTTTTGAAAGAACTTGGAAGCAGCCACTCATTAGAAACACCCTAACTTGGGGGGGGGTTCCAGGAAGATGGCGGAGGAGAAGCTGGAATCTAAGCAAGCTCTCCCATAGAAAGCAGTTTTAGAGTTCCAGTGAACAGTCTTAAGCCAGAGAATTACACCAAGTGTGCCATCACAGGACAGAGAGTTAGGCCAGAGAGGGGAAACCCAGGCAAGGAGACACTTCTGAGCTCTTGCCAGCAGCTGCCGTGGCAGCGGCAGCTGTGGAGGTGGAGGCGGGCAAGCACAGGAGCCATACCTGAGCCACAGAGAGTCTGGGATGAAGAAGCCAGACGCAGCAGGCGAGCGGATTCTACTCAACACCAGCAAGAACTGACAAGGAGTGGACATCTTCATCCTGCAGTTTGCAGACCAGAGACAACCCAGGAACCAAGACTCGGCATGAGTAGAAGCCTGACATCTTCACTCCTTCTCAGGGAGCAGAGGAGGGAAGGCCACCCCTCCCCCCCAGAACCAGAGATCTCCATCTTGGATACCGACAAAGCTCAGTGGAGCTGCTAGCTCCAACTCAGGCATTGGAAGAAATCTAGGGTCATTTAGCAGGTCACAAGAACCTAACTTGACCTGCCAGAGTCAGCTCCACCCAGGGAAAAGTCACACAGCTGGGGCACTAGCCCTAGGAGTGACTTTCTTCACTGGGTAATCAGAGCCAGAGGCTGCCCCTTCCTCTAGCAGCCTCAACAATCAATTGAAATTCAGTAAACAGAAACCCTGAGAATGGCTCCAGGCTGGGCTCTGTGAGTCTTTCAAAAACTAGCCCCCGGGAAAAGCTACTGTCTGTTGAAAGGCCTCAACTCTACCCAGAACCTATCCTCATCACTGCATCCCCCTCTTTTTTGATACTCAAAGTAGATCTGCCTCCAAATGTACCAACCTGGGAGGAGGATCGCCAAATCCTGGGTAAAGCAGAGCATTTTTCTGCCTGTTCGAACAAACTGACTTAAGAAACCAACCAAGCCACAGGACCACAAGCAGACCAGAGACTCCAACAAAAGGCTGGCTACAGACACAAGGGAGATACAGGATTTTTCCCACCCCTCCCAAAAAAAATCAAAGAACTTCTTCTTCTTCTTCTTCTTCTTCTTCTTCTTCTTCTTCTTCTTCTTCTTCTTCTTCTTCTTCTTCTTCTTCTTCTTCTTCTTCTTCTTCTTCTTCTTCTTCTTCTTCTTCTTTCTTTAAAAAATTTTTTTTGGTACCTTATATAAATTTTTTTTTCTTTTCCAAAACTTTTTTTAATCCTTAATTTTTGCCTTTTTTGAAAAAAAAATTGTTTTCCAGAAATTTTTTTTCCTCTCATAATTTTTATTTTAGGGATACGTGAGTGTGCGTTTTTCTTTCTTTTTTTGTTTTCTTTCTCTCTTTTTTCTATTTTAATTATCTCTTTGTTTTTTGTTTAGCTCCACTGAACTTCTCATCTTTTTTCTTCTTTTCTTATCCTTTTCACATTCTCTTCTCTTTAGTTCTTCTTTATGTGACTTAATTCTTGTCCTGCACATCCTCAGATAAACCCTTAGTTGACTATTAGACCCTATCCCCCATTGTGTACACACATAATCCAGAAATTTATCACTCAATTCAAAACCTCTAAGACTTAAATTCCTTAATAGCAGTACTACCTCTTTATACCTATATAATATTTTAAGCATTTTTATTTTTAGGTTTTTCACATCTCCTTTATGTCCCTCCCCTTCTCTCAATATATTCACCTTCTTCTCTAAATAGATAGTTATCGGATCTACATAATTTTATTAATTTTTACTTTTCTATTTCTTCTGGTCTCTTTTCTTTTCTCTTTCCCATTCTTCTTTTTTTCTCCCTCTCTATTTTCATCCTACCCTACCTATTTCCTGCTTTGAGATTAGGACTTAGTTAACTCTCTCTGAGCCTCCCCACATCAATCTATTCCTAATTTTTATCCATATCTCTCCCTAACCCTAATAATTTCTGGTCTTCCAAATTCTTCTTTGTGATTCGTAGCCCATTAATGTATAGTTGTTTGATGTTGAATAGATGTATCTGTTGAACTAGATTGTATCTGTAGACTATTGACTACAAATTCAGACTTTGGTTGATGCTTGCCTTAAGATAGTGTTCTAGCACAAAACTGGTGCTATTTTCATCTCAAATGGGCAGAGTAAGCCGGAAAAATACAAGAAAAATGGCAAATCCGGGTATCTCAATTCCCAATCTTGATAATCAGGGGACAGAAAAGATAATGAATAATCCAGAGGACAATTTCCAAATAGCTCTACAAACACTGCTGGCAAACATGATAAAGGAAAAGATTGAAAACATAATAAAGGAAAAGATTGAAAACATAAAAAAGACTCTGTATGAGCGTGATAGGGAGACAGAGGAGGCAATCCAAAAGTTTATAAAGGAATTTCACAAGCATGAGGAAGCTACTCAAAAATTGATACAGGATTTGCGTGAGCAGCTTGAGAATACTCAAAGAGAAAGGCAGGAATGTTGTGAGCAGGCTGAGAACACTCAAAGAGAACTACAGGACTCCCACGAACGGGAGGAAGCTAATCAAATGTAATAAAGGAATTGAGAGAGCAGGAAGAGAATACACAAAGATCACTAAAGGCATTCATGGAATCCATTAACAAAGAGCTAAAGGAAGTCAGGGAGACCACAAAGGGAATGCTGAATGGAGCCCAACAGAAGCTATGGGAGTCCAAGGAAATCATAAGCAAAAAACTAAGTGATTTGAGAATAAACACTGAACACCAAATTAAGGAAGTAAAGAACTTCATACAAGATCTAAAACAAAGCTTCAACAAAGAATTTGAAGCCATCAAAGCTGACCAATTAGAAGGAAAAGAGATAAAAAACAAAGTAGCCTTGACAGCAGGTTAGAACATGCAGAAGATCGAATCTCGGGAATTGAAGACAGCCTAGATATTATAGAGAAAGAACATACAACCATCCAAGACAAGTCCAACAAATATGACAGATCTATCCAACACTTGGAAGACACCATCAGAAGGCCTAATCTAAGGATAATGGGTGTAGAGGAGCACCTAGAAACAGAAGTTAATGGACTAGGAAATTTGTTTAACAGTATCCTAGCAGAGAACTTTCCAAACATGCAAAAAGATAGGCCTATTCAGATACAAGAAGCTTTTTGAACTCCAAATAGAATAGGACATCCCACCGTCACATTATAATCCACACAGGATCAACTCAGACCATGGAAAAGATCCTTAAAGCTGTCAAGGAGAAAGCATTAATCACCTATAAAGGGAAACCAATTAGAATCACCTCAGATTTCTCAGCAGAGACAATCAAAGCAAGAAGAGCCTGGAATGATGTATGCCATGCCCTAAAAACAAACAAATATCAACCAAGAATACTGTACCCAGCTAAACTCTCCTTCATAACTGAAGGCCAAATAAAAACCTTCCATAGCAAAGAAAAATGGAAACAATACATCTCCACCAAACCAGCCCTACAAAAGATTCTTAAAGATGTCCTATACATAGAAAACCAACAAGACCACAATAAAGGCCAAGAAACTGCACCCAAACTAAGAATCCAAGAATGATAGGAAGAACCTAGTTTTCGCAGGCGCCAAGAAGGTGGATAACATGGCAGGAACCTCCAAATACCTCTCAGTCCTTTCTATCATCATTAACGGACTGAACTCTCCAATTAAACGACATAGACCATCTAGTTGGATTAAAAAACAAGACCCTTCTATCTACTAACTTCAGGAGTCACATCTTGCCCATAAAAACAAACACATTTTCAATGTTAAAGGCTGGAACAAAATCTGCCAAGCAAATGGACCCCATAAACAGGCCGGAGTTGCAATCCTAATATCAGATAAAATAGACTTCAAATTAAAATTCGTGAGAAGAGATAAAGAAGGTCGCCACATACAAATTAAAGGATCTCTCCTTCAGGAGGATATTACTATTCTAAATATCTATTCGCCAAACAATGGAGCACCCAAATTTATCAAAGAAACACTACTTTCCCTCAAATGCCATATAGATCCAAAGACATTAATTGTTGGGGATTTTAACACACCACTCTCCCAACTAGACAGATCAACTCGGCAAAAACTCAACAGAGAAACCGCAGATCTAAACAGCTGCATAGATCAACTAGACTTAACAGACATTTACCGAACATTTCACCCAGCAGCATCAGAATACACGTTTTTCTCAGCAGCACATGGAATATTTTCTAAAATAGACCACATATTAGGCCACAAAGCCAACCTGTCTAAATTCAGAAACATTGAAGTTATACCTTGCATTCTCTCTGACCACAAGGAAATAAAATTAGAACTCAACACCAAAAGACACCAAAGAAAGTCCGGTGTCACATGGAGGCTGAACAACACACTGCTGATCCACGAGTGGGTCATGGAAGAGATTAGAAAGGAAATTCAAATGTTCATGCTATTCAACAAAAATGAACATACAAACTACCAGCTCCTCTGGGACACAGCAAAGGCAGTACTCAGAGGCAAGTTTATAGCTCTGAGCTCCTACATCAAAAATTGGAGAGACCTGAAACCAACAATTTAATGACACATCTAAACCTCCTTGAAAAAGAGCAGCAAGGTAAACTCAAATCCAGTAGACAGAAAGAAATAATTAAAATTAAATCAGAATTAAATGAATTAGAATCCACAAAAACTATAGAAAGAATCAACAAAACAAAGAGTTGGTTCTTCGAAAAAATTAACAAAATTGACAGACCCTTAGCAAATCTTATCAGAAAAAGACGAGAACACACCCAGATAAATAAACTCAGAGATGAGTATGGAAACATCACCATGAGAACAACCAAGATTCAGAATATTATAAGGGAATACTTCTCAATACTTTATGCTAATAAGTTTGAGAACTTGACAGAAATGGACCTTTTCTCTAGCAAATATTGACATGCCAAAACTAAACCAAGATGAGTTAAACCAGCTTAACAGGCCCATATCAAGCATTGAAATAGAAACAGCAATAAGAGACCTTCCAGCTAAGAAAAGTCCAGGACCAGATGGTTTTACAACGGAATTCAACAAGGCTTTCAAAGCAGAGCTCACACGAATACTCCTTCAACTCGTCAATGAAATTGAAAAAGATTTCAAAAGATCCCAAAACCAAGCAGGTACTCATCAAAGAAAGAGAACTATAGACCCATTTCTTTGATGAACATTGATGCAAAATTTCTGAACAAATTTTGTCCAATCAACTGCAATAATTCATCCAAAAAATCATACACCACGAGCAAACAGGATTCATTTCAGGGATGGAAAGCTGGTTCAATATACACAAATCAATTAATATTATTCATCACATCAACAGGAGCAAGAACAAGAACCACATGGTTATCTCAATAGATGCAGAAAAAGCATTCGACAAGATCCAACACCCCTTCATGATGAAGGTTTTGGAAAAATTAGGAATCCATGGAACATTCCTCAATACAATAAAGGCTGTATATGACAAACCTACAGCCAGCATTATACTCAATGGTGAAAAACTAAAGCCATTTCCTCTTAACTCAGGAACAAGACAAGGATGCCCACTCTCTCCACTTCTCTTCAATCTAGTATTAGAATGCCTAGCTACAGCAATAAGACAAGATGCAGACATAAAGGGGATTCAAATAGGGAAAGAAGAAATAAAACTCTCCCTCTTTGCAGATGACATGATCTTGTATTTAAAGAATCCCATAGACTCCACTCCCTAATTATTCAAGCTGATTCAAAACTTTGGCAAAGAAGCAGGGTATAAAATTAACCCCCCAAAATCAATGGCTTTTCTGTATGCCAACAATCAGAACAGCGTGGATGAAATTAGGGAAACAACTCCATTTGTAATAGCCCCTCAAAAAATAAAATACCTAGGAATTAACTGAACCCAAGAATTGAAGGACCTTTATGATGAAAACTTAAAAATCTTGAAAAAGGAAATCAAAACAGCAAATAGCATATGTCAACACCTCCCATGCTCCTGGATTGGAAAGATCTACATTGTGAAAATGGCAATACTTCCCAAGGCTATCTACAAATTAAACGTGATACCTATCAAAATTCCAATCCAAAAATTCATATGGAACAATAAAAGACCCCGAATAGCAAAAACGCTCCTCAACGGAAAGAACACTGCTGGAGGAATATCAATACCAAATTTCAAACTACTATAAATCCATAGGAATAAAAACAGTTTGGTACTGACATAAGACCAGACCTCAGGACCAATTGAATAGAATTGAAAACCCAGAAATGGACCCACAGACCTATAGATAACTAATCTTTGATAAGGGAATTAAAATAATAAAATGGAATACAGCCTCTTCAGTAAACGTTGCTGGCAAAATTGATTAACTACTTGTAGAAAACTAAAGCTAGAACCTTATATATCACCCTGCACCAGAATGAACTCCAAATGGATCAAAGATGTCAGAGTCAAAACAGACACTCTGAAAACATTACAGGATGGAATTGGAGAAACCCTAGGTTTCTTGCCTCAAGCCAATATTTTCTTAATAGAGACTCGGAAATACAAGAAATCAAAGAAAGATTGGACAAATGGGATGGCATGAAGTTGCAGAGCTTCTGCATGGCAAAGGACATAGCTTGAAAGATCAATAGAAAACCCATGGATTGGGAGAAGATCTTCACTAGCCATACAACGCACAAGGGTCTCATATCTAAAATATACTTGGAACTCAAAAAATTAAATCCAACAACAAATCCTCAAAGAAACAACTGCCCAATAAATAAGTGGGCTAAAGACTTAAAGAGAAACTTCTCTGAAGAAGAAAGAAGGATGGCCAATAGACACATGAAGAAATGTTCAACCTCCCTAGCCATAAAATAAATGCAAATCAAAACAACATTAAGGTACCACCCCACTCCAGTTAGAATGGCAAAATTCAAGAACTCTAACAACAACAGATGCTGGAGGTAACGTGGACAGAAGGGAACCTTGCTTCATTGTTGGTAGGAGTGTAAACTTGTTCTACCACTTTGGAAAGCAGTATGGAGGTTCCTCAAAAGACTTCACACAGATCTTCCCTATGACCCAGCAATCCCACTTTTGGGCATTTACCCTAATCTTTACAAACAAAACCACACTAAAGCTACCAGCACAACTATGTTTATTGCAGCACTATTTACCATAGCTAAGATATGGAAACGACCCAGATGCCCCTCAGTAGATGAATGGATCAAGAAAATGTGGTATATATACACAATGGAATTCTATGCCTCCATCAGAAAGGGTGAGTTTGCCCAATTTGTTAGGAAATGGAAAGGCTTGGACAAAATTATATTAAGTGAAGTAAGCCAGGCCCAAAGAAACATTGGTCCCATGGTTTTCCTTATTTGCAATATCTAGTATATGTATAAGTCAAGCGGAAAAGGTCAGATAACGTGATTTAGGAAAATGAGCCCTTCATTATGTATTTTTTTTGTTTATTTTATTTTATTTTATTTTAATTGAGAACATACTGTACAGAGGGGTTACAATTACATGGGCAGGATAATGCATACATTTCTTACCAAGCATTGCAGCCTCCTCCTTTGTTTAACTTTCACCTCCCTTCCCAGCCTCCCCTTCCCCCCCACCCAATCATACCCCTCTCCCCCCCACACCGACATTGTAAAGCTGGTTTTGACATGACATTTTTTTAAATTTAATTTTATTTTATTTGAGAACATACTGTACAGAGGGGCTACAATTACTTGGGCAGGATAATGCATACATTTCTTACCAAGCATTGCAGCCCCCTCCTTTGTTTCCCCTTCACCTCCCTTCCCAGCCTCCCCTCTCCCCCCACCCAATTATACCCCCCACCCCCCCCCCACACACCGACATTGTAAAGCTGGTTTTGACATGACATTTTGTACTTCTCATTGTTGCAACAGGTCCACCTGAATCCATAAACGACTTGTGTTTTTAAATGTGTTTTTTCTTTCATGCATTTGTTTCTAACGCATTTATAAGATTATTTCTTTGTTGCTTTATTTGTCCCTCTCCCACAGTATAACCCCTGCTTTCACTATATTTGATGGCGGTATAATTTGTGGAGGAGATGGGGAAAAACAAGTCGTTTAAGGATACAGGTGGACCCGTTGCAACAATGAGAAGTACATGTTGTCATGTGAAAAACGAACTTTACAACTTTGGTGCGAGGGGGCGGGGAGGATTGAGTTGGGGAGCTGGGGGAGGCTTGGGCAAGATGTGAAGGGTACACAAAGGAGGAGGCTGCAATTCTTGATAAGTAATGTACTCATTATCTTGCCCATGTAATTGTAACTCCTCTGTATAGTATGTTCACAAAAAATAAAAATTAAAATTAAAAGAAAGAATTAAATTTTTAGGGGCTGGAAAGGTGACTCAGTGTTAGTTCGCTTGCCTTGCATGCATGGGGCCCTGGGTTGGGTTCCTCAGCACCACATAAGAAGAAATAAAAGACGGAAGTTGCACTGTGGCTCAAGTGGTAGAGTACTAGCCTTGAGCTGAATAGCTGAGCGACAGCACCCAGGCCCACAGTTCAGGCCCCATGACCAACCAAAAAAAAAAAAAGAATGAAATGTTTAATTCCTTATTATATTAAGTTAGAACTATTGCTTACACATGAAACACATATTCCTGGATCAGAAAGGAATAAAGAAAGATCCCTACTCAATCATGCTTTGCTCACAGTATCTAGAAACTTCCACTCTTTGCTCATTGTATAAAAAAGAAAAAGAAAAAAAAGAAATGTACTCATTACCTTGCTCATGTAATTGTAACCCCTCTGTACGTTATATTCACAATAACAAAAAGAAAAAGAAAAATATATGCATGAAAAAAGAAGGATACAAACAGGAAATATGAAGACTTACCAATAGTTCATCTTTAATATTATAACTATTATTTAAATAGCATTAAATGACCATACTCTTTGTCTCATGAGTTATTCTTCATAACTAAACTGAGGCAGTTTGCACAGCTTTCCATGTGCACTAGTGTTGTTTTTTTTAATTTAATTTAATTTTATTTGTGAACATACTGTACAGAAGAGTTACAATTACATGAGCAGGATAATGCGTACATTTCTTACCAAGCATTGCAGCCTCCTCCTTTGTTTACCTTTCACATCCCTTCCCAGTCTCTCCCCTCCCCCCAATCCCAATCCTTCTCTTTCCCTCCCTTCCCTCCCCCCCCCCGCACCGCCGTTGTAAAGCTCGTTTTGGACATGACAACTTGTACTTCTCATTGTTGCAACAGGTCCACCTGTATCCTTAGCAACTGTTTTTTCTCCATCTCCTCCACAAGTTATACTGACATCAAATATAGTGAAAGCAGGGGTTATACTGTGGGGGAGGGACACACAAAGCAACAAAGAGATAATCTTATAAATGCATTAGAAACACATGCATGAAAGAAAAAAACATTAAAATACACATAAAGGGTTCATTTTCCTGACATGACATTATCTGACCTTTTCTGCTTGACTCATACATATACTAGATATTACAAATAAGGGAAACCATGGGACCTATGTTTCTTTGGGCCTGGCTTACTTCACTTAATATAAATTTTTCCAAGTTTTTCCATTTCCTAACAAATGGGGCAATGTCATTCTTTCTGATTGAGGCATAGAATTCCATTGTGTATATATACCACATTTTCTTGATCCACTCGTCTCCTGAGGGACATTTGCATTGGTTCCATATCTTAGCTATGGTAGGGACTTACTGTGTAGCTTAGGCTTCTCTAAAGCTTACAATCCTCCTTGGTGCTGGGATTACAGGCATGTCTACCATTATTGGCTTTACTCAGTAACTCTATTTATAACATTTTCTGCAAGAAATTCATTCATGCTCATGAAGATATGTGGCTTAAAGCTGTTCACATTAGTATTCTACTGTACAAAATATAAATAATATAGCTGGACATGGTACTATGCTACCACATGGTAATGCCAGCCAATACTCAGGAACCTGACACAGGAGAATTAGGAGTTGAAGAAAGCCTGGTCTACACTGCAGAACCTTGTTTCCAAAGTTAAGAAATTCTATAAATATAAATCTACTATGAAACATACGACATGTTAAATTTATATAATGGAACAAATAGATCTTTGTTAATGGAAATAAAATCTTGGCAGAAATTTTAAATACATACATATGTATATATATTTAAATTTGGAGAAATAAAATTTCAAGTGGTATTATCTGCATCTTTCAGTCTGTCACCTATCTATTTACTGACACATTGATTTCTGTTTAGTCTTCACAAAACACTGTTTTCTCACATAAGTACCAAAAAATGAAAAAGAAAAAGTACAAAAAATGCATTGTCATAAATACAAATGTAGTTTAATCCCTACCATAATAATTTAGAAAACGTGCATTAAGTTATTGACATTGAATACTGCTCAAGAAAGGGAGTCTAGGGGAATGTACATTGTGTGTATGTGTGTGTGTGTGTGTGTGTGTGTGTGTGTGTGTGTGTGTGTGTTTTCCATGAGTGAGTCCAAAGTAGACTAATTATACTTGGTTAGTCTTTTTGCTCAAAGCTGACACTCTACCACTTGAGCCACATCTCCACTTCTGGATTTTGGGCTGCTTTAACCCAAGATGCTCAGTTTTTGACCTCTAAAGTAGCTAGGTTTTCAAACATGAGCCACTGGCGGACAGTAACTACGTTAACATTTTTTGCATGTTTGGATAAATTTTAAAGTAAGACATATATGTTACATTTGAGAATGGTAGGAAATAGTAATGAATGTTTAACAGAATTTAAAGCATACAAAGCTGAGAATGGCAAGTAGCTGAGAATAGGCTGGAATAAATCAAACTTACCTATGACAGTTTTCAGTCTGTGCACAGAAATGATTGCATTGTTGAAGTTCAAGGCCATCAGATAGCTGAGCTCCAGCTGGCTGCTATGCTCATGAGGCCAGCTAGTGCTATCCACAAGAATGTGGTGGTGTTGGATGGCAGGGGCAGCTTCAAGTTCAGAACCTGAAATATTTCAATTAATCTAGAAGGGGAAACATAACAGGACAAGGAATGTGATTAACAGTGCAGAATGCAAAAAGCATCCAGTCCAAGGAAGACAGAATAACTCTTTCTATATCTGAAAAGAGTATTCTCTCACAAAGAATCTTGAGCCGACTATGGTGGTCAATGTTTGTAATCTCTGAACTTGGGAGGCTGATTTAGAAGTTAGCTTGAGACCAGCCCAAGTTTTAGGCCAACAGAAGGACACATAGTAAAATGCTATTTTAAAACAACAACAACAACAACAAAAGACCCAATGACTGGGAATGTGATTAGTGGTAGAGTGCTGGCCTCGCATGCATGACGCACTTGATTTGATTCCTCAGTATGACATAAGCAGAAAAATTGGAAGTGGTGCTGTGGCTCAATTGGTAATGTGCTAACCTTGAGCAAAAGAAACTCAGGAAAAGTGCCCAGGCCTTGATTTCAAACCCCAGGGCTGACAAAATTAAAAAAAAAAAAACAAGTGCAAAATGCTGTTTGTTGAAATAAATATGTTGAAGAATTCTTTTTACTCACTAGAAAATTGTGGTGCTGAGAATTCATCATGAACTTGGTTAGGAAAAAGTAAATTAATGATATATTATCTGGCATTGGACAGGACATAGTGAGATCTAAAAATGATTGCTGCCTATGGTTACTTGATACAACTAATGTTACAGATACACTTGCCAGATTGTAAATTTTTAAAGATAGAATAATGGGTTTTTCTTTTTCAAAATAATTTTACTGCTGGCTGCCAGTGGCTCACACCTGTAATCCTTGCTACTAAGGAGGCTGAAAACTGAGGGTCTCTGTTCAAAGCCAGCACAAGCAGGAAAGTCTGTGAGACCCTTATCTCCAACTAAAGGTTCAGAAAATGTGAAGTGGCACTGTTGCTCAAGTGGTAGATTGCTAGCCTTGAGCTGAAGAGCTGAAGGACAATGCCTAGACCCAGAATTCAAGCCCCACAACAGACAAAAAATAATAATAGTAATAATATTAATTTTATTATTACAATTAAGGTGTTATATATAAAGGCTACCATTACAAAAGTTTGTGTATCTGCTCAAAGAAACATATATCCATATTCATTGCTAACAGCCAGGATTTGGCCATCTGCTTTCCAGCTGATCTCTGGGTGTAGAGGCAATGTGTAATACAAAGTAATACAAACCAGTTCTGACTTTAAATTATTTTTCTCTGCACATCTTAAAAATCAATGCTGACACATGAAATAAAAAATCCTTAAGTTTAAAACATTCTTCTAGACAAGTTAAAGAAATCCTGAGAACAAGTATTTTAATAATTATTTCAGAGAACTTGAACTCTGGACTTGGGTTCTGTATCTGAAATTTATTACTCGAGGCTAGTGCTGCCACTTTGAGCCACAGTGCCACTTCCAGTTTTTTTTGTGGTTAATTGAACAGAAAAGTCTCACCAACTTTCCTCTCCAACCTGGCTTTGAACTAGGCTCTAGACATCTCAGCCCTCAGAGTAGCTAGGATTATAGGCATGAACCCCTAGCACCTGGCTAGAATAATTGCTCACCTTTGACAGACGCCAGTTAGTATTAAATGCCAGTCATGTTTAACTTTGTAAAATAAAGTTAACTGAAATGCCTTACAGTAGAAATAAGGAATAAATTGTGTCTGTGGGTTACAAAGAACTTACAAAAAGCTACATATTTTCCTTGTTTTTTTTAATTGTATTTTATTTTATTTGAGAACATACTGTACAGAGGGGCTACAATTACATGGGCAGGATAATGCATACATTTCTTACCAAGCATTGCAGCCTCCTCCTTTGTTTACCCTTCACTTCCCTTCCCCGCCTCTTATCTTCCAAAATTGTGTGATTTCCAGAATCATACCTTATCTTTCCTTGCTGATTTCTTTATTTTATTTCATACAGGGCCACAGGTTCTTCAACTATCATTTATTTATATGAAGAGCTTGCACATATCTATTTCAGTCCAAATTCCTTGTAAGCATCTCTCATCCATATGTTCAACTGCCATAAAAAATTGTGAAGCACTAATTGTCTCTTTCCATTACTGGATATTAATGTGTAAATAAAATTTAGGAAAATAAGAATAACATCAATAAATATAACATGATTTTCATAGTAATGCTAAACATAAATTCAATGTTTATTATTTTCTGAGCAATTTAATAAAAACTTCAAGGAAAAGAAATCAACTTTTTTGAGTGCTAATATTTTGGTTTAAACTCAGGACCTTACCTTCTCACTTAAGCTTTTTCCCTAAAGGATGGTGTTCTATACTTGAACCACAGCTCCCCTTCCAACTTTATTTGGGGGATTATATAGAGATAAGAATCTCATGGAATAAAAACTCATTTGTGTCCATATCTTAGGGTTCATTTTACTTAACATCATCTTATATGGTAGTATGATACCATGTACTAGTTACTGCAAGTAAGGGAAACTACAGACGGGACCTATGGTTTTGATGCTAACTTCAATGAGAAGGCAGGGATCTGGACATCTCACTTCAGTGTCAGCTCATATAGGAAAGTTTGTGAGATTCTCATCTCCAATTTACTGCCAAAGAAAGCTGGAAGTGTATTCGTGGCTCGTAGCCTACAGCAAAAAGCTCAGGAACAGAACCCAAGCCTTGAGTTCAAGCCTTAGAATAGTGCATATACATACACAAGGGAAGTAAGTCACTCAAGTTCTCAACCTTCAATTTCCCTAATCCTAACTGTAATCCTGGTCAGAACCCTAAGAGTAACCTTCATGATAATAGTAACCCAATCCTAAAATTAATGGAAAATACTCGAGTTTAGATACATCCTTACAGATACGCATTGTCTTTGAAATGATTTGCAGTTTGCTCCAAAGACTACAGATTCCTAGACTTGGACTCTGATATCTATCTTGTTCCCTATTATGAATCATTAACCTCAAATCCTCATATCATGAAAAATACCATAGTTTCCACTAATCTTAACTTGTACAGAACTCCTATATCTCCAAAAAGAAGTCGCAGGTTTGCTTAAAATCTACTCTAGTTCCTAACCCTTACTATATATCTAAACCTTACTAGAAACCTAACTCTAAATTTAACCCCATTGAACCCTGCATAGGAAACTTAGAGAAACTCTGTAGTTTTTGTTAAATTTCAAACATATTTTACTTGAAAATGTTAACAAAAAATTCAGTTTTACTTTAAAGCTTACCCTTCCCTAACCCTAAGCCTAACCTGAATTAGAAAAGTAACCCTAACACTGGAACTAATGTGCTTTGGATTTTAAAAGCCACACAAATACATTAGTTTTTATTCATCCTAACTTTGATTCAACTTATCTTTCATAAAATAGTTTGTAGTTTTGCTCATTATCTTTCCATTATTGTAACCCTAACTCTAACTGGAATATTCAGGTTAACCCTCACACTAATCATACCCTAATCTTAATATTATTAGCCGTTTCCTATTTCACATTCATCCTAATTATAACTCGACTTATTCGAAGATTTACTTACAGTTGTACCCTAACTTTCCATTTCCCTAATGCTTACACTAAGCCAGCTGGAACTGAAACCTAACTTTCACCCTAATGATAGTCGAATTCTAATGTTTAAGAAAAAGACTAGTTTTTAATCATACTAATGAATACTCCAGTTTGCACTCTGGAAATTAGTTTCAGTATGCCCTAATTCCCACAAATTTTCTGACTCTACCTCTGAAGTTATCTTGTTCTCTATCATGAACGATTATATTACTTGTCCTCAAATTCTCTTATCAGGAAAAATTTTTTTTATGTTAGAATATTTAATATTTATTGCCCTGTTCATAAAGTTTTGCTTAAGAAACAAAAACTATATAAATATCTTTAAAGAAAACATAAGATCTTATTTTTCATATTACTATAAAGTATGATATCAAAATTATAAACATTTTGGTAAAAATCAGCGTTTTGTGTCTTCTTCATAGATGATGGTAATTCAGAGATTATTGAGTCAAAATCCAAATGTGAAGTTTAGGGTTCAACCTATTCTTAAACTTTTTTATTTCATTGCAAAACCATTTGAAAATTTTCCTGTCAGATTTGAGCCACTGTACCTAGTTTAAATCTTGATACTCTTAACTTAGATTGTTCCACAATAACTATTTCACGTTGGACAGTTAAGTCCCAGGCTTTTTTTTTTAATTTTATTTTATTTTATTTGAGAACATACTGTACAGAGGGGCTACAATTACATGGGCAGGATAATGCATACATTTCTTACCAAGCATTGCAGCCTCCTTCTTTGTTTACCCTTCACCTCCCTTCCCAGCCTCCCCCCTCCCCCCACCCAATTATACCCCCCTCCCCCCCACCGACATTGTAAAGTTGGTTTTGACATGACATTTTGTACTTCTCATTGTTGCAACAGGTCTTATCAGGAAAAATTTTGTAGTTTCCATTCATCCTACCTTTTCCACAAACCCTGTACCCTAAAACAGTTTCAGATTTACTTACCCTCTAGTCCATTACTTAATGCTAACTCTCAACCTAAACCTGGCTGGAAAACTCTCATTAATCATTACAAGAATGATCACTGAGAAATAAATATAATGATAATGCTCTAGTTACTATTCAGTCTCATATTTTTGCTTCTACTTGTTAGTGAGAACTGAATTTTATACTAAAAACTTTCTTATTCATAACAGTCATCATAATCAGACCAAAATACTGACCTTAATCTTAATCCTAATTGTATGACAATACTAACACTAACACAAGTACACTAGTTTTCACTCATCCTAACTTGATTCAAATAAGCCTTCCAAAAATTGATTTCATTTTTTCGAATATCTTAGTCATTTTCTAACCCTAACTTAATCTTAACTGGAACATTGACAATAACCATAAGCCTAATTGTAAGTAGATTCTAATATTAATAGCAATACTCTAGTTCACATTCATTCTAATTACCAGGCTTATTCTAAAATTTACCTTCAGTTTGAGCCTCATTTTCTTCTCCTTCACTCTAACACTAACCATGGCTCGAATCCTAACCATAACCTTGATACTAATAGTATCCCAATTCTAAAATTTATGAAAAATGCTCGTTTTCTGCAATCATAACTGAAATTCCACTTATAATTCTTGAAATAAATTTCAGGTTTTCTGTAAACCCTACAGATTTTCTCACTCTTAATTCGGAATATATCTTGTTCCATAACAGGAATCATTATACCCATTGATTTCAATTCCTGATATTATGAAATAAATTGTACTTCCATTATCCCAGTATTTCCTGAATTCCTAGAACCTAAAATAAGTTCAGCTTTACTTATCATTTAACACATTTCTTTTTTTTTTTTTTTTTTTTTATCGGTCATAGGGCTTGAACTCTGGGCCGGGGCACAATCCCTGAGTTCTTTAGCTCAAGGTGTGTGCTTTACCACTTGAGCCACAGCACCACTTTTGGGTTTTCTGGTGGTTAATTGGAGATAAGTCCACGTACTTTCCTGCCCGGGCTAGCTTTGAACTGTGATCCTCAGAAATCAGCTTCCTGAGTAGCTAGGATAATAGGTGCAAGCCACTAATTTACCCCATTTCTTTACTCAATCCTCAACCCCGGTTAACCAGAAACCTAATCTTAATCACCGTCTGATTTAACACCAAATGGTTAATGTAAGGAAAATTGTCTAGATTCTATTTAATCACACATTTTTTGCTTCTACTTCTTAGTGTAAAAGTAAAATTGACAGTAAAGCTTATCCTTCCCTATCCCTAGCTAGAACAAACAAAGTATCTCACACTTTAAACCAAATTATATCTGAATGTTTAAAGTAACACTGGTTTTCATTCATTCTAACTTTGATGCCCTTCATTCTTCTTAAAATATGTGACAGTTTTACACAATATCTTATATCTTTTTTCTCATCCTAACCCAGCTCTAACTGGAACACCTTGCCTAATTCTAAGCCTACATATATCTGAATCATCATGTTAAGAAGAAGCCTTTTCACATTTATTCTAACTCTTGCTCAGCATGTAGGTCTAAATTTTATTGCATTTTGAACCTAAAATTTTTAAGTGTTTTCCTATGTACTGGCAGGTTTTATTTTTCATTATTCTTTAAAAAAATTTATTTTGTTGTAAAGATGCTTTAAAGAGGGATTAAGTACACGTGTAACATAAGGAGTACATTTCTTGTTGAGCATTGTTACCCCCTTCTGTCTTGTTCTCCCACTATCCCATCCCTCCCCACTTCCTTTACTCATCCCTCCCCAGGGTGTAAAGTTCATTTTCAACATAGTGTCTTGTGCGTATCATTGTTGCAATGGGTCATCCTGTGTTGAACCTAAATTTTCTATTTCTCTAATTCTAATTCTAATTCTGTCTGGGATCCTAACCCTAACCATAATAATAGTGATAACTCAAGTCAGAAGTTAACAAAAAATATTGAAGTTTTTATTCATCCTATTAATCCACTGTAGATCTTGAATTAAGTTGCAGTTTAGCTAAAATATTCCAAATTAGTTTATATGCACGTATATGAAGATGTAATTTTATGTGAAAAGCAGAAGATCTTTGGAGAAAGGAGCAATGAAAAGGAAATAGAAGGAGTATAATCAAATGCTTTAAATATATTATAGAATTGCCACTTCTGACAATTAATAACTATTAAGAAAATAACTAAAAATTAATAAAGAGCACACTGCTTTCTCGTGTTCCTTAAGAGAGCCATGATATGTCTTGTGAAAGAAATACTTGTGTTAGATAAACTTTGTTCATGCAT
Source organism: Dipodomys merriami (assembly GCF_024711535.1). NCBI lineage: Eukaryota > Metazoa > Chordata > Mammalia > Rodentia > Heteromyidae > Dipodomys > Dipodomys merriami. Next base: position 9,733,836 of record NW_027206102.1, read on the forward strand.
AATTTATATTGTTATTGGCCAATTATTTAACTTAATGAAAAAATATATCAAATAATATCCCATGACAAAAAATATAAAACAATTACTTAGCAATTGTTTGAGTAAAAGTTATAGTCATGAGTTTTAGGAAATTGAATTTCTATTTCCCAGAAAGTAATGAATTAGGTTTACTAATCTAGTATTCATAGTAAATTTAGAGAACATAATTGGCATGAAAAACAACTAACTGTACATCTTCTTTCTTGAATGAGTGATATTTTAAACATTGTCTTTTATTCAAATGAATACTTAGGTTTACATTTCAAAATAAATGCAATTTTATCTCCTTTCAGAACAAGTACTTACCCTGCAATTAAATGTACTAGCATATTCAAGTATTTAAAAGCTAAATTTTCTATGTTTGATATGTAACTCTACATATTCAGAACTACATGACTTTTTATTCATAAATGGCTAAATTCAGATTCTTGCTTCATCAATATAAATTGTTTCATGAGGTTGTAGTGAAGGCTCCAGTAACCAGAGTGGTCAAAACCATTTCCTGAATTCTAAATTTTAAATCTAATCATTTTAAGCCTTTGATTATATCATTTATTGTCTCTTCAGAGCAATTAAGCTAAAATAAATACTACTTTTTAAACATTTCACTCACATTGTAAATAATATTAACATAGGTAAAAAAATACACTAATTATTTCAGACTCATCATATTTGGTGATCTTAGTGTGAAAAATGAAGAGAGTAGAAGGACTTTATACTCAATAAATATTTTTGGTTAAATTAAATCATATATCTGGATTTCTAATTTGAAGGTTAAACACATGGAAACAGGAAAACAGTAAAAATATAATTACTTTGGGATCATTTTTCTTCTTAAAATTATGAAGCAAAAATATCTCTAAGAAATATATTTTTCAATAAAATGTTTCAACCCTTAGTAAAGTGCATTATACTTTAATATGAAGTTTTTCTCAAAATAGAAATTTTGCACTAATCTAATGTATGTATTTATGCACAAAATGCTGTGACTTCTAGTCTTGTTATGTGATTTTATGTATATTTTTAGTTGTGACATGATTCCTACTTACATTTATTACAAACATCTGTAATTATACAAATCATGCCTATACACACTATTTTACATAAGATAATATTCAAACAAAATTATCTTTTTGCCTGTTTCCAACAGGGAAGGATGATGTGCTGAAGTATATTAAATGAAAGCACTCTAATGAAGAGTCTTTATGGAACGGAAATTTGCAACATGAGAATGGAATCATGAGCATTTTCTACTTGGCTGAAAAGGAATTCTTGCTTCTACTTTCTTACCTTTTAATCACACAAGGAAAGCCACAAAATTTGAAGTTCATATGAAGGAATTGCATTCCTAAATGATGTGGCAACCCTGCTCAAAAGTTTGATCTTTTCACTAGTTCTTTGTGCTTGCTGGCTGATCTATTTCTGTATCATATCTTTCATATTATTAAGCATATTAGTAATTCAGCTGTGAGTACATTGAAAGAAAGTCCTGAAAATCACAACTATTGCTGTGTAATAATCAGAAGAGAGGAAAAAGATTATAATAATCTCCAATACCTCCCTTTGACCTTCAATATACCAATTAATTACCAAAACAATCCTGTAAGATGTTAGTTTATTTTTTTCTTTTTAATTAGAGATTAAGCAAGTGCTTTTAGCAGTTAAAAGTGATGACAGTGGTATCAGAGCCTGATATGAGCACCTTCTCCATAGCAAGTAATGCTCTATGGACTGTAAATATGGAAGATACACTAAAATTCTCTCTCTACACACACACACACACACACACACACAAACACACACACACACACACAGAGCTGCCACCAGACACATCAGAGATCAGTTCCATTCATTTGTAATAATAGTTGATTGATGTTTGCTCCATTGCTTTATCTTGGCTTCAAAATCTTGCCTGGACCTTTATCTTTCTCTGAGATCAAGTCCCTAGAACTTAGTATACTCTGTCTGTATATTCATAATATGTTCCTGGCTGCTTCAGGCCAATTCACAATACCCTGAATACAGGATCCTCAAACTTGACATCAAAGCAAACTCCATGAATTTATACTACTATTCCAAAATACTAAAATTTATTGGATCTAGAAATGACAAAAAGACATAACTTGTTACTTTAGTAGCAATTGACATCATGCAAGTAGAAGAATATTGATCAGGACCTGAGGTAAGAGAAATTGGACTATGTCTAAAATGTAGAATACAGGATCTGTATTACAGATACAAAATCTTGTTCAATAGGCTCATGAATTGAAACCTTGTAATCTTATATTGGAAGCAAAATTTACATATAAAATTTTCCAGTTATTTTGCTTACATATCACTTCTGATCACATATCCTCTTATGAATGTTTATCATATCTTTGAATAAATCACACGATTTGCGTGTACTTATCATCTTAAGGAAAGACAGTCTGATTTTATATCTTTCCTTATTTTTTGCTTCCCTGTTTGCTGAAAAAAATGTATCCCTGGAAACAGGATACTGACAGCAAATCTGGGTGTAATTTTCATTTTTTAAATTTCAAATATAATATAAACTTTGTTATGACTAGCCATTTTCTAACAATGAGTGATATTCATGAGCACTAATATTTTGGTGCCTTTAAATAAATTGAGACGATGTTCTGGTACCTCTTGGTTCTACTTGACTTAATCATTGGATCATTCATGTACAAACATTTGCATTGTACTTTTTAATTTTTATATATAAAATAGTCCCCAAAGTTTTACTTTAAAGTGATAATGGGAGGGTGTCTTCATGTTCAAAACTTTATATTTATTTCAATTAAAGTACTGAAAACACATGATGTTCACTGGAGCAATATGATGAGAAACATGAGAAAGATGAGAGACATATTTCTAGAAAAATATGAGAACATATTTCTAAAGAGAATGGATATATTGATTAAAACATAGAAAAGAGTAAAATATGTTTCATGGTTGAGACTGCGTAAATTACATATGAATGTAGCTCAAGATGCGACGGAGAGATGAATTCATATTTATATTACTGAGATTTACATCACAATATAAGAAATATATGTATTTTAAGGAATTGGTCATTCAAAGCCCTAGATACCTAATGGATTAAGAATGGAATTGAAATTGCAGATGAAAACAAACCAATATGCAGGTATTATGATTTTATAATACTAATATGAAATAACTGAAGCTTTTGTCTTCTGAAAAAGAATGGTTAGCCTATAATTTCAATGTAAGGAATCAGTTGTAATGAGTCTAAAATCTTTTCCTCCAAGATATCCAAGAGTACTATACTCATCCTTTAAAGAGTAAATAAGTAATTATTTTCCTTAGTTTTGCTTAATATTAATTTACTTGTAGCAAAAGGTTAAAATGTCTGCTCTCTTTCTTTCAATGTAATAACATACATTTCATATTATTACTGTCTCTTCATAGAAGCCTGAAATCACTATTTCAAAGTAACACAAACAGAAACACAAAAATAACCAGATACAACCATCACAAATCCTAAATTATGTGAAAAAAGCCACAATATCAAAAATAAACCTGAGGAAGTGGAAAAACAATGGCCAAATAACAACAGAAAATTACCCTAGCTCTAGCTAATGAAACAGAGATTTAGAGTCCTAGCAGGTACTCCACTTCTAGCAGGTCAAACGAAGTCAGGTATAATTATATATAGATATATAATTCAAAAGAAGATTTTTATACTGTTTTCACAAGGAAACAGAAATCTATGATAAGTTACCTAGCCAGGCAGGTGACTGCTGTGAAAAAAAAGCACAGCTGCACTGTGGAAATAAAAGGGCCACATGGGAAAAAAGCAGGAACAGAGACAGCCACATCCAAACACAGACAAAATTCACCTTACCACTGGACAGTTCGAACTGTCTTTGGAACCACAAGTATTAACATGACAACATTTCACCACTAATGATCTCTAATCCTATACTTAACGGTCTAGACAAAAACCTAAGTCTAGAAAAACAAATCACAACAGAAGACCAAACCAACACCTGGCAAATCAACCAAGAACATAGAGAGTCACCTGTTAAGATCATAGATCCCCCAAATGAAAGCCAATAAATCCTCCAAATGGACAAAACAAATCAGAAAAATACAAGAAAACTGATGCCAAGGTAGTATACTTCACACAGGAAATGACCAGACATTAGAACAGACAGTTAAGGACCTAGAAGATAGTATTCAAAATACATTAAAAGTAATGCTGAAAAATGTGATTAACGAAAAGATACAAAACCTCCACAAGGAAATTTGTGAACAAGATGAGACCAACCAAAGATTAGCAAAATAATTCATGTAGACTACAAACAGAAAGATAAATAAATTCTGAGAAGGCAAAGGAGTCCAAGGAAAAAAAATAGATACCTAGTTAAAAGGTATGAGAGAAGATACAGCTAAAAAACCAACCCCTCCAGTGCCCCTACCCAAAGAAAAGATGTAAACAAAGTCCACACAAGACCTAAAACAAAGCTTTAATAAAGATAGAAGCCCTAAAAATGACCAATTAGGAGACAGAGAAATCCAAAACAAAATAGAAAGTCTCTACAGCGAAAAGATGACATAGAAGATAATGTTGGGCGTCAAAGACAGACTAGGTCTAATAGAAAAGAGGAGATAATCATTTAGAACAAATCCAAGAAATAAGAAACGGTCTTGCTGGAAGTTCCAGATTCAGTTAGAAGATCAAACTTGGGGGAGATAGGTATCAAGAAGGAGAAGAGCAGGAAACAAAATGGATGGGAAAAATATTACAGCATTCAAGCAGAGAACATGCCAAACATCCAAAGAGATAGGCTCATTCAGAGAAGAGAAGCCTTTAGAAAACCAGAGAATACCAGAACAGAACAACCCACCACCACATCATAATCCATTAGAGGATCATAAGAGATCAAGGAAAGGATTCTTAAAGCTGCCAGGAGAAAAGACTGATTATTTCTAAAGGATATACATTCAGAATAAATAATGATTTCTTAGCCGATATGGTAAAAAGGAGAGCCTGGCATGATATATGGCAAACGTTAAAGGCAAACAACTACCAACTGTGAATATTGTCCCAAGCAAATCTCTCCTTTACATTTAAAGGATATATAAAAAATATTTCATGACAAAGAGAACTTGAAACAATTTATCTCCACCAAATCGGCAAGATTGAAATTAATCAAATATATCCTACATAGAGAAGGTCAAGAAGAAGAGCAACTGGTTATATAAAATGCTCCCTACCAGAGAAAAAAGTAAATATAATAAGAATAGATGAGGCACAGCTCCTAACAGCAGGTGTATGAAATAGCAGGAATTATTAGATATTTCCCAGCCTCAACTCTCAATATCAATGGACATAAATTTCCAATTAGAAAACACAGATTAGGGGCTGGGAAGGTGGCTCAGTGGTAGAGTGCTTGCCTTGCATGCCTGAGGCCCTGGGTTCGATTCCCCAACACCACATAAGCAGAAGAAAAAAAGTCAGAAGTGGTGCTGTGGCTCAAGTGGTAGAGCACTAGCCTTGAACTGAAGAGCTGAGGGACAGCGCCCAGGCCCAGAGTTCAGGCCCCACAACTGGACTCCCCCCCCAAAAAAGAAAACACAGATTAGATAGTAGTTTCAAAAAACAAGACACATCCATCCAGTTTCCACTAGAGATACATTTCATTGACAAAAACAAACACATACTCAAACTGAAAGGCTGGAAGGAAAATTTTCAAGCAAATGGACAGCATAAACAGGCCACAGTAGAATTACTAACATAAAATAATATAGAATTCAAATTAAAATTAGTAGGAAGAGACATTACATATTGATAAAGGCAGCTTTCCATTAGGAGGATATCTCAAGTTTAATATCATTGCCCTGAATCCTGGAGCAGCCCACATCATCAACCAAATACTACATAACCTTTAAACACATCTCAACCCATCATTGTCATGCATGGATTGGTTATTCAAGAGAAACTCAACCAAGAAACTGAAGTCCTAAATAATTGCATTGACCACCTAGCCCTAAGAGACATCTACAGAATATACACTCAGTGTCAGTATATACATTCTTTGCAGCAGGTCATGCAAGATTCTCCAAAATACAACCTATCCTATGTCACACAGAAATTCTGTCCAAATTGAAAGAAAAATTAATTGAATTCCCATACCTTGTCAGACCACAGCAGAATAAACTTACAATTAAACAGCTAAAGCAAAAATAATTGTCAAACCCATGAAGACTGAACAACATATTGCTGAATGACCAGTAGGACACTGAAGAGATTAGCATAGAAATCTGAAAGTTTCTGGAATTTAACAAAAATGAACACACAAAATACCAGCTCCTCTGGGACATATTAAATGCAGTACTTACAGAAAAATTTATAGCTTTGAATGCCTACATCAAGCAATTGGGGAAATCTCAAATCAGTATTTTTGTTATGTACCTAAAGCTCTTTGAAGAGAGGAACAAGTCCAAACCTAAGTGGGCGGAAACAAATGAAAAAATTAAGTCAGAAATAACTAAATAAAGACAAAATAAAACATAGAAAGATCAACAAAACAGAGCTGGTCCTTTCAATAAATTAACAGACTTGACAGACCCTTACCAAATCTGACTTAAAAGAGACCTTATATAGATAGAAAGATAAGTAAAAACACACAGATTGGGAGAAGGTCTTTAGTTGCTCTGCAACATACAATGACCTCAATCTCAAATATTCTTAGAGCTCCAAAAGTTAACCCCCCCAAAAAACAAATCCTCATAGAAACAACAACCCTCATAATATAAGTGGGCTTAAGATTTAAGGAGAGACCTCTCTGAAGAAGAAATATGAATGGCCAATAGATACATGAAAAAATATGCAACATTTCTGGCCATAAAAGAAATGCAAATCAAAGCAAAATTGAGATTCCACCTCACCCCAGTTTGATTGACCATTACGAAGAAAACTAATAATATCAGATGCTGGGCTGGTGGGGATATGGCCAAAAAGGAACATTACTACACTCACTATTGGTGGAAATGTAAACTTGTTCAAATACTCTGTAAAAAATGTATAAAGGTTCCTCACTAGAGCTCCCCGATGACCCAGCAATGATGGATCAAGAAAATGTCATATATATTCACAAGAAAATTCTATGCTTTCATCACAATGAATGAAATTGCCCCATTTGTAAGGAAATGAAATCATTTGGAAACAATAATTCAAACAAGCCAGACCCAAAGAATCATAGGCTACATATTTTGACTCATTTGGAAAAACTAGTATATGTCTAGGATATTCCCAATAGCTCAATAGCAATATGCATATCACCATAAAATGATGCTTATCGAAATGAGCTCCAAGAAATGGATACAAGATGATTGTATAGTGAACTGTTTTTAGTTATTTCTATTTAGTTTTTACCCTTTGGTTTATTCCCTGTAGTTACTGTTTTTGATTTCTGTACCCTTTGTCTTATACATAAGTTAATCTGATTTGGGGAAGGGAAGGGAAATCACAGAAATGGTCGACAAAGATTAACCAAAGCAACAGTGATATTCACTAGACGCTATGTTAGAAATAAGCTTTACAATTTTGTGGGAGTGGGATGTCAGGGTTGGGGGAAGCACGAAAAAATAAGGAAGGGGTAACACTGTTAAAAATGTACTCATTACTTATGTAACTGTAACCCATCTCTCTGTATATCACCTTCATAATAAAAAAAAACAAAACAAAAAGAGAACTCATCCAAATACAGAAAATCAGAGACAAAAATGAGACAACACAACAGATATAAGCAAAATTGAGAAGTTATAAGAGAGTACTTTGAAAATCTTAGGTCAATCACCTGGAGAATCTTGGAGAAATTGATGCTTTCCTATACTGGATCTGAAGCAAGAAGTAACACATAAGAAGAAATGAAAATGAAATGTCAGTAAACCACTTCCCATTCCAGAAAAATCTAGGCCTCAATGAATTTACCATGAAATTAAGGCCTGCAAAGAACTTACAATACACAGATGTAACTCTTCAATGGATAGAAAGGGAAATGGAATTATCAAACACATTCTATGAAGCTAGAATTAGACTCTTCCTCAAATCACATAGGGACTCAACAAAGAAAGAGAACTATGAACCCAACTCTTTGATAAGCAATTATGCAGAACTTCTTAATAAAATTCTCACCAACTAATTTCAGCAACTAACAAAAAATAATATTGTATGATCAAATAGGATTCACCCTAGGATATAATTGGATTGAATATTCTTGTCAATAATCATAATACAAACCATCAGCAGAAGCAGGGACAAGAAACACATGTTCATCCATAGGGATGTAGTAATAGCTTTTAACAAGCTCCAATACCCCTTTATGATTAAAAGGTCTGAGAAGCTAGGAATGCATGGAACATTCCTCAATATAATACGCACACACACTCACACACACACACACTCACACACACACATATATGACACACACACACACACATATATATGAAACACATATCACACACACACACACACACACACACACACACACACACACACACACATATATATATACATGACAGAGATAATTAGCATTTACCTAACCGTGGAAGCACGGAGACATTAACATCAGGAATGAGACAAGGATGTCCACTCTCTGCACTACTCTTCAATATGGTAGTGGACTTTCTAGCAAGAGCAATAGGCAAGAGAAAAACATAAAGAGGATCCAAATAGGGCAGAAGTAAAACTATCCCTTTTTTACAGATGAAATGTTCCTGTATTTAAAGGACTCTATAGCTTCCTCCTCCAAGTTACTAAAGGTGACACTAGTCTTCAGCAAAGCATCAGGGTATAAAACCACAAGAGTCAGTAGTTTTTCTGTGTTACCAACAATGGGAAGATCCAGGCTGAAATCCAAAAAACAACCTCATATGTATTAGTTTCAAAATCAAATCAAATCTAAACTAAACAAAACAACAACAGGAATTAATTAATTTAATTAAAAATGTGAAGGACCTCTACTGTGAAAACTTTAAAAATCTAAAAAGGGAAATTGAAGGAGACTCAAGGAAATGGAAAATCTTTTAATGCTCCTGGTTGGAAGAATTTACATGAAGAAACTGCAATACTGCCCCCAAACAATTGACAATGCAATACTCATCAAAATCCCAACTATATACTTCAATACAATAAAGAAAGCAATCCAAATTTAATACGGAATTACAAAATTACAGATGAAACAGAAGGCTTAGAAATGAACTCATGGGCCTATAGTGGTCTTACACACACACACACACACAAACAGAGAGAGAGAGAGAGAGAGAGAGAGAGAGAGAGAGAGAGAGAGAGAGAGAGAGAGAGAGAGAGAGAGAGAGAGAGAGAGAGAGAGAGAGAGAGAGAGAGAGAGAGAGAGAGAGAGAGAGAGAGAGAGAGAGAGAGAGAGAGAGAGAGAGAGGAATTCTATTCACCCATCAGAAAGGGTGACTTTTCACCAGTCTTAAGGAAAATGAAAGGTTTGGTAAAATTATACTAAGAGCAAAAAGAACGGAATGCAGACTCAGAGCAATATAAGTTTCATGGATTCATTCATTTATGGTAGCTAGAAGGTGCCTACAAATCTACAAATAAACAAGACTGATTCTATCTCGTCCCAGTTAGAATGGCCATTATCAAGAAAGCTAACATTAGCAAATGTTGACATGGATGTAGCCAATTGGGAACTCTATTACACTGTTGGTGGGAAATTACACTTGTTCATCCACTGTGGAATGCAATACAGAGTTTCCTGAAAAGACTAAATATAGATCTCCCTTAAGACCCAGTAATTCCCCTCATCAGCAGTAATTCAATAAATAACAATCTCATATGAAAGCTACCTGCATAACACAGGCCAAGAGTTCAAGGACTTGCAAAACGTTACCACTGCTGTTATTTGTTTCTTCAAATACGAACTTTTGACATGAGAAACCAAATCATTCTATTTGCAGTAGCTAGGATAGGACTTAAATGTTGTGGGTGATAAAAAGGCTTCTTTGTTGAATGTTAGGAAAAGAGGTAGGCAGTCCAAGAAAAGGGAGATTTTTTTGTTGTTAGTCTGAAGGGCTTGAAGTCTGGGCTTGGGCACTGTCCCTGAGCTCTTCAACTCAAGGTGAATTCTCTACCTCTTGAGCTACAGTGCAACTTCTGGTTTTCCTGTGGTTAAATGGAGATACGAGTCTCAGGGACTTTCCTGCCCAGGGGGCTTTGAACCACAGTCCTCAGCTTCCTGAGTAGCTAGGATTACAGTTGTGAGCCACTGGCACCAGGATAAAAATGGGGGAATTTTAGAAAAGAAAATCCACCTCTTCACCTGTGTCTAAACCTCAGATATCACTATTAGAACACTTCATCCTCAATTCATTTCATCAGATATTTGTAAAGTTTCTCTTTCCATTTATGTAAGAATACTGCAGTCAATATCAACTCAGCTGTGGGACTGGATCAATTGTATGTTAATTGCTAGCACCTAAATCAAGAACTGTTACATCAAAACAAATGAACCCCTCATTTGGAATAATTGTTTTCTCTTTTTATTACAAATCTGTGCTTTATTAATTCCTAATGTGATACTGGACCTCCTAACAGACTGATGATATTTTCTTTCTCTTCAGCAATTGTCCTTCTCCCACATGTGGTCAAATATTTAAGATTTCAAAGATTTCCATTGATAATTCATTAAGTTGACCTCTAAGATAATGTGCATTTCTGGAATTTGGTCTGCTGTCTTGTTCTTACATGCACAGGCTTTCTATGATTTATTTGTTCTACAAGCAATTCTACTTTCCAATCTTCGTGTGATCAATTTTAGTCCCTCTCTTCAGTCTTTCTGACCCTCTCTCTGGAGTCTCATTTGAGTCTGTCTCATAAAAAATATATTATCAACTAAATGACTCTCAACTTCTGTTTCTGGCCTGACTGCATGTAGTCTGTGATAGCAGCCCTGACTGGCTGTGCTTACTGGAGTGTTTTTTGTTTGTTTTGTTTTGTTTTGTTTTGTTTTTAGAAGTCTAGGATCACTATTGAAGGTAGTAGCTTTTCTGAGCCTTTGTGATCCCCTGGCTTAGAGTCAATGGGTTTTTCTCCTAAAGATACAAAGAACAGGTGACTAAATTCCTGTTTAAATTGTCTCAAAATGAGGCAATCTGGCATCCTTGCAAAGCCATAACAAATCCTCTATAACGAATTACAGAAATGTTATATCAAGATGGCTTGTTAAGATGACTGTTCATTGGAAATGTTCATCTCCAAGTCACCACCATACAACTGATCACATTCCTGGGAGCAGACTTTTGGAAGAAAGGTTCCCCTTCCTTCCTTATCTTATTATAGATCAAACCATAATATTCTGCATTTGTGGTCAGCCTGGAGCACTTTTTCCCAAGAATATTCTGTAGTGTAAAAGAGGACCAACTATCAAAATAAAGGTGAAAATACTTGTCTACTACAGAATGATTTTTTGTGCTTATATCTATTGTTATTTTAACAAAAAATCTATTGTTATTTTCATTACTTCAAACACATGGATAATTTATATTGGGATTAGACAAGTGGCAAAGGATTAATAGAATAAAGATTCCATTTACTTTCATATATCCAATATAATACACTTAACCCCTTATGAAAAATTAAATCCAACTGTAGAAACAATGTCAAAAATATAAAATAAGCCTTAATATGAATAATCTGGCACACATAAACCATCATCTACTCAGAAATGCAGTCTCTCTATAGATATTTATTTGGTGCAGAAAAATAATTAATGTATATGACTTTTATGTATCATCTGAAATACTCCTCGTGTATATAATTGTATATAATTTTATAGACGTTACCTAGACAGGAATTTAACGTGCATGTAGAGATCAAATTTCCACAGTTTATGCTAGATGAGAGGAGTCATACTCTCTTGTACTGTGTGGTGTGAATTTTACCACAGTGCTGAACCCTTCCACTTAATACCAAAAGTCATTTGCAATAATTTATTATTTGATGTTAAGATGAGTGCTAATTGTAGAATACACTTAGAATTATTACATTAATTCACAGAATTAAAAAGTAATGATATATTATTTGTTTAAATTCCAATGCTTCTCAATTTTACAATTCATGAACTATATTATTAAAATTAGATTCACTTTCTTCTTTTCTATAGCTGCTAAAAGTAAAATTATATATTAAGGATTCAACATTAAGAAATCAATAATAAGTAACTTATTAAAATGATATAGTACTAAACTGTGATTTAAATTACAGTTCTAACAAATTGTGATGTAAACAACTGTTAATAGAATTATTGTTAATATTTTTAAACTTACCAGCTTGTTATTTGTTTCCTAATTGTGTCATTTGTTATTTTTGGTCCAAGTTGTGTCTTCATCTTTATTGTTTATTTTTCTATTTTATCTCTATTGGTTTGCTGATTAGTTACTGACATGAGGCTGAAAATCTGTATGCTAGTTAATTACTTCCTATGTTAAAGTAAAATTTCTGCTCTCCACATCTGTTCTACTCTTAGTATAGTATTTTCCCCAGTCCCATATCCTGTATTGCTGCTGTCATGTATTTTATTTTAGTTTATTTTTATTGTGAAAATACCGTACAGAGGGATTACAATTACATGGGCAAGATAATGAATAAATTTCTTATCAAGCATTGTTGCCTCCTCCTTTGTTTCCCCTTCTCAGCCATTCTTTATTTTATTTTTTTTATTTAAATTTTACTGTCAAGGTAATGTACAGAGGGATTATAGTTACCTAAATAAGGTAATGAATTTATTTCTTTTCTAATTTGTTATCCCTTCCCCCATTTTTCTCCTTCTTCCCTCCCAACAGCCCCTCCAAGATTATTTCCAACATATTGTCTTCTCCCCCTTGTCCTTTGTCTCACCATTTTTCCCTTTCCCTAACCTAGTTCATATCAACATATTTACAATAACCAGGGTTATTCAAAATCAAATACAGTGACTAAATATTAAATATTAATCAAATGTTAATCAAAACCAAATACAGCGACTACAGGGGATAAACTATAGGTGGGGAAAACACAAAAGGATAAAAAGAAATCATGCAGTACATTAAGAACAACAACAACAAAAAACATGTCTTGGAGTTCATTTCACTTGGAATCATCTTATACGGTCATATGTACATAGCTAGAGGGCTATTCTGCTCATCTACTAAGATTATCCTTGATGTACACAATAATGCTCCTCTATTACCCAGTAATCTCACTTCTGGGCATTTAACCAGGTGGCCACAAGCAATGCCACAGTAAAGCTACCAGCACAATTATGTTTATCACAGTATTATTTACCATAGATAAGATATGGAATCAATCTAGAGGCCCCTCAGTAGATGAATGGATCAAGAAAATCACACACACACACACACACACACTCATGGAATACTATGCTTTCATCAGAAAGAATGATATCACCTCATTTGTAAGGAAATGGAAGTTCTTGGAAAAAAATTATATTAAGTAAGCCAGACTTAAAAAAACATAGGTCCCAGAGTTTCCCTTATTTGTAATAATTAGTTTACACCAAGGATAATCTCATGTATTTTAATTTGACATTTTGTCCTATGTTGAGCATACAAAATTATTGCTGTATTGTTTGTTATTATTTCTGCAAACAGGCAGGTATATTTAAAGAATTATGTTTCTCTTATCCATTACTGGAGGAAGAACACCCAAAAAAGCAACCCCTATAAGGAATAACAACTCCTACTTATTTAGCTTCATTCCTATGTAAGGCCAGTGTTGTCCCCTGTATCCTCATGTTGTAAATTACAAATCTATAGCGTTTCATCCTGTATCTCTACTATTTTCTACATTATGACCTAAATGCCCCAGCAATTCTACTTTAAAAAATTCTCTCTTAATGTTTGAGGGGTGTGTGTGTGTGTGTGTGTGTGTGTGTGTGTGTGTGTGTGTTTGTGTGTGTGTGTGTGTTTACAAAAATCAGAAGACAACATTTTTCCTCATTTAGAATACATCATTCAAGTCATTATAGGTTGTGGATAATGGGAGAAGTCTCGTTTTAAGGATGAAACATAAAAATATATTTGTGCATGCACCACAGTTTATTAGTCTGTAGTTGAACACTTAACTTCAATTTATATCTTGGCTTTTGTGAATAATGTGAATAACAATGAAATACAGATATATATACAAGTTACTCAGAGAGAAATAATCACATGATTGGTGGATCAGATGATATTTCAACTTTGGATTTCTTTAGAAAACTGCATACTACTTTCTACAAGGAGAATACTAACCTGTATTTTGACCAAGAGTGTAGAAAGTTTCCCTTTCTCCACACTCTCATCAGCCAACATTATTACCTTTTGAGTTTTTTAAAAGGGCAGGTTTTTACTGTGTGCAGGACCCAAGATGACCTCAGACCCAAATCCTTTTACTCCTACCTCCTAAACGCTTCGAATTACAAGCCTTTACCACCACACCTGGTTCTTTTGATTTTTTTTTGATGAGGCTTATAATAGTTATGAAGTAGTATCATAGTAATTTTGAATTGCATTTCTCTAATGACTTCTGTTTACAAAGCATTAAGCCATCATAGAAGTGGTATTAAACACAACTTTGTAAACCCACTGGCAATTTTCTTTGGGCCTGGCTGACTTCACTTAATATAATTTTTTACAAGTCTTTCCATTTCCTAACAAATGGGGCAATGTCATTCTTTCTGATGGAGGCATAGAATTCCATTGTTTATATATACCACATATTCTTGATCCATTCATCTAGAAGGGACATCTAAGTTGGTTCCATATCTTAGCTATCATAAATAATGCTGCAATAAACATAGTTGTGATAGTAGTTTTAGTATGGTCTTGTTTGTGGTCATTTAGGTAAATCCCCAAAAGTGGGATTGCTGGGTCAAAGGGGAGCTTTATGGGGAGTCTTTTGAGGAACCTCCATAATGCTTTCCAAAGTGGTTGAACACGTTTACATTCCCACCAACAATGCTGTATGGTTCCCTTGTGGCCACATCCCCTCCAGCTTCTGTTGTAAAAATATGGAACACTCCACGAATTTGCATGTCATCCTTGTGCAGGTGCCATGCTAATCTTCTCTGTATCGTTCCAATGTTAGTGTATGTGATGCTGAATTGAGCACACCATATTTTTTATATCTAAAGTGCAATTGATTTTTTTTAACTGCACAATTGAAAAAAAAGGAAGTTCAAAAGAATTGTCGTGAAATTTTACAACCATATATTTCTTTTTTTCTTTTTTTTATTTTTATTTTTATTTTCTGTGAACATACTGTACAGAGGGGTTACAATTACATGGGCAAGATAATGAGTACATTTCTTATCAAGCATTGCAGCCTCTTCCTTTGTTTACTCTTCACATCTCTTCCCAGCCTCCTCCCCCGGCTCCTCCTCCCCCCCCCCCACCAAAGTTGTAAAGTTCGTTTTCGACATGACAACTTGTACTTCTCATTGTTGCAACGGGTCCACCTGTATCCTTAAACGACTTCTTTTTCCCCATCTCCTCCACAGATTATACCGACATCAAATATAGTGAAA
Organism: Dipodomys merriami; assembly: GCF_024711535.1. Classification (NCBI taxonomy): domain Eukaryota; kingdom Metazoa; phylum Chordata; class Mammalia; order Rodentia; family Heteromyidae; genus Dipodomys; species Dipodomys merriami. Next base: position 9,749,444 of record NW_027206102.1, read on the forward strand.
GCAGGGGTTATACTGTGGGGGAGGGACATACAAAGCAACAAAGAAATAATTTTATAAATGCGTTAGAAACAAATGCATGAAAGAAAAAAAACCATTTAAATGCATATCTAAGGGTTCATTTTCTTAACATCACATTATCTGAATCTTTTTTGCTTGACTTATACATATACTATATATTGCAAATAAGGGAAACCATGGGACCTATGTTTCTTTGGGCCTGGCTTACTTCACTTAATATAATTTTTTCCAAGTTTTTCCATTTCCTAACAAATGGGGCAATGTCATTCTTTCTGATGGAGGCACAGAATTCCATTGTGTATATATACCACATTTTCTTGATCCATTCATCTACTGAGGGGCACTGGTTCCATATCTTAGCTATGGTAAATAATGCTGCAATAAACATAGTTGTGCTGGTAGCTTTAGTGTGGTATTGTTTGTAAGCATTTGGGTAAATGACCAAAAGTGGGATTGCTGGGTCATAGGGGAGCTCTATGTGAAGTATTTTGAGGAACTTCCATACTGCTTTCCAAAGTGGTTGAACAAGTTTACACTCCCAGCAACAATGAAGTAAGGTTCCCATCTGTCCACATCCCCTCCAGCATCTGTTGTTATTAGATATTAGAGTTCTTGATTTTTGCCATTCTAACTGGGGTGAGGTGGTACCTTAATGTTGTTTTGATTTGCATTTCTTTTATGACTAGGGAGGTTGAGCATTTCTTCATGTGTCTATTGGAAAGAAGGATTCTTTCTTCTTCAGAGAAGTTTCTCTTTAAGTCTTTAGCCAACTTATTTCTTGGGCAGTTGTAGAACCATACATTTCTTACATAAGCACACATTTAAGAAGAAAGTCAAATTGACATGTCAAAAACAAAATAATTCCAGATGTTTGTTATTCAAGAAATGTATAGGAGGAGGAATTCAACTATTCTGTACAAGGCACCTGTCATAATAAACACTGCAGCAAGTGTTAAGGTTTGTTAAAAGTTTTAATGTTTTAAATATATTTAATTTTGGGAATTTGTTTATATATGCCAAAATTAGGACTGTTTGGCAGGTATAAAACTTTTCTATAAAGTATTTAAGATTTATAGTAACAGACATATACTACTAAGTATGTGCATTTCAGAGTTTAGGGAAATTTTATTAATGAGAAGTCACAATGTTTTTGTGTAAAGAAGCAGAATAAAGAGTTCACACTTTGTTTACTACACAGTTTCTGTTAAAACTTTAGGGCTTCCTTAGTTTATATGTTAATGAGGAAAAATGATGATATAAGCCATAAACAAATAATGAGATATGCCATAAATAGTAATCTTAGTGGGTAACTTTAAAGACTGCTCATATTCTATAAAACTGTTGTTGAACTTCACAACCTTAGTCAGTGTTAAATGTACATGATTATGAGAAAATAGTAAAACCGAATATGTAGCATATTTCAAATAGTTAAAACACATGTTTTTAATTTTATTAATTAATATTTAATTATTGGTTTCCTTTATTTGAAACATTGTTTTACTTGTTGACTTATAGTACAACTTTTTTTTGGGGGGGTATCCAGTCATGGGGCCTGAACTCTGGGCCTGGACCCTGTCCCTCAACTTTTCAGCTCAAGGCTAGTGCTCTGCCACTTGAGCCCCAGCGCCACTTCTGTGGTGCTGAGGAATCGAACCCAGGGCCTCAGGCATGCAAGGCAAACGTTCTACCACTGAGCCACCTTCCCAGCCCTTGTACAACCTTTTGTAAGTCATCATTAGGAGGTACTTTGAGAAGGTTACTTGGATGGCCAAACCAATTTTTATAGGTGCATGTTAATTTACAAAGAGGAAAATTAAGAACAAAATATGTATTATATCTAAAATATACTTGGAACTCAAAAAATTAAACCACCCAACAACAAATCCTCAAAGAAACAACTGCCCAATAAATAAGTGGGCGAAAGACTTAAAGAGAAACTTCTCTGAAGAAGAAAGAAGGATGGCCAATAGACACATGAAGAAATGTTCAACATCCCTAGCCATAAAAAAAATGCAAATCAAAACAACATTGAGATATCACCTCACTCCAGTTAGAACGGCAAAAATCAAGAACTCTAACAACAACAGATGCTGGAGGGGATGTGGACAGAAAGGAACCTTATTTCATTGTTGGTGGGAATGAAACTTGTTCAACCACTTTGGAAAGCAGTATGGAGGTTCCTCAAAAGACTTCACATAGATCTCCCCTATGATCCAGCAATCCCACTTTTGGGCATTTACCCAAATGCTTACAAACAAGAACACACTAAAGCTACCAGCACAACTATGTTTATTGGAGCATTATTTACCATAGCTAAGATATGGAACCAACCCAGATGTCCCTCAGTAGATGAATGGATCAAGAAAATGTGGTATATATACACAATGGAATTCTATGCCTCCATCAGAAAGGATGAGTTTGCCTAATTTGTTAGGAAATGGAAAGGCTTGGACAAAATTATATTAAGTGAAGTAAGCCAGGCCCAAAGAAACATAGGTCCCATGGTTTCCCTTATTTGTAATATCTAGTATATGTATGAGTCAAGTGGAAACGGTCAGATAATGTCATGTCAGGAAAATGAACCCTTAGATGTGTATTTTAATGTTTTTTTCTTTCATGCATGTGTTTCTAATGCATTTATAAGATTATCTCTTTGTTCCTTTGTATGTCCCTCCCCCACAGTATAACCCCTGCTTTCACTATATTTGATGTCAGTATAACTTGTGGAGGAGATGGGGAAAAACCAGTTGTTTAAGGATACAGGTGGACCTGTTGCAACAATGAGAAGTACAAGTTGTCATGTCCAAAACTAGCTTTACAACGTCGGTGCGGGGGGGGGGGGAGGAGAAGGATTGGGATTGGGGGGAGGGGGGAGACTGGGAAGGGATGTGAAGGGTAAACAAAGGAGGAGGATGCAATGCTTCGTAAGAAATGATACACATTATCCTGCCCACGTAATTTAACTCCTCTGTACAGTATGTTCACAAACAAAATAAAAGAAAATTTAATTAAAAAAAAGAAGGTTGAGAAAGTACCTAAAAAAATTATCAAATAGAGTCTGAATCAGGAGTGTTGATAAATGTCCACACCTAATATCTTAGCCCTAGGCTGAAGCAGTGGTATTACAGAATTGAGGCAACAAAACGTGACAGACTGTGTTTTGTTTTGTTTTGTATTTTGATTTTGTTGGTGATGGGGCATGAACTCTGGGGCCTGGGTGCTGTCACTCAGCTCAAGGCTAGCGCTTCCACTTGAACCATTGCACCACTTCCATCTTTTTTGTTTATGGGTGCTGAGGAATCAAACCCTGGGCCTCATGCATGCAACGCAAGCACTCTACCACTGAGCCACCTTCCCAGCACCTGAGAGACTGTGTTTTAAAAAAACCATCTAAACAACAGTTGCTTTCTGCTTTGAGTTATATAAGGAAATATATAAATATATTTTTATATTTTTGTGAATTGTACTTCTAAATTTATACTAACTTCAGCCACTTTATCCTTTTCAAAGTCATGAAATATCTCTGAGAGTTTGCTTCTGTGAAAATTGTTTTTGCATTTATAATTTCTCCTGAGTTATTTTTATTTTTATCAAAATAACTTTATATTTCATGTTGATGGGTTATCATACATCAAATGCCTTCAAATGTACATGTAGAGTCTAAAGATAGCAGTATGAATATTCTCATACAGCTCTTGTTTATCTGTTATGCACTTCCAGTATTATGATATTTCTCTCTCTTTCAATCTCTCCCATTTCCTCTCTTTCTCTTTCATGGTCCATGTCTGCTACTTAGAATTTCTGCTGATCTACTTACTATTCCTTCAGGATCCACTGGTTTTGTGGGAACATGATAGCGACCATCAGTTACCCTTGCATTCTTTAAGAGTTATAACAGTTACATGATATTATTCTTTGCCATTCAAAATGGCAAAACAGCAAATCTAGGAATTCCTTTTCATTTTATTACTATTATAAATTTTATCTCATAAAAATTGTTGGGATGGATAAGATACTCTGACCTGTGACCTAAAAGTTCTTTATCTTGGGGCTGGGATGGTGGCTCAGTGGTAGAGCGCTTGCCTTGCATGTCTGAGGCCCTGGGTTCATTTCCTCAGCACCACATAAGTAAAAAGAAAAAAAGCCCGAAGTGTCACTGGGGCTCAATTGGTAGAGTGCTAGCCTTGAGCTGAAGAGCTGAGGGACAGCGCCCAGGCCCAGAGTTCAGGCCCCACAACTGGACCCAAAAAGTTCTTTTTCTTTTACAAACAACCTTTTTCTTTTATTATCAGTTAGTTACTACATATAATGAAAACAAAGCTATCCTATAGAAAGTAGACCGAAGTTGCTCACAGGGATGAAAAACAAAGGAATGTGAGAAGTGAGTACAAAGGATGCCCATCATAGAGCACAGATCCTAGGAGCAATTTATCATGTACACTTTTTGAGAATGACAATGTGCTGGAAGTATAGGTTAAGTCACTGAACAACTGATATATATATATATATATATATATACATATTTATATCTGTATATTTATTTATATTTGCATATATATGTTTTTATACCCTTATATATGTACAAATGTATGTTACTATACACACAAGTACAAGCATACATATACACATGTATACATGCACACATGGAGAAAGACACATAGTTACAGACAACACAAGTTTCACTAGTTGTTGAATATGCCTTGGATGGAATGCTTGGAACCAAATATGTTGAAGATGTATTTGTCTCTAAGAATTCTTTTACCACTCCTCTTATCTCTTAAAATTGGTAGTTTTTGACAGATTCGATTTGCAAAATGCGGTACAAGTGATAGCAAATCACTCAGAAATCTCAGTAAGTAAAGGTCATATGGTGTTTCCTTGCTCCCTACAGAATGCTTGCTCTTGTAGACACTCTCAACAATCAAAGCATGAGGAGAATACCCTGGTCAAGAATAAAGTTATAAAGCTTTAAATGGCATCCTTACTTGAACTCCTTTTCAACAGCATCAATTCCTAAGCAGATGAGTGAATCCTCAGAACACTGGATTCTACATATACATTTAACCAACCCATGTGAAAAGTTCTATGTGAGAAATCCTGACTGAGGTCTTGCTGATTTCCTGGCCAAGAAAATAAGAAAAAAAGAAAATATTTTTAATGTTTTAAAGTTTGAGAATAATTTGTAACCTGTCAACAAATGTGTAGAACACAATTATACCAAGTGAAAAAAATGCTGGCGTTTCATTTATGTGCTCTTGGCCTTGGCAAGTAATTTTAGGTGTGTCAACACAAGTAGAATCAGCAAAAATCAAGACAGCACTTCTTCATTTAAGATACAAGGAAAGGATACAGGTTGACCCACTTTAACAATGAGATGTACAAGACAGTCTATCAGAGTGGGGGTGAATGGGGAAGTTGGGGATGTGTGAAGGAAAACTATGGTAGAGGAAAAACAAATGATGGGGTAACAATGCTCAAGAAGAAATGTACTCATTACCTTACTTAGGTAATTGTAACCCCTATGTACAGTATATTTACAATAAAAATATATATTAAAAAGATACAAGGAAAACTTCTGTACTTATAGGAATTTGTATTTGTCACTCAATATCAGTAAGGTATTGGTTTTAGGACCAGAGGCTATGAACACTTTGGATACTCAAATTCTCTACATGAACACAGTATATTATTTACTTTAGAATCTGCCCACAAGCTAGTGCAGAGTAATTGCTATGAAAATTTTTACTACATTCTCTGTTTGTAATGAAACATAAAATTATATTCACTATGAACAGATACAATTTTTTTCAGATAAATTTTGTCAGCAGTTTGTGGATGGAATTGGGACAGCAATTTTGAAAAGCACACATTTCTTCACCAAGACCGGTCTGCAAATTGTAACAAGGAGCTAATACAGCATCATTGAATAGTATGGAACTCCAAGGAGAAGTACTTGAGACATTATCAGAAAGTGTAACAACCCAAGGACTTTTTAGAAATTCAGCTGCTAGATTTCTCATGGAGAGCTTTCATAACACTTTTTGAAGCACAAGTCAGAACCTCACTGAAGTGTAGATGGTTTTCCCTCTCCTTTCTGTCATGCTCTGTCATTATCAATCAACATATAGCTAATCTTGAATAATCCTCTAATAACAAAATGTTGATGGAGTGTTTGTATGTAGAAAATCTGGGAAGGCTAACTTTTTCCAATTAGGACAGTCTGTATTCTATGACCCAGCAGAGAGAAAACTAGGTAAGCATCCATTTGCAACCTTCTGAATAATTCTGATTCTGCCAACATCAGTTATCTATCCATACCTGTGCACAAGTAAGAAGATTTTAAAAGCGTTTAGTATTTAAAATTTAAACTTAAATATAGAATGAAATTAGTTCCAATGCATAACATTAAGATATTTAGAAACAACTGAGAAACCTAAAGGTCTATAAGATTTATTTTTATTGGAAGTGAAGGAATTTGATTCTCTACGGTTTAAGCAATTTGCAGCAGACTTGATACTTATTAAATTTTGTATATTGAAAGGAATACAAGCCTCAACAATATGTCAATACTATCCTCTTATTTATCTCTAAAGGTTTATGCTTCTGGTCTCTTAATATTAAAACTTCAAAAAATTTTATCTGTAGCAAGTTGTGCAAAGGGGTTTCACTTCCTCATGTCAGTGTTGAATAGAGTGTATGTGCATTTCAATGTTCAGTGCATCTGGATCATTGTCAAATTTTCCATTTTTCTTCCTTCCCTTACCCCAAACCCACCTATCCCTTCAAATTTCCTACTTATAGTCTCACATATGTACATTGAGTGTTATGACTGTATTAGTCCACCATTTCATTCTTCAGCCTTCTTCTCTACTCCCTTTAAGCCAAGATCCCCTTTTAAGACTTGTTTCAACTTCATGGTATTTTGTTAAATATCTCTACCTTTGGCATTTGGCTATGGGCTTGCCACATCCTCTCTTCCATGTTTGACCACATAAATGAGTATATTTCTCCACATTTCTAATCTCTGAATGGCTGAGATAGGTCTCTTTTACTATTCACCTTCTGTCCTAAATTTAGAATTGCACCTTCAGAGCCATCCTATAGAGTTTTTTCTTCTCTACACACTGAAGATGGAAAGGAAATAATTTCCATGCTCTTAGCATTATGCTATCCCTCATGAATTTCCATGCTTATCACTTCAGCAGTCTATTTTTAAGGAAGATCTTCAATTTCTGATGATAGGAGAATGAGTCAGTTTTAATTATGCAGATTCCACTATGTAGTGAGCCCTAAATTTTCAATAAATTTCGAGTAACTTTTTATTAATAATTTAAAAAGTTTTATTTCAGTATTTGAAATGCTGCCCCAATTATTTTAAAAGTTTCACAATATGTTAGACTGAACTTTCCCCCCCATTTTCCCCACTAGTTCAGGTTAAGTCTCCTTTGGCTTTATTGTTTGAGAGGCCAAGGGATGAGGGTAAACAGAGAGATGATCATTATTCAGATATCTCCTTCCTCTTCTGTTTCTGCTATTCTTGTTGAGAGGAAGACTGGAGCAGGGAACAAGAGCGATGCTTGACTTCACCATACAAGGGAGCATTCCTGGCATGTCAATTATTGTTTCTCAGTATAACTTAAACTGCTTACTCTTGCCTTCTCTGTAACAGTAACCGAACTGTGGCTTCCTTGGTGCAGGAGGAAGCACACTAACAGGTTACTACCTGTAAATTGGTATCTTATATCTCAGCTTACTACCAAAAATATAAAGCTTTGGCTACATAAATGCAAAGGTACTGATTGTCCAACAATACCTTAGTGAGCAGTAGACAATTCTACTCAGCTGCCCTCTTCTCTCATATCCTCCTCTTAATTCCCCTCCACTCATTTACCCTTCCATCCCTTCTTTCTTTGTCTCTCTTTCCTCCATATTAATCTCTATCTTCTCTCTTTTTCTTTTCCAGTAGCAATTGATTTGGTTTATCAGACAACACATAAATAATTGAACAAATATTTATTTCTCCTCTTTTTGTGATTATTTATTCTTAAGAAGTGAGTTCTAGCACAGCACCAGTGGCTTACACCTAGATACACAGTAGGTTCAAATTTGACAATTGCAATTCCAAGCTATTTTAAGTAGATAAACCTAAGACATTCTTTTCTCCACTTGTGGTAAAAGGAAGAAGTGAAGGTGTGGCTCAGGTGGTATAGAGCAAACATTGAGAATTAAAGCCCAGATAGAGCTCAAGGCCATGAGTTCAAATCCCAGTACCAGCACAATATAAAAAAAACTGAGTCCTTTGTCTTTGAAAAGGGATATTTCTCCAAAAATTCATACCCAGGGAAATGTTCAAGGTCCAAGACTCTTTGTAAGTCTCTTTCACATCTTAAACTGATTCCTCTGCTTGATTCACATTATGGAAAATAGGAGTCACACTTCACATTAAAAAGTATGTGCATTGCTGAACAGTTCTTACCATTTTTAATGTAAAGGAAGCATGAGAGAGGAATTCACCTCACTTGTGTGAGTTAGGTTTGACTCACTGACAGACTTTTGCAAGTAAATGAGGGTCTGTTTACACATAAAGAAGTCTATACAGATGGTTTTCTAGGAGAGAGAACAAGGTAGCTGTGGTCCAAGTTTGAATCAGAGTAAGTTTATTCCGATGATATGGCAAAGAGAAGCTCATCTCATAGAACACTATGCAGACAGTAATTTCAAAAGGATTAAAAACCCATGTCTATGTTGTGAACATCCAAGTTTTCACAAACAAAAAGCAGTTTCCTTAGCCATGAAAATATAAGTTAGAGCAAAAGGAACTATGTTAAATATAGTTAATGGCTGAGTGACATGTGTAAAAGAGTTCTGTAATTACAACTAAACTATAAATTTTTCATCATGTCCCTAACAAGAATCTCAAAGATAGGCCTGGCTAAATCTGTCATAGAGGACTGGGTTCATGCAATTGTCAGTTTTGTTTAGAGTCCAATATCTTCTACAGTCGCTTGGGCTGCAAACCGCTCACACCACATGCAGTGTCTGGAAAAACATGCTGTCTTGCTAGGCAGCTAAGGGATTTTAGTGCCACTGTGAATATTTATCGTTTTTCTTATAATTATACCTGTCAGTGTGAAGTCATTTCACAATAAGAACAATAGTTACTGTACCTTTTGTCCCACTAACAAATCTCAGATGTAAATATAGCCGGTAGCCCGTGGCTCATGCCTATAATCCTAGCTACTCAGGAGGCTGAGATCTGAGGGTCACAGTTCAATGCCAGCCCAGGCAGGAAATTCCATAAAATTCTTATCTCCAATAAACCACCAGAAAACTGGAAGTGGAGCTATGTCTCAAGTGGTAGAGCTCTTGCCTTGAGCTGAAGAGCACAGGGACAGCACCCAAGCCCAGAGTTCAAGTCCCAAGACTGACCAAAAAAAAAAGTATGTATATATATATATATATATATATATATATATATATATATATGTATGTATATATATGTATAAATGATGAGATGAATTACATTTAAATATAAATCAATATTTATGATATACATTTAAAAAATATATATGATATATTTATAATATATACATATATTTATATATAAGATCATATTATATCTATATGTTTATATATATATTTGTAATTAATGTCCAAAGAGTACATCTGAAGATTTTGGGGAAAATGTAGTGTGTCTAAAGGCTTATTACTGATCCATCATACTTTCAATCATTTTTTCCACTTATTACAATATCTGGAGTACCAAGACAATGATTATTTTATTCCTTACAATTTTGGATTAGAAACACCTACTTACTTGGTATGAAACCTACCAAAATATGATCTTGAAATCACACACCACAAACTGGACATCTACATCAATTTACCAACTTACAGGTCTCAAACATTTATTTGAATCCTGTATCTCGTATACATTGTTTCCTTCGAGTCAGCTACATATACAAACATGCCTAGATTTTCATCCTCACATGACATAGTAAACATAACACTGTAATAAAAAATAATATGATACTGAAAAAACACCTTCGCAAAAATAATTAAATTTTATTTTTTAAATTTAATACACTATTGAAATACTGATGAAAGAGCAGCTGAGAGAATGTTTCAAATATTAGAGTGCCTGCCTAAAGAGCATGTTTCTCATTCCAAGCATCATTATTTACATCCTTCCTCCTCCCACATAAAAAATAAATAACTACAGAATTAACCTACATGTTCCTTAATCACTCATTGAAGAAAGAAATTGTAATATATATATATATATATATGTATATACACACAATGATGTACTATTTAGCCATACATAATTATGAAATCATATTATCTTCAAGAAAATAGAACTAGAAACATTCATATTAAAGCAATAAGCCATACTGTGAAAAACAAATACTAGATTTCTCATATGCAGACTCTAGACCCAGAAAATAAAATGAATGACCCAGGTGTAATAGATAGAACTGATTAAATTTGGAAAAAATTAAGAGAGGAGATAAAGAGAAATGCTGTGGAATAAATATGTTCAAATATTTCATAAGTTAGTATGATGACATAATAAAACATAACTATAAAAATAGGCTAATGAAATTAATAAAAGGAATAAAATTTAGCAAGCTACATTATATGGACATATGTGTATAACACAATAAAATACCTTGTGAAATTAATATTTGCTAATAAAAAGGCAAAAATTAATTCGTTTTTATAGATTCATATGTTAATTTCCATTTTTTGCCCAGATATTTCCCTGATAAAGTAAAAGGAGAAATAGGTTTTGTTCATTTAAATTATTCCAGTTAACTACTGTCAATGTGAAATTGTTCAACTTAATTATTATATTAGAATATTTCCAATGTACTCTTCAAAATATTACCCTATAGGTATATACTTTTTGCTATTTATTGAATATGGTTCCTTTACTTAATTAGTATAGACCATTTACTGAATGTAGTTTGGTTTATGCAACTAAGATATATAATACCTGACCAGGAAATCAATTATTCAAACAGTTTTTTTATCAAAAATGCCTATAACAAAATAAAGAGGTAAATCCAAAGTATGTATATTTGAAGACAATACCTGTTTAGTCCTCTTCTCACATTCCACATTCCCTTCTTGAGAATAATACACATTGTAAGGAAATGCTTTAAATGTTTTACAGAAATAGGTTGACTTTAGACCAATGAGTTACTCTATGCTGTATTTTTATTTACATTATATACAAAAAAGCTAAATTCTTACCTTATCATTTTCCTTAGACTTTATACTCATGTTTAAGCTCTGATGGGTGACAGATAAAGATATAAACATTTTTGAACAGTGGCTAAATTTAGGCTGAGGAATTTATGTACAACTATACTCTTGCAGATAAGCCTCATCAGTGCTGAGACCACGATAGCAAAATGTTAACCCAAGGTCTTAACAGTCTCTGAGCACCCTGAACATCCCACCCCCAAGATGTCACTACCATCCTGAGACCAAGTGTAGACAAATCTCAGGACATCTCACACATCTGGAATGGCTCATAACACATCTTGGCATTTCCTAACTGTACAAACCACTATGCAGAAAACTCAGCTACCTTATTATTGGTTGTAGGTCATGGGGTTTGAACTCTAGGCCTGCACGCAGTCCCTCAGCTCTTCAGCTGAAGGTGGGCGCTCTACCACTGGAGGTACAGCACCACTTCTGGCTTTCGGGTGGTTCACTGGAGATAAAGTCTCACAGATTTTCTTGTGCAAGCTGGCTTTGAACCGCAATCCTCAGATCTCAGCCTCCTGAGTAGCAAGGATGACAGTTATAAGCCACCGGCAGGGACCGGCTTCAGCCTCCTTCTTAAACACAGGGGAAACCCAACTCATCAGGCCACAAACCACAGGCAATCCTTCAATTCAGACTTTGTCACCAGCCTCCAAAACCATTCTTCCATGGATGGACAGCATATAATTGACACTACCATCTCACCCCTGCTCCCATTTACCCACTCCCTGCCTGCCACAGGCTATGACCTCTGGAGTTCTTGGTAAGGCACCGCCCACCCTGCTATGGCTTCACACTGGGGCAAACCTGGAGAATTCTTAGAAATGTCTGTACAGTGAGGCCAGCATCTGGTCTCCCAATCCCAGCAACCCCACTACTTCACCATCTATTGCAAGCAAGGAAGGGGTGTATTTCTTTCTTTCTTGTTTTTTTTTTTTTTTTTTTTTTTTTGGTTTAGGGGCTTGAACTCAGGGCTTGGGTACTGTCCCTGATGACTAATTTTCCTCCAGATCAGTGCTCTACCACTTGAGCCACAGTGCCACTTCCGGTTGGAGATTGGAGATGAAGCTCTTGTGGGACTTTCCTGCCTGTGTTTCGAAAACAGATCCTCTGGATCTCAGCCTCCTGAGTGACCAGGATGGCAGGTGTGGGATGACAGGCATGAGACACCAGCTCATGGCGTAAGGTGTCTAGTCCTTCAGAATTTCCACCTAGTCTTCGTCTAGATGCTACCACCTAGACACCCCTCCACCTCCATCAGGGAGAGCAAAGGAAGGCTCAGAATCTGGGTGGGGCCATGGGAATTAAAGGGCCCCCTCCACACCACTAGCCGTCTCTAAGCTCCCATCTGCTTCCTCCGGATTGCCTGGTCATCCAGGGCAGATCAGACCCACTAGGAGTTCTGGGGCCTGCCCTATATCCTCCTGCCCAACCCAACCAGTATCTGAGGATTTCTGGGGCCAGCTGCTCTATGTCCCAGTGGAAGACATTGGGAAGGTTTCTGATAACTGGATCCAGGGGTGCCCAGGGGAGAAGGAGTGTCCAACTCCCCTCTGTCAATGGAGACAGAAAGCATGGATTGATCTACTAAGAGCTCTAGGGCATAGTCAACCACCTGTCACCAAGGTCCCTGGGAGAACTGTTTTATGGTGTCAGCCCTGGGGCCTGACCTCGGGGCCCTGGCGCTGTCACCCACTTTCTTTGTCTCCAGGGGAGCGCTCTTTCACCTGAGCCACAGTGCCACTTCCAGCCTTTTCTGTGTATGCAGGACCTAGGAATAGAACCCATGCTTTCCTGCAGGCTAGATGAGCACTCTACCTCTAACACACAATCCCAGCCTTGGATAGCTTTTTTTTTGTGACCCCTCAGGCCTGTCTCGGGACAATCTCACATATCTATACCAAGTCTCACACATCTATACTGAGTCTCTCACCAACATCCCTGGCTGGACATGTTGTCCATCATATTCAGCAACTTTGATCTCTGTGCTTCCTGTCAGATACTCCTTGTTAAGCAAGAACCACTTTTCAAGTTCTGCCTCCAAGAAGCCCATTCCGATCACTTAGGCAGAGCTGGAGAGTCTCCGCTGTGCAGGTTGCTGGCCTTGTCATACTCTGTCTTCCATTCAGTGTGGGTTGAGAGCACACAAAAGGGAAGACCTGGATTCCAGCACCGGATTTCTGACAGCCCTGATATACCACCCAGGGACAAGTATTGTATCACACTCCATGAGAGGGAGCTCAAGGCCCGGGCAATCTGTGGGCAACAAGATGGGGCCATTTCTTTGTGTGAGCTTGAACTGAGGATCTGGGAGCTTTCTCTCTGAGTTTTATTGTTCAAGGCTGGTGCTCTACCACTTGAGCCACAGCTCCACTTCTTGCTATTTGGTGGTTCCATGGAGAGTAGAGTCTCATGGGCTTTCCAGCTTATGACTGGCTTCAAACTATGATCCTCAGATCTCAACGTCCTGAGTAGCCAGGATGACAGGCATGAGCCTCAGCCCCAGGTGACGGGCACCAAAGGCTTTTTTTTTGCTCCTATTTATCAGCTGTCAACTAGCAAGCCCAAGTTAAAATAATCAGTTACAGGGGATCAAAATCCTCTCCTAAGTCAGTCAATCCAAGGAGATAAAGTGTCTTTGGAATAGGCTAGTCTGAATTGGCTTAAGGGTGTTTGTGTGTGTGTGTGGGGGGTGGGTGTGTGTGAGTGTTGGGAATACCTATCCTCAACTCTGCGGTGTCTCATCCTTCCAGCAGGGAGTGCATTCAGAATACTGACCCCAAAGAAGGTGGGTGGGAGAGGGTACCTAAGGTCACATCCAGGAGGATGATTCGAATTCTGTCCTGCAACCGAAGCCTGGACAGATAAAGGAAAGAAGGAGAGGTTTAGGAGAACATCAAGGGGAGCCCCTTACCTTTGGCTACAAGTACCAGCAAGAATACAGAATCCATCTTTCTTGGTAGTCAGATAAAAGGTGTATACTGTTAATTTATTTTATGATTGTGTTGGTCCTAGGGCTAAAATTCAGGGCCTGGGTGTTATCTCTGAGCTTCTTTTGTTCAAGGCTGAGGCTCTACCACTTGACCACAGCACCACCTCAGGCTTGTGTGTGGGTTTGGGGAGGGAGATATTTTATGGGAGATAAGAATCTCACTGACTTTCCTGCCTGGGTTGGCTCTGAGTCATGACCATCAGACCTCAGCCTCCTGAACAGCCAGGATGATGGGTGGGAGCCATGAGCTCCTGACTGCCACTATCCATTTATAATCCCTTAGGCCCAGTGCCGGGCCACCCACACTGCACCTCCTTGTTGGGAGTAGGAAGCAGACATGAGTGGATTTGATAATTCAACAGCCTACCTATCTTTGAGCATTGTTCTGGGTCAGTCTGATGGAGGCTTCCTCCTTATCCACAGCAATGACTTGGCTGTCACAAGAACAAATGTCCCCTGGGAGCTATCAGGTCTGGGGTCTTTCCTCTGCACCCCCCCCTCACCGAAATGAAACTCCGCAGCAAAGGGTAGTAGACATGGAGTGTTTTCATGGTCTTATAGCCAGGGTCTAGCCAGATAGGTGGGGGTATGGGTCAGAGGCATGGGATTGTGCTAGGCAGGGGGACAAGGCGACACCTCCTCATCCACTTTCCTTCAATGGTGTAGCAGAGGGATGTGGGGAAGGACTCATGGGATGGACAATGAATAACCATCACGGTCTAGCCGGGGTACAGAGGGGCTTACCTCATAAAGCTGGTTCAACAGGCTGAGTGAAACAGCTCCTGACCCACAGCCCACCTCCAGAATGAGAGGGCCACCTTGGGTTCCAGGCACATGGGGATGCTGGACCACCTCCTCCAGCACCCATTCAACCAATTCCTGAGAGAGAGGGAAAGAGAGAGGGAGAGAGAGAGAGCAAAAGGGAGAGAGAGAGTGAAAGGGAGAGAGAGACAGAGAGAGAGAGAGAGACAGAGAGAGAGAGAGGAAGAGAGGGACAGAATTACACTTAAGCCAGGTGCTGGTGCCTCAGGCATATAATCCTAACTACACAGGAAGCTGAGATGTGAAGATCATGGTTCATAGCGGGCCCTGGCAGGAATGTCTCTGAGAATCTTATCCTCAAAGAACCAACAGAAAACCATAAGTGATGCTGTGTCATGTGGCAGACTGCTAGCCTTGATCTAAGGAGCTCGGGGACAGCATCCAGGCCCAGAATTCAAGCCCTACGAGTGACAAGAAGTGGACTTCCCACCACAAGAAGTGGACTGAAGAACACCCACTGTCCTAGGAAGCATGGCAGAGAAGTCAGGCCAAGCTTCCTGTCAGCTGGGGGTCATGAGTAGGTCACCTGGCTATTGCATGCCTCATTTTCCCCAGCTGCAAAACTGAATGCAGTGAAGGATCCCCTTCCTCATGGAGATAGGGTAATGATGAAAGATAGCCATGTTTCGTTTCATAATCCAACACCTGTTGCATGATTAATAACAGACCCAATCTGAGCCTTTTCTGGGTAACTTCCTGTCATATGTGCACAGAATTGTTGAGAACTGTATCTGACAGATGCTCCCTCTGTGCTGGTCCTGCTCTAGAGATCCCTCTGTATTAATCCCTTGTTTCCTCACAATTGTCCCGTGAGGAGACTGAGGTCCGATGGTCGATATCCAACACAGAGCTTCACCTGTGGTCAAGAATGGGCTGCCATGGACTAAGAGTTTGGTACAATCCATTTAAAACGAAGACGCTAGGTGTCTCCCATCCCTCCCCCCATACACAAACATACCTCCACCGTCCTTTGCAGGCAAAGATGCATTACTTTCTTTTTGTTGGTTGTGGAGATTGAACTCTAGGCCTAGGTGCTTCCCTGAGATCTTCAGCTCAAGTCCAGCACTCTACTACTTGAGCCACAGCACCACTTCGGGTTTTCTGGTGCTTTATTGGAGAGAAGAGTCTGAGGGTCTCTCCTTCCCAAGCTGGCTTTGAACCGTGATACTAAGACCTCAGCTTCTGAATACTTAGGATGACAGCCATGAGCCACTGGCACCCGACCAAAGATGCTTTTTCACGTTCAAGTACAATCTCATACTGAGGATCCCGTGACCTCATCAAGGACTCAACATCTCTCACTGTCCTGCCTCGACACTGGGCAGTCAGGTGAGGTCTAGTTATCCAACCACAGGATATGGGAATGAAAGGATTTCTCAGCCAAGGGATAGAGACTGGAGAGCTCTAGGTCCCTCTCTTTCAGGAAGGAGAAAAAGGCCAATCCATCCCAGGAATTTTCCTGGGTTGTGAGTATCCTCAAAAAAAAACAATCCTGCTCAGAGCCCAGTGGCTCTGGTTTTCCCACCAGCCTCGACCTTCAGTCAGCCCTCTCTGATTCCCACATCTTCCATCTAGACTAAAGGCTGAGCCAGCAAAGAGACCCACCTCTACCTCTGAGAATGGCAGTCATGGGGCCCTAGAGTCGCCTAGAGGAAGTCTCTGGGCAACACGGGTCTGACTCCCGCCCTCATTTCCTGGCTGTCCTGTGCCAGTGGCATGTTTACCTCTGTCTCTGGTCGAGGAATGAACACTGGGGGTGTCATCTTCAGATTGAGCCAGCAAAAGTCCAAGTCCCCAAGGATATACTGCACAGGCATCCTGCAGCGGACAACAGCCAGGTTGTCAATGGTGAACCCTGAGTGCCAGGACTTTTAATAGCCATGTGGCTGGGTCGAAGTCTGTATCACTGATGGTCTAGGTTTTCATGGTCTAGATTTTCCTTTTCTAGGTCATGGTTCCAATGGCCTGACACAACTGATCTGGGATTTTCCTACCTCTCAACTTCCTGCTTATCCCTTGTCACCCCTCTGTTGACACTCCCTCATCCTATACCTCCCTAGCCCTTGGACACTTTCTTCTTATCTGACCAGAAAATAAACTTGGTATGCCAGGGGAGATTGAAACTCAGTGGCACACCCTGAGCCCTAGGGTCTACCTGAGGCTGTTTCCCTCTGCAGTTGGCCACCACACAGATCATGGATGGCATGAAATTGCTGATGTCATGAAGGAGTCAGTGGCTTGGTTCCACATACTGGCTTTAGCCTCTGAAACTGTCCCCATGGAGATTATGAATGGTTGGCTCCCTTTATCCAGGGACTCCAAACCAAGGCTTGCATGCTCCCTTCTTCCTTCCTTTCCTCCTTTTCTCCCTGCATCCTTCCCTCCTCTCTTTTTCTTTCCTTTCTTTGTGTCACTCCTCCTCTTGAACTCAGAACCTGGGTGCTGTCCCTGAGCCTTTTTTTGTGTGTGGGTCGTGGGTCTTGAACTCTAGGCCTGGGCGCTGTCCCTCAGCTCTTCAGCTCAAAGCGAGCGCTCTCCCACTTGAGCTACAGAGCCACTTCCGGTTTTCTGGTGGTGTATGGGAGATAGGAGTCTCACGGTCTCTCCTGCCCGGGCTGGCTTTGAACTGCGATCCTCAGATCTCAGCCTCCTGAGTAGCTAGGATTACAGGCGTGAGCCACCAGCACCCGGCTGTCCCCGAGCCTTTTTAACTCAAAACCAACAGTCTACAGTGTGAGCCACCTGCCTGGGACTGAAGCTTCAATCCTCCCATCTCAGCCTCTTAAGTAGCTAGGATGACAGGTGTGAAGGACCAGCAGCCAGCTCAAACCAAGATTTCTTCATGTGCTGTGGAACCAGCACTGGAACCTTTCATCGTCTATGACCCGTCCCCCCCCTCCCGACCTGGCACTCACTGTAACAGTTTGTTGGATAAATAAATGAGCATCTGCCTACGACAATACTACAGAAAAGTCCCATCCAATTCAGGTAAGCAACCTGGGTGGAGGTAAAGCCTGATGTAGCTCTCCCACAGTTCTCCCTCCTCCCCCTTCCCACCCTCCTGGTGCCACCGCACTTAACTGTTTTGTTTCTAAGGGGCCTCTGGGATGCCTATCTTCTCAAAGATCTCTGTCCAGCCACTGACCAGCTCTGTGGCACTCAATTCCCCACTTAGCTGTGAATAAGGTTGCCTTGAGGTGAACGCCCGGCTCAAGGGGCCTCCTCTCCACTCCCTGGGGTCAGACAGGATGGTCCACCACATCCAGCCCCCATGTTTCATGTTGCAGAGAAAGGATCCTTGAGGCATCCTGGGTCTCTGAATCTCCCAGAGTCCAGTACAGGTGCTAGGAATTGTCTCTGCTCACAGCTGGCAGGCTGTGGATGGCGAGGTCACAATCTCTGCTCCCCATGACATCCTCGCCTGTGGTGATCACCCTAAAGAAAGCCGGAGGAGAATCAGCAGCTGCCAGAGAAAGGCAGTCAAGGCACCACATTCATAGCATACCATCAGGCTTGGGAACTCTGCCTGTGCTGCTTTGAATATCATTGTTTGGTGGCTGAAATGGTCCATCTAATTTGACCCAGAATCCCAGGCATTAGTAGAAATTGCCAGCTTCAAGAAAAATCTCTGAAAAGCTGGCATTTTTCACTTGTCCCAATCAAACTTAATGGGTTCCAAAGTCAGTAGACCCCTTTTTCCTTGCAGACAGCCTACAGCAGGTTACAGAAAATGGCATTCACAGAGCCCTACCTAACTTCCATGTCCTGATCCCAAGCAGACCCAGCAGGGGGAAAACACTTGCCTACCATTGACCAGCTGGAAACAGCCCAGGAAGGACACAGATTGGACTTTGCAGGACTTCAGGGAGGACTGCCCACCAGTGCACTGCCCCAGGAGGGAATCCATGCCACCATTGGGGGCCCGGAGCCCACTGCCCAGATGCCCACGGACACTGTCAATACCCTGGATAAGATTCCCCTCTCATCCTTGTTGTGATGAACCCTCTTATCCTGTCACATTGTTTGTCACAGCCCCTGCCCTACTCCCCCCATCTCATTCCCTGTTTATGTTTGGCAGACTCATTCCCAACCTTGAATTACCTCCCACTATACACACGAGAGCAGACTGTCTGTCTGGAAGTGTGCGGCTGTGGTCACAGTAGCCTCACGAGCCTTTTGGCTGAAGACAGAAGGGCAGGTGTCCACTCTGGTGTGTGGTTCACACAGGCCTCCTAGAGGAGACCCATGTAGGCCCAGCAGCTACTGTGGGCTGCAAGAAAGCAGAAGAAAGAGGTGGAAAGGATCATCTACTATAACCTTTCCTAACGGAGCCATGAAACAGTGAAAGAGAAAACAAAAAATGTGGCTGGGCTTGTACTGGGCATTAATGAATAAAGAAAAACAAATAAAATGCTTTTGCTCTTTTTAGACAGGGTGATTTAAATATATTTTCATTGTTCTTATCTCCCTGATCTCCTAACACACACACACACACACACACACACACACACACACACACACACACACACACACAAACACAGAGAGAGAGAGAGAGAGAGAGAGAAACACAAACACATACAAATCCAAACCAGTGACAGAAGACTCATCCATGCAGCACCAGCAATTTGCCAACTGATCATTCACCTGAGCACAGTCAGGCTGTATAATGAGAAAGACAAACTCTCTCTCTCTCTCTCTCTCTCTCTCTCTCTCTCTCTCTCTCTCTCTCTCTCTCTCTCTCTCTCTCTCTCTCTCTCTCTCTCTCTCTCTCTCTCTCTCTCTCTCTCTCTCTCACAGACTCAGAGCAGTGCCTCTCCTGAGTTTGTTGGTTTCTCATCTGGATGATGTACCAGCTCAAGCATGGGGGTTCCCTTGTCAGAACCAGGCGCTCCCACCCAAGTGAAACAATGTTCTAATAATGCAGAACCACCCTGCCTCCCCCTTTCTTCAGGGCCAGACCCTTTCCCCTGGGAACAACCAGCCTTGACTCCCCATTCACCAAAACCCTAGGCCAGGACACTGGGTGGAGTCTGGAGACAGGTGGCTCTTCAGAGCCTGGACAGAAAACAAAACAGGGGTCATGGTGCCTACAGAAAAGTGTCTGACCTGGGGTGGGGGCGTTGTTGGGGACTTTGATGGGGTCCTAAAGGCTATATAATTGGATGGACTCCCTACTTCCAGCCTAGTTACTTCTGGGTGACTTGGCAGATTCTTGGGAAGATGAGGAGACCACATGTACTGGGAGCACTAGCAGAGGTTGGCAGAGCTGGGAAATGTGATCACCCAGTCAGAACTGTTGACAGCTGGGGTTGGAGGTACAGGCCGAATGTATGTTTGTGAGAGTGGGTACATTTTTCTCCCAAATATCCACCTTCTAGCTGACCACAGTGCTCTCACCTCTCTAGTGGGCTTTTCTGGGAACGTCCTCAGGTGAAAGGGTCACTGAGGACAGAAGACAAGGGCTCACAAGGGGGGGGGGGCTACCTTCTGCATCCAACACACCCCTCCCCAGTAAAAAGGAGAAGACCCTAGAAGGCAGGTGTGGAGGTGCTGCTTCCCACCTCTGACTAAAGCCACCAAGTTTCCACCAAGGAGAGAAAGGGTGCAGATATGCGGCTGTGTGGCTCCAACTGCTCCAAGACAGGGGCTCTGTGTTGGCCCCTCCTCACCCATCCCTGCAGCTCCCCTTTCCCTGCGACACTGGCCACTATGGATGGGGTGGGATCCCCGGGTAGACACCCACCTCCACCCCCCACCCCTGGGGTGCATTTGTGGCAGAGCCAGGGAGGATTGTAGGGCATGGGGGAGGTGCAGGTGGGACAAGAGAAGGGAGGCCAGAGGCGCTGGTCAGTGGGGGTGGGGGGGAAGCCATAGAGTAAGGGGGGGTCGCAGGGGGCAGGGGTCATGGGGTGTGGGCCTGCAGGGCGGCCACACATGTGTGCTGCTGGGAGAAGCTGTAGTCTGCGAATCCAGGTGTGCACCCAGAGTCTGAGGACCCGGGGCTGTGACTAAGTCGGGCCACAAGTCGGCCAGGGGTGGGCCCTCTCTGCCGGGTGACTGCAAGAGGCTCCGTGGGTCACAGCCGGCAGCGCCATGTTTGAGACTCAGGGCTGCTGGGAGGGGGCGGGGACATCTGCGGGTGCGTGGAGGGGCTGTGGGAAGCCTCTGCTCTTTCTCCTCAGCCACTGCCGCTGTTTCAACGGCCTCTTCCCCTTGGCCACTGCCTCTGCCTCAGCAGCCAGTGCCTGTGCTGTGCTCCCCGAACTGGGACCTCAGACTCAGGGCCGCCATGGCTGGCTGCTGCGCTTCCGCAGGACTGTGTGCAGCAATGTGCCTGCCATGAATGTTCCACATGCTTTATGTTCCCGGCCAGGACCCACACTATGATCTGGGCGGCCACCAGCCACTGAAGCCATTTCCACTGGTGCTTGTGCTCATGCTCACTCTTCTCTCTTCTCTCTGCTCTCTCTCAGCCCTATACTCCTCTCCTGGGCCACCCCACTCCTGCTGTGCACACACCCTTGCCCCTTGGGCCCCTGGCCATTGCTGCCACCAAAGTGGGTCCCTGGGTCCTGTCCCCTCCTCCCCTGGGCCACACCCCCCACCCCTGGCCACAGCAGCCCTGACTGGGCCCTGAGGCTTCCAGACCATGGCAATTGCAGCATTACTTCAGCTCAGCACTCCCCCCCCCCCAACCCCACTACCCGCCCGGGGAATCAAATCTCCCCTCAGCCCCACCGCTGGGGGAGACTCTCCTCCATCCCCCTCCACTCCACACACCAAACAGGTGCATGGTGACATTCGTGTGTATGTGTGTTTGTGTTTGTGTGTGTGTGATTGTTGGGGATAACTACCTCTCAAGGACTCAGAACATAGCACCCTTTGGGATGACTCAGCACACAGCACACTTCCAAAAACAGCACAAAGCACCCTGTGTAAAGGACTCAGCACACAGCTCCCTTTGAAGGACTCAGCATGTAGTACACTGGGTAGAATACTCAGCACACAGCATCCTTTGAAGGAGGGAGTCCATAGCCCGCAGTGTAAAGGCCTTAATGCATGGCATGCTTTGAAAAACTCAGCATGTAGCACTCTTTCCCAGAGACTCATCACACCCTGTGTTAAGGCTCCACACACAGCACACTTTGAAGGGCTGAGTATGAAGCACCCTGTGTGAAACACCCAGTGCACAGCACCCTTCGAAAAACTCAGCACACAGAAAAATTTTGAAGGACTCAGCACATACCAAACTGTGGAAGCACTCAGCACACAGCACCATTTGAAGGACAGTACAGAGCATCCTGTGTAAAGGACTTGGCACACACATTCAAAAAACTCGCCTCATCCCTCTCTTCTGAAGGGCTCAGCACATAGCAGGACCCTTTAGGATGAATTAGCACACCACACCTTTTGAAGGACGCGGCATACAGTACGTTGTGTAATGGACTCAGCACACAGCACCCTTTGAAAAACCCAGGTCGGCGCACTCTTCTCATGGACTCAGTACATAGCACCCTTTGGGATGACTCAGCAAACAGCACCTTTTTGAGGACTCAGCACAAAACCCCCATGTGGGAAGGACCCAACAAATAGTGCCTTCTGAAGGACTCACCACATAGCTGTATGTCACAAGTTCAGCTGTCATTAGAATTAGGGTGCTTTCTTCAGTATCACCATTCTTCAGAAACACTTCACAAATCCTACTAGATCACATTTAGCCAACTTGTGTTTTATGGGGGAAGGTAGCTGGGGGTCTTGAACTCAAAGTTTAGGGGCTCTTTCCCTGAGCTCTTTGGTTCAATGCTAGAGTTCTACCACTTGGAGGCACTGCTCCAATTTTGTTTTTTGGGGGTTTTTCTTTCATAGGTCTTATGGTAATAAGTAAGGCCAAGTTGGGGTATCCGTGGGCAAAGGCTCTTAGCACAGCCTGGCGCTGACCTCTCCCTTCCTTGTGTCCCTGGTAAGCCGGGCCTCCTGGAGCTCTCTTGGCCTAGGGTGGAACAAACCTGCTCTGGCATCAGCAATCAGGGTGAGCAAAAGTCAGCTTGGCCCTGGTCACTTCCCCAAATTGAACTCTAGAGGATGATGGCACAGGGCCGCATGTTTCGCATCTGGCACCAGGGGGCAGGAGTGGCCCACCATAAGGATTGTACCTGCGAGTTGTGTTTACTCTTGCTTCCCTGGGCCTCCCATCATGCTTCAAAGCCACCCTGGGCAAGAAAGTCCTTGAGACTCTTACCTACAATTAACCATCGAAAAGCAAGTGGGGCTGTGGCTCAAGTGGCAGAGTACTAGCCTTGAGCAAGAAAACTCAGGGATAGAGCCTAGGCCCTGAGTTCACACACACACACACACACACACACACACACACACACACACACACACACACACACACACACACACACACACACACACACCACATGCATTCAAAAATCAGAGATTTCTACATTTCAATCTTTGGGTATTCTCTACTTTTTCCCCACTAAGCCTGGTGGCTGCTGGCCTAGGTGTTTGATGCATACAACACCATCTGGCATCTTTAATTTTGGGGAAACAGAATGGCTAGAAGGTCAGCCTTCCCTTATTCAAGCTCCTTAATTGGGTCATGGTCTATCCAGGCCTTTTGGGGCTCCTTTACAGACTCGCCAAGATGCCTTCAAAAGGCATCACATACTGGGCACTGGTGGCTCATGATTGCCATCCTAGCTATTCAGGAAGCTGAGACCTGGAGGATCACGGTGCCAAGCCAGTCTGGGCAGGACAGTGTGTGAAACTCTTATCCTTGATGAACCGTCAGAAAACAAAAGTGGCCCTGTGACTCAAGTGGTAGAGTGCCAGCCTTGAGAAAAAGAGATCAGGGACAATGCTCACAGCCAACAACAACAAGGAGAGGCATTGCGTGTTGTCTTTGAGATTGGTATGGGCCAAATATAATTGGAATTTTCAAGTGCTCCAAGACAAAGCAGTACCTCCTTTAGTCCCATGCTCCTCCATCTCATCTCACCCCTTGGCTTGGTCCGTGCTTTGGGTCAGCATGGCTCTGGCTGTATGGGTGGGCTACAAGGAAGATCCCCGAGCAATCTCCCCACCTCCTTCTGCCCTGCTCACACTGATGCTTCTACTCTTTGCCATAGAACTTCTTCCTGCAATCCATCCATGAGGTCATCACTGCCAATGAGTGGTGAGTTGTGGGTCCGGCCTAACTCGGGGCAGTCAGACGTGGAAGTGGGTCTGTGACTAGAAGCTTCCACCCTGGGTTTGGGCTGAGGCCAGGGCTGACCTTTATTTCATCCTGAGGCTTGCAGAGGTGGGGAGACAGTGTAGACTCCACACTGAGTCAGGTAAGATTAGAATCTGGAGGACCACTTATGTGGGGGAGGATGTGGGACTCAGGGGGCCACTGTTATTTGTACTCTCTTGGGACTCCCCTCTTCCTCTCTCATCCTTCAATGGTAGAAGAGAAACTTCAACTAAGGGTGTGGGAAGAGGGGGCGGGGCAGTATTTTGGTGTGAACCAGACTTGTGCTTCATATTCATTCTAGACCCTACTTACTATTTATCTGAGGAATGGCCATATGGGTTTGTGAAGGGGGAGAATCTTCATAGCTGAGAATGTGGCTCAGTAGTAGAGTGGTCGGCTAGCATGCCTGAAGCCCTGGGTTCTATTCAACACAGAAAAGGGTGGAAGGGGAGGTGGAGCTCAAGTGGTAGAGCGCCTGCCTTGATCAAAAAGAGCTCAGGGACAGTGGCCAAGCCCTCAGTTCAAGCCTCAAGAATGGAAGAACAAATCTTTGTTGGAGGCCTTTTTTTTGTTTTGAAAACAATTTATTCTTTGTGATAAGCATAACATGGGCCTCTTTCCTGGCCACCAATGAGCCATTAGATGTCCCTTGAGTTTGGGCCAACTCCTGGCATTCTCTGCCTTACCTAACCCCCAGTTTAACCTTTTCATCATCCGGCAGATGGAGGCCTCAGGGAAGGCCACCTGGCCATCTACTTCTGGTGGCTGCCAAGGATTTGAGAGTCAGTATGTCACATAGAAAGTCATCATCCACATCGGTCTATAGAAGTAAGTGAGGGAGCACTCCTCCCCTGAGCCTGGGAGCTGTGGGCAGATCTGGATGTGGGGCATCTGTGGGAGGATGTGCTCCTTCGGGGAGAGTCCACTCTGGCGTCAGGAACCCTGACCTCTCCTCTGGCATTTTCCATGCTGTCTTCAAGTTTCAATTCTTCAAAATCTTTCTGCTCCTCCCTCATTTCACCCAGCATGGGCCCTGAGGCCTCTGAAGCAGTGTTGGTGGTGGGGGGCTCAGCCTGTGCTGGCATCTGGAGACTGCTGTCTATGCCTTCCCCTGCGAGGAGCAATAGCAGCTCCTGCAGCACTGTCCTCTTTTCCATCTTCTCCTGGGACAGCCAGTGCCTGCACTCAGCATTCTCCCAACACAGCATATGCAGGACCAACATCTGCACTTTACATACCACAAGGGACTCCTCAATGGTTTGGATGTGTGCCGACAGCTGGCTGCATCAATGGTGGTGCTCACCTGCTGGACTCTGGAAGTCCAACTCATCAGGCAGGTCATGGATGAAGCAGATTTTCTTCTCAAAGGCACATATGTCCCGCTTCCCATCCCCATGCATGCTGTGCTGTCAGCTCATGGGATGGAGGGTCTGTGGCTCCAACTCAGTTTGGCACTGAGCTGCCAGGTGGCCCCAGGTGCCTGCAGCAGGCCCTCCTCTCCTGTGGCATGATTTTCCCTCTGTGGATCTCAGCCTCCAAGTGTGCTAACAGAGCCTAGTCCATCTACCAGGTATCATGGATTACAATTCTTCTATCCCATTGGTCAGAAAGAACCATGAAATAATGTGGCCGGAATCCTGTGATGCATGCAGAATGGGTCGAGTCAAGATGACAGTGGCTCCCCCAGCCCCTTTCCCAGGGAACTCTGTCCAATTCAGCTGGGGAAAAGAGGGTGACCAGTTTTAGCGGGATGTCTGCACAGATTGTTGTGTATGTCTGTTTGTTGCCTGTCCTAGACCTTGAACTCAGTATCTGGGCACAGTCCATGAGCTGCTTTTGCTCAAGGTTAACCCTCTACCACTGGAGCCATATGGCTCTATTTCTGGCTTTGTTGACAATGAAGTTGGACAGGGGGTCTCTAGGATTTCCCTACTTAGGGTGACTTTGACCACGATCCTCCTATCACAGCCTTGTAAGTATCAAGGAGGACTGCTGAGAACCACTGGTGCCTGCCTAATCATTGGTCTTGCTGATGTTCTTGTACAGACCGATAAGTTCCTATCCTTGGGTTGAAGTAATGGGAGCTGGAGCCCACAGTTTGAATCCTGGTCCTGCCACCTCCAAATGGCAGGCAGGAAATCCTAAGAAACTCATTCCTATCCATATGAATACCAATGGAATGTGATGTATGTCATGATTGAATGGGCAGTTCTTGAATGATTCTAGGATAAAATTATATACAATTATTTTATAGGACACTGATCGATTTTAATTAATACTTTATAAAGATTTAAACAATAATATTCATTAAATTGGGGCATAATGAAATAGCTAATAATTGGGCGTCACATAGTTAGAGATGCCATTTTTTCTGCCCGGACTTAATTGCTATATAGCATTTTCTGAATGTACTTTGGAATATGCAACTAGGATATATTATACCAGACATGGAAATCAATCATTCAAACAGTTTTTATCAAAAATGCTTATAGGAAAATAAAGAGGAAAATCCAACTTATGTGTATTTGAAGATAATGCTAGGTTAGTCCTCTTCTCGTATTCCCCATTCCCTTCTTGAGAATAATACACATAGTAAGGAAATGCTTAGAATGTTTTGGAGAAATAGGTTGACTTTAAACCAGTGAGTTACTCTATGCTGCATTTTCTTTACTTCATATCTAGAAAAGCTATATTCTCACCTTATCATTTTCCTTAGGCTTTGTACTCAGGTTTAATCTACAATGGGTGACAAATAAAGATATAAACATTTTTTAACAGTGGATAAATTTAGGCTGAGGAATCTTGGTACAGCTATACTCAGGCAGATAGGCTTCATCAGTCATGAGACCATGATATCAAATGTTAATCAATGCTTGCTGGTGTCATGCTTATGAGATTTTGTGTATTATAAACAGTGGTTATTAGCAGTTGTTTTGTAATCAACATCATTTCATGGGTTAGGAACTGAAGTAAGATATTATTTTCAAAACTAAATTGAAGGAGTAATCCAAAATTAGTTACCAAGATATACATCATTAACACAATGTTTTAAAAATGCAAGCTAAAGGAAATATATGAAACAAAACAATATTTACAATAAATACAGAATCGGTATATAACATTTCTTTTATCCCAGTTGCAAAACAGCTTGCATGATGACTTTTCTGGTTATATGTTTGTTAGGTCTTGATATTTAGTTGAAGTTCTGTTCTTTCACATATTTTTATCAGATCAAAGAGGAAATTAATTCCATGCCAGAGTCACCTCCATAATTATGTTACAGTTGTATCCCGCTACTTTCTCAAAGTTTCAAATCAGCTTGAGTATATTGTGTCATTTTTGGATATAACTAAATAGGTATACAATTTTGTCAGTACTAGAAAGATTTTGACCACTACTTTTTAAAATAGCATTTTCCAGAAACTACTTCTCTCTTTTAATGAAATTTTTAATGTCATTTATATCATGGGTTGATGTTTTCCTTCAGAGAGCCCACATTCAGTCTTCTACAAAGTGTAATTTGGAGTAGTTTAAAATTATGTACACTCAGGTACACGGCTCAGATTCTATTATTTGCATATTTTGTTCTTGTTAAATCAGTAGGATTTAGGTCTCAATATGGATACTATTGGACTTATTGGTTGCATTTCTGAATTTTTTAAGTATGTGATGATTTTTGTTATTTTATTCTTTTAAATATGTGCAGCTTTTAAACAATTTGATCCATTCACGTGATTTGCTATATTAGGTTCATCTAGATGAATTTAATTACAAATTAACACAACCGTACTTCTGAGACAGTTATCTTTATGGATCTACTCAAGGGTAACATGTATTTGAGGTTTTTGTGCTTAAAAATAATCAGGCACAACAGGTTTTTGTTCCTGGGGGAGTTCTACTTTGTTGGTTGTTTTTCCAGCTGTGGTGACTTCAACATATGTGTGCATTTTATTTCAATTGTTTTGTGTCTATATGTTGTTTCATATAACAGAAAGTACATATATAATCAGTGATTTAGAACTTTTCCAAATAGAGTTCTAAGATAGATACTTGAAGTTTTGTTGCATCTGGGACCAGGTAGGTCTTGTTAGTGGAGGGGGTAGCACAATAACAGACATTCTTTGACATCATTTGAATTCTTCCTCCTCTTACCTCACTATTTCCAATAGTATTACTTCAAAGCCTTTAGTGGAAAGAAAATAATTTCGTCTGTGTGAACTCATAAATTTTGCTTTAATTAGGATACACTATGCATTTACATTTGATTTTAACTCTAAAATCTTCTTTCCTTCTTTTAAAATCACAGATGCGAATTTATAATGCTAAAATACCATCTAATAATTTAAATGAAATGGTCCAAACTATTTTTGCTTCACACTATATGTAATACAGAGTGTAATAATAGTGAGTAATGTAGTATGTAATAATTGACTTTGGGGAAAGTCAATTACAAGGGATTTTGAGAGATACTGAGAAATATTAAAATATGTTTGATTCTATTAAAAATTTCACAGTTACATCTAAAAATAACTCATAGTTATAAACTAATGCTAAAAAGTAAGATTGTTTATTGGAAAAAAAGCAGAAGTTACAATAAGCTGGCTTTTTACAAATTGACATGGTTTGGGCTTTGGTGGCTCATGCCTCTAATCGTAGTTACTCAGGAGTCTGAGATTGAGGATAGTGGTTCAAAACCAGCCTGGGCAGAAATGTCTGTGAGACTCTTATCTCCAATAACCCACTTGTAAAATAGAAACAACACTGTGGCTCAAGTGGTACAGTGGTATCAATGAACTGAAGAGTGGAGAGACATTGCCCAGGCCCAGAGTTAAAGCCCCATGACCAACAACAATAACAAAAAAATTGACATTAATTTTTACTTTATTATTTCATGATTTTTTATTGTGAAAATACATATAGAGGGGTTACAATTACATGAGTACGGTAATGATTACATTTCTTATCAAGCATTGTTGCCTCTTCCTTTGTTTTCCCTTACCATACCTTCCCATCTCCCCCCCTAACCAACCCATGCATGCGCTAACATAACGTGTTGTACATCTGATTGTTGCAATGGGTCCACCTGTATCCCTATTTAAAGAATTTGTTTTTCCCTACTCCTCCACAAATTATAACAACATCAAATACAGTGAAAACAGGGGTTATACCATGGGGGAAGGACTTACAAAGCAACAAAGAAATCATCTTATAAATATGCTAGGAACAATAGCAAGAGAGAAAAAAACCATTTGAGTCCTTATCTTGGGGTTCATTTTGCCTAACATAACTTATCTGACCGTTTCTGCTTGTCTCACAAATATACTAGTTCTTGCAAATAAGGGAAACCATGGGACCTATATTTCTTTTTTTTTTTTTCTTTTTTCTCTAGTAAGTTTTTTATTGTGAAAATACTATACAGACAGGTTACAGTTACATGAGCAAGGTAATGAGCACATTTCTTATCAAGCATTGTTGCTTCCTCCTTTGTTTTTCCCCTACCATCCCTTCCCTCCCACCTCCACAACTACACTCCCTGTCCCCTCAGGATTTTTTTTTTTAAATTGTATTTTATTTTATTTGAGAACATATTGTACAGAGGGGCTACAATTACATGGGCAGGATAATGCATACATTTCTTACCAAACATTGCAGCCTCCTCCTTTGTTTACCCTTCACTTCCCTTCCCCGCCTCCCCCCTCCCCCCACCCAATTTTACCCCCCTCCCCCACCCAATTATACCCCCCTCCCCCCCACACCGACATTGTAAAGCTGGTTTTGACATGACATTTTGTAATTCTCATTGTTGCAACAGGTCCACCTGAATCCTTAAACGACTTGTTTGTCCCCATCTCCTCCACATGTTATACTGACATCAAATATAGTGAAAGTGGGGGTTACACTGTGGGGGAGGGACATACAAAGCAACAAAGAAATAATCTTATAAATGCGTTAGAAACACATGCATGAAAGAAACGAAAACATTAAAATACATATTTAAGGGTTCATTTTCCTAACATCACATTATCTGACCTTTTCCGCTTGACCCATACCTATACTAGATATTGCAAATAAGGGAAACCATGGGACCTATGCTTCTTTGGGCCTGGCTTACTTCACTTAATATAATTTTTTCCAAACCTTTCCATTTCCTAACAAATGGGGAAATGTCATTCTTTCTGATGGAGGCATAGAATTCCATTGTGTATTTCTTTGGGCCTGGCTTACTTCACTTCATATAATTTTTTCCAAGTCTTTCCATTTCCTAACAAATGGGGCAATGTCATTCTTTCTGATGGAGGCCTAGAATTCCATTGTGTATATATACCATATTTTATTGATCCATTCATCTCCTGAGGGCCATCTGGGTTGGTTACATATCTTAGCTATGGTAAATACAGTTGCAATAAACATAGTTGCGCTGGAAGCTTTAGTATGGTCATGTTTGTGATCATTTGGGTAAATGCCCAAAAGTGGGATAGCTGGGAAATAGGGGAGCACTATGTGGAGTCTTTTGACGAACCTCCATACTACTTTCCAAAGTGGTTGAACAAGTTTATACGCCCACCAACAATGCAGCAAGGTACCCTTCTCTCCACATCCCCTCCAGCTTCTGTTGTTATTAGAGTTCTTGATTATAGCCATTCTGACTGGGGTGAGGTGGTATCTCAATGTTGTTTAGATTTGAATTTCTTTTATGGTTAGGGAGGTTGAGCATTTCTTCATATGTCTATTGACCATCCTTCCTTCCTCTTCAGAGAAGTTTCTCTGTAAGTCTTTAGCCCACTTATTTTTGGGCAGTTGTTTCTTTCTTTGAGGATTTGTTGTTGGATTTGCTTTTGTGAGTTCCAGGTATATTTTAGATATGAAACCCTTGTTTGTTGTATGGCTAGTGAAGATCTTCTCCCTATCGGTGGGATTTTTATTGATCTTGCTATCTATGTCCTTGGCCATGCAGAAGCTCTGCAATTTCATGTAATCCTATTTGTCCAACCTTTCTTTGATTTGTTGTGTTTCTGGGTCTCTATTAAGACAATTTCAGCCTGTGCCAAGGAGACCTAGGGTGTCTGCTGTGACTCCAGGTCTTTGATCCATTTGGAATTGATTCTGGTCCAGGGTGATATATAAGGATTTAGCTTTAGTTTTCTACAAGTGATTAAGCAATTTTGCCAGCCACTTACTGAAGAAGCTGTCTTTCTTCCATTCTAATATTTTTAGCTCCCTTAGCGAAGATTGGATGGCTATATGTCAGTGGGTTAATTTCTGGGTTTTCAATTCTATTCCATTGGTCCTGAGATCTGTTCTGGTGCCAGCACCAAGCTGTTTTGATTACTATGGCTTTGTAGTTGATTTTGAAATTTGCTATTGATATTCCTCCAGCACTGTTGTTTCTGTTGAGGATTGTTTGTGTTATTCGGGGTCTTTTATTGTTCCATATGAATTTTTGGATTGCCTCTTCTATTTTCTTGAAGAATGAGGTCGGAATATTCGCAGGTATCACATTGAATTTTTACATCGCTTTAGGAAGTATTGCCAGATTCATGATGTTGATCCTTCCAATCCAGGATCATGGGAGGTTTTTTACCACTTTCTAAGTTCAGTTTGGATTTCCTTTTTCAGGTTTTCTAAGTTTTCATCATAGAGATTTTTCACTTCTTTGGTTAAACTAATTCCTAGATATTTTATTTTTTGTGGGGCTATTACGAATGGAGTTGCTTTCCTTATGTCAGCCATGCTTTTCTCGTTGTTGGCATACAGTAAAGCTATTTATTTTTGAGGGATAATTTTATACCGTGCTACTTTGCCAAAGTTTTGAATCAGCATAAGTAATTTGGCAATGGATTCTGTGGGATTCTTTAAATATAAGATCATGTCATCTAAAAAGATGGAGAGTTTTACTTCATCTTTCCATATTTGGATAATTTAATGTTTGCATCTTGTCTTATTGCTGTAGCTACACATTCTAATATTACATTGAAGAGAAGTGGAGAAATTGGACATCCTTGTCTCTTTCCTAAGAGGAAATGGCTTTAGTTTTTCACCATTAAGTATAAAGCTGGCTGTATGTTTGTCATATACAGCCGTTATTGTATTGAGGAATGTTCCCTGGATTCCTAATTTTTCCAGAGCCTTCATCATAAAGGGGTTTTGGAACTTGTCAAATGCTTTTTTCTGTATCTATTGAGATAACCATGTGGTTCTTATCCTTGGTCTTGTTGTTGTTGTAAATTATATTAATTGATTTGCATGTATTAAATCAGCTTTGCAACCCTGAAATGAATTCTGTGTGATCGTGGTGTATGATTTTTTGGATGAATTGTGGAAGTCGATTGGCCAAAATTTTGTTGAGAAATTTTGCATCAATGTTCATCAAGAAATGAGTCTATAGTTCTGTTTCTTTGATGAGTCCCTGCCTGGTTTTGGGATGAGGGTTATGATGGCTTCATGGAATGAGTTCGATAGTGCACTTTCTCTTTCAATTTCATTGAGGAATTGGAGGAGTATTGGTGTGAGCTTTGCTTTTAAGGCCTTGTGGAATTTTACTGTAAATCCATCTGGTCCTGAGTTTTTCTTAGATGGGAGTTCTCTTATTGCTGTTTCTATTTCAATGCTTGATATTGGCCTGTTGGTTTAACTCAACTTCGTTTAGTTTTGGCATATCAATATTTGCTAGGTAATGGTCCATTTCTACCAGGTTCTCAAACTTATTAGCATAAAGGTTTGAGAAGTATCCCCTTATAATGTTCTGGTTCTTGGTTGTTTCTGTGGTGATGTTTCCATTCTCCTCTCTGAGTTTGTTTATTTCCATGTACTCTTCTTTTTCTGATAAGATTTGCTAGGCGTCTGTCAATTTTTGTTAATTTTTTCGAAGAACCAAATCTTTGTTTTGTTGATTCTTTCTATGGCCTTTTTGGATTCTAATTCATTTAATTCTGATTTAATTTTAATTATTTTTTTCCATCTACTGGATTGGGGCTTATTTTGATGCTCTTTTTCAAGGGGGGGGCATATGTCTCATTAAATTGTTGGTTTCAGATTTCTTTAATTTGTTGATGTAGGAACTCAGAGGTATAAAATTGCCTCTGAGTACTGCATTTCCTGTGTCCCAGAGGAGCTGGT
Organism: Dipodomys merriami; assembly: GCF_024711535.1. NCBI lineage: Eukaryota > Metazoa > Chordata > Mammalia > Rodentia > Heteromyidae > Dipodomys > Dipodomys merriami. The sequence continues at coordinate 9,782,911 of NW_027206102.1, forward strand.
AATTTATGTGTTCATTTTTTTTGAATATCATGAACATTTGCATTTCCTTTCTAATCTCTTCCATGACCCACTGGTGACTCAACAGTGTGTTGTTCAGCCTCCATGTGTTACAGGACTTTCTTTAGTGGCTTTTTTGTGTTGAGTTCTGATTTTATTCCCTTGGATGCTGTTTCTTGGCATTTATTGTGGTCTTATTGGTTTTCTATGTGTAGGACATCTTTAAGTACCTTTTGTAAGTCTGGTTTGGTGGTTCCAAAAGCTTCTTATATCTCAATAGGCCTGTTTTTTGCATGTTTGTGAAGTTCTCTACTAAGATTCTGTTAAATAAATTTCCTAAACCATTAACTTCTGTCTCTAGGTGCTCCTCTACACCCATTATCCTCAGATTAGGTCTTCTGATGGTGCCTTCCAATTGTTGAATAGATCTATCATATTTCTAGGATTTGTCTTGGATAGTTATACATTCTTTCTCTATAATATCTAGTCTGTCTTCAATCCCCGAGATTCAATCTTCTGCATGGTCTAACCGACTGTCAAGACTTTCTATTGGTTTTTTAAAATTTCTTTTCCTTCTAATTGTTTGGCTTTGATGGCTCCAAATCTTTGTTGGAGCTTTGTTTTAGGTCTTGTATGAACTTTACTTCCTTAATTTGGCGTTCAGTATTTCTTCTCAAATCACTTAGTTGATTCGTTATGGTTTACTTGGACTCCCAGTCCTTTTCTTGGGCTCTACTGAGAATTCCCTTTGTGGTCTCCCTGAATTCATTCAGCTGTCTGTTCATGGATTCCATGAATGCCTTTATTGATCTTGGTCTATTCTCACCCTCTCTCGCAAGTCCTGTATTACTCTTTGATTAGCTTCCTCACAATCATGCAATTCCTCTTTCTCATTGACTGATCTCAGCCTTCTCATGCGATTACTATATCTCTCTTTGACTGTTCTCAATCTGCTCATGCAATTGCTGTATTAATCTTTGAGCAGCTTCCTCATGCTCACAAGATTCCTGTATTAATCTTTGGTTTACCCCCTCTCGCTCTCTATCATGCTCACACTGAATCCTTTCCAAGTTTTCAATCTATTCATTCACCATGTTTACCACTAGTGTTTGTAGAGATTTTTGGGAACTCTTCTCTGGATTATTCATTAAATATTCTGTCACCTGATTATCATGATTGGGAATTCATATACCCAGACTTGCCATTTTTCTTGTGTTTTTCCGCTTGTTCTGCCCATTTGGTATGAAAGTAAAACCAATTTTACGCTAGAACACTATTTTAAGGCAAGCATCAACCTGAGTCCTGTAGTTGCACAGTCAAAATGGTTGCAGATACAATCTAGTTCATCAGATACAATCTATTCAACTGCAAACAACCATGGACTAATGGGCTAATAAAAGCAAAAATGATTTGATACACCAGGAATTATTAGGTTTAGGGAGAAATGTGGAGAAAAATAGGATTAGAGGGATGTGGAGAGGTAAGAGAAGAGTGAATTTAACCAAGTTCTTATGTCTGAGCAGGAAATGGATTGGACAGAATGATAACAGAGAGATTTTTTAAACAATAAATAAGAAATTGATAAACAAAAATTTAAATTTAAGAAGTGAAACACTTAAAAATTATGTAAGTTTAAAGAAATGATATTGAGAGAAGAAAAGGATAGGATGAGATGAAAGGAGGGATAGAAAGGAAACATGGAAAACTAAAAAATAAAAAAAATTAAAATTAGGTACTTGAAAATTATATTGGTGTAAAAAATAATACTGCTGTTAAAGAAGTTCAGCCTAAGACCTTTTGAATCGAGTAATAAATAAATTTCTGGATTATGTAAAGAATGGAGAATAACATCTAATTATCGACCACAGGTATGTATGGGGGGATGAGCAGAACAGCAATTAAGTCAAACAAAAAAGAATAAAGAGAGAAAAATGAAAACAATATAAAGGACCAAAAGGTCAAAAGAGTTTAAACACACACACACACACACCAAAAATAAAAATTATGAGAAAAAATTAACATCAAACACTTTTTAAAAAATTAAAATTGAAAAAAAAAGATAAAAAAAGAGTTCTTTGATTTGATTTTTGGGTTCTTTTGGTGGGAGGGAATGGGAAGATCCTGTATTTCCCCTGTGTCCATAACCAGTCTCTTGGTGGAGTCTGGTGTGCTTGTGGTGTTTAGTTTTCGTTTTGCTTGATTGGTTTCTTAAGTCAATTTTTTGGGGCAGGCAGAAAAATGCTCTGCTTTACTCAGGATTTTGTAATCCTCCTCCAGGCTAGTTCAATGGGAAGGAGATCTGCGTTGAGTATCACAAATGAGGGAGATGGTTGTTTCCTCCAGTGTGGAGATGCTGTGATGAGGCTAGGTTCTGGGTAGTTGAGGCCTTTCAGAAACAGTAGCTTTTCCCTGAGGGGCAACTCCTGAAACACTCGGGAAGCCCATTCTCAGGATTTATGTTTCCTGAGTTTCAAATGTTTGTCTAGACTGTTGTAGGGAGGGGCAGCTTCTGGCTCTGTTTGCCCTGTGAAGGAAATCACTCCTCCAAGGACAGAGCTACCACTGGCTGGGTGGGGTGACATTCCCCTGGGTGGAGCTGAGCCTGGCAGGTCATGTCTACTTCCTGTGACTTGCCAAATGACTCCTTTGTTTTCTTCCAAGGAATGAGTTGGAGCTAGCTGCTCAGCCTTACATAGGTAAGAGTCCTAGATGGAGATCTCTGGTGGTGGGGAAAGGATGGCCTTCTCTTCTCTGCCCCCTGAGAAGGAGTGAGGATGTCAGGATTCTGCTCATGCCAGAGTGTTGGTTCCTGGGTCGTCTCTGGTCTGTGATCTGCAGGATGAAGAGATCTGCTCCTTGTCAGTTCTTGCTGGTGAGTAGAATCTGCTCACAGGCCACGTCTGGGGCCTTTGTCATGGACTCTTTCTGTAGGTATGGTGGCTACAGCCCCTGGAACTGTCCCTACTGCCACCATAGCTGTGGCTACTGGCAAGTGCTCAGATCTGTCATCTTGCCTGGATTTTCCCTCTCTGGCCAAACTCTCTGTACTGTGATGGCACACTTGGTGTGACTCTGGCCTACGACTGTTCACTGGAACACTAAAACTACTTTCTGTGCAAGAGCTTATTTAGCCTCCAGCTTCTCCTCCTCCATCTTCCACCAAGTCCTCATGATTTTTTATGAATTTTTTTAGTGAAAAATTATTTTGGTGTTAATATTTTGGGTTAACATAAAATGAGCCTATTCTAGTCTTTTTTTTAAATTTTATTTTATTTTATTTGAGAACATACTGTACAGAGGGGCTACAATTACATGGGCAGGATAATGCATACATTTCTTACCAAGCATTGCAGCCTCCTCCTTTGTTTACCCTTCACCTCCCTTCCCGAGCCTATTCTAGTCTTAATTTAATAAATAAAACTCTCTGATTCTATGACAGCATAAATTTTGTGGGTAATGATTAAGACTAGGTTGCATTTCAGGAAAAAAAATCACCACCCTAAAAAGAGGAACAAAGAGAAAACAAAATATGACAGGAAACATAAATCTTAATGGACTAATTGTCAGTTTGTTTTAACTTTTAATCAAAAATTAAAGTAATACTTGATAATGTTTTATTAACATACTTAAATTTCTTCATCTTTGTCATTTAAGATTCTCTTAAGAAAGAAATTCAACAGGCGTCAGTGTTTTTTCCTGACTTTTCATTATAATGTGTATAGCTCAATATACTGAGAAAGCATTTGTTACGGGAAAAAAATCCCATTCTTTGGTTTGCTTCAATCTGTATTTAAAGCTGAATATCACATCTTACCCACCCTAATGTCTGTATTCTCATTTGAAACACTTCAATAAGTTTTCTTTCCCTGGTTTCTCAGCCAGCAAATCTTTATAAAACAATATGTTTTCATTCATTGTGCTTTCCAAAATGTATCTCACAAATGCCTAGAACAAAGCACAATCTGAAACATCTGTGGAGTTTTCCACCTAGAGTACAAAATAATCACTTTTCATACTTCTTACAACCGGCTGTTCACTGGCATTAATTGCTCTGTCACTTCCATGCTTTAAAACAATAGCATTTAACAATGGCGTACATTTTAATTGGTTTACCACATTTGGTTCGTTTTCAGCAAGGACTGTCTTCACGGAAGATGGTAATAGATGAGGTTTGCAATTATGTGTTTTAAAAGAGCTCTAAGTTGTGGATATTGAATATCCATTTCAGTGACTAAATATTTAAATTAAATCCTGTAATGTATAGTGCTTCAATTTTCTGGCTAAAGTGTTCTACAATCTATATATTTTTAAAGGAAATATTGTACGTTGTTTCCTTGGTGACAACGTAATTGGAAGACTTAAAATTTTCATATACCATTGCCATCTTAAATGAAGTGTATGTACATGGGTTTGTGTACAGAACTTTTGGGACAGCATTAATGTTTGAATCTTGAATGGGATTTGATTGGATTTGTGGCAGGCTTTCATGGTATGAGAAGAAAAAGGCCATACTAATAATTTTATCTGTTACATTGCTATATTAGTTTATTCAAATACACACACACATACACACAGATATACACATGTGTAGTATGAAGACCCAGTCAGCCTGCAAGAAAAAGTTTTAATAGGAATTCCATAAAATATTTAGTCTGGTGATATCTGATTAGAATTTATAGCAGGGGCTGGGAAGTTGGCTCAGTGGTAGAGCGCTTGCCTTGCATGCCTGAGGCCCTGGGTTCGATTCCTCAGCACCACATAAGCAAAAAGAAAAAAGCCGGAAGTGGCGCTGTGGCTCAAGTGGTAGAGCACTGGCCTTGAGCTGAAGAGCTGAGGGACAGTGCTCAGGCCCAGAGTTCAGGCCCCACAACCGGACCAAAAAAAAAAAAAGAATTTATAGCAATATCTAGTTGCTTCCACCCCTGGACAAGTCATTATCATTGGTGAAGGTGTTGCCATTTAAATTTAGAATGCCCCAGAAAGACCTATATATTAAACAAAATTGACTTTACATTTCCTCCCAGACTGTGGAGAATACCTGAATAGTTCTTTTGGAGATTAAGTTCTTCAGAGTGAAACCTATGAGAACATGGACTCTCATCTACTTTGTTCTTTTATCTGTTAATCATTCTAGGTCAAAAACATTTCTTTTTGACATACTCCCCACCTTGACATTGTCTTGTCACAGGCCACCAAAGCAATAAAACCAACTGAACATACACTGAAACCTTCAAACTTACAAATCAGTGTAAGCCTTTCTGCTTACTAAATGGACAATATCACTTATTATGGTAGGTTATAAAGCTAACACAGAAATCTAGTCTTTCTAACAAGGTAGAGCATATAAAAATGCTTCATTATAAAATATCTAACTCCAAGTTGTATTTAGTGTTTTTGTTTCTGTAGATCCTAGGGCTTAAACTCACGGCGTGAATGGTGCTTTTGTGTTCAAGGCCAGTGCTCTACATAAAATCTGAACTGAACTCTATTTCTCCTGGTAGTTAAATGGAAATAAGAATCTAATGAATTTATCTATTCAGGCTGGCCTATTCATGTTGCATACTTTATGTAATCCCAATTCTCAGCATTGTATAGATGCTCCAACTACAATATAAAAAAACTTAATACATACTAAGGACATTTGTAAAGTATAAAATGAAGGAAAAATTTTCATCCTTTATAAATCTATGCAAAATCTATGCTAAACTATTGATGTTTTACTGTACCTTTACTGCAACCAGTTTGATATAGTTTAGTACTTGTCACACCAAGTTTCTCTATCTTCTACTGGATATTTACTTTTTCACGTATGTGTGTATATGTATACATATGTATCTATCAATATATGTCCCAATGTGGATCATCGGACTTGAAGCTGCTTTGTTTGCTGTTCAGCAATTGAACTTTGTCGGCTTATTTTGTGACAATATCTGTGCTCATTCTCATCATTCTTTTATTTACCAAATCATCGGCAGTCTAAAATCAGCTTCATTTCCCGGGGAAGGTTACCAATTAGTCCAACCAATATCCACCCAGAGGGTTTTAATAAAGCATGCTTTAAGGAAGAAAGATAACATGAAATGACAACTACAGAAATTCTACAGAGACCTGACATCTTTCACATTTATGCCTTCCTTCTCTTCTCATACTTTAGAAAGCATTGACTAACACTATAAATATAGTGCAATTATAAGTTAAGGATCAGTGTTTTTTTCCAACCTGAAGCCTTCTTTTCCATGATTCTGGACATAAACTTTTGGGAGATTTTTTGGATTGTGATGGGATTCCATACAAACAAAGCCATGCATATGAAGAAAGTCAATGTTTTCTTTTTTTTTCTTTGTTCATGCATTTTTTATTTTAAAATTGATATACAGGAGTTTTTTAAAATTTTTTAATTAATTTTTTTGTGAACACACTGTACAGAGGGGATACAAAATTTCCACTCAGAGTACTAAACAAAAGATGGAGAAAATTAAGGATGGCTACATATGTTAAGCACAAATACAGGCAATATCAAGATATCTTGAAATTGTATAATTTTGCTGGATAAAGTGGCTAAAACCTACAATATTATCTACTTAGAAAATAGAGATGAGAGAATTGCAGTTCCAGGCAAGCCCAGCCAAAAAAAAATGTTTCAGAAACGCTAACCATTTGCTGGGTACAATGTGTTTTGCTTGTGTTAGGAGGACCACTGTTCAAGTAGGCCCAGGCATAGTGATACTACCTCAAAATAAGCAATCAAATTACAATCTGCTGGTATGGCAGTAGTAGAGATGCTGTTTCACAAGTATAGGTTTTTGGGTAAAATCTTCCAGTACCACTAAGCATTTAAGTGTGTGACAGGGTAAGAATTTGGCATGTCTGAGGTCAAGAGTTCATCCTCATTTTAAAAGCTCTAATAAAACCTTTCTCTCTTTTGCTATTTTTTTAATTTTATTTTATTTTATTTGAGAACATACTGTACAGAGGGGCTACAATTACATGGGAAGGATAATGCATACATATAGCATAACTTCCATGCCCAAACCAAATAATTTCCTATTAGATATTTTCTCCTATCCATTAAGTAATATGTTATGTGTTCGATAATGTCCCACTGAAATCACACTAACGATCAAAAACCCATTGCATTAGAAAGTGACTGCATTTGGAAACAGAATCTCAAAGGTAGAATTTAAGTTGAAGTCTCCTCCAAGAGAAGCAGAAGGCCTTGAATATGCCAAGGAAAGAGGACTTAGAAGAAGCCAACTCTGATCTTGGAGTTTTAGTTCCACCAACACAGAAGCAATGTATTTACAGTGTTAACACTACCCAATCTGTGGTATTTTATTATTACAATTACTAGTAAACATGTGGAATCTATAAGACCTGAAAAGTCATTGACTCTTGGGGTCCATGACTCACCTCTATAATACTAGTGATTAAGAAAGATGAGACTTGGGCGATAATGGTTTTCAGGCTGGTAGGAAAATTCATGAGGTTATATCTCCAATTAACTACAAAAATTTCTGGGCTGGAGGCATGGTTCAAATGGTAAAATGACTACTGTTAGCAAACTGAACATGAGTTATGTCCAAGCCCCAAATTGGGATAAAGAAAAAGTCCTTAGAACAATACTATGAGAAACAGAATTATGAATAGGAAAGCAGAAACAAAAGAAATAAACATTCACACAGACAAAGCTTCCCAATCTGAAATATGGCATAAAATATAATATTGAGGGTTTTCCTTACTATACAATAGACTGTATATCTTTGAAATGAAAAAGGTAAAACAATAGTAGCATAAAAGTTTTAGAAGGAGTCTGTCTTCACAAATATATATATATATATATATATATATATGCACACACATATATATAATGTGTATAAAGACATATGTTTTTAGAGATTATTTGTCATCAGAAATATATACATATATCTAAATTTATGTGTAGAATGATGTACATTATAGAGAAACAAAAATATTAAAACATAAGTAAAATTAAAAAATACATCAAACCAAGTGCCAGTGACTCACGCCTGTAATTCAAGCTATTCTTGGTAATGAGATCTTAGAATTCTGCTCAAAACTAGACCAGACAGAAAAGTACTTGTTATATTCTTATCTCCAATTAACTACTAAACACAGGAAATAGCTCTGTGTCTCAAGTTGTAGAGTGTTGGCTTTGAGCATAAAAAGGCTTAGGGATAATGCCCAGGCCTTGCAAACAACAACAACAACAAACAATAACAACAACAAACTACATCACATTAATTTCACAAAACCATCTTTTAACTGCTGTGAACATTTCTTAGAAACATGAATACATGTCTCTGGAAAAATCTAATGAAAAGTATACACTATTTATATCTATGTTAAAGAAATGAGTATTTAGATTTTGTTTAAGATATTTATGTAATGATTAGGAATTAAGACTAATGATAATATATTGGGACTGGTCTTTTATTCTATTTTACGATAGTAATAAAACAATATTTGTACTGATTATATAAAATTACTCTTGTTTGGTATTTGAATTATAATAAGTGATAAACATTTTTAAATGATTTCTATAGGAAAGGATCATTTTCTTAATGGTATCAATACTTTTGTAATTTCAAAACCATTAAGAAAATTATTGCAAGGCTGGTTTGCTCTAAGACTATATTTGTTTTCTTGTTCTAGTTTTCATATGTTGGTAGAAATTTAAATTCCAAAAATTCAGTGGATATTGGCATTCAGGAACATCTTCATAGGTACTAATATTAGAGTCGCTTAAGTGGAATTGTTTTATTTTGTGTGTTATTTTAACAAATAAAAATGATTATGTCTTTTCACTGCGATTGGCTCTTATCTTGAGAATAATTTCTGTCCTAGCAAAATAGAGAAAAGCAATTGGCTTCAGCAAGTAACATATGGCTTTCATAAAATGCAGATGCATAGATTTAGGTTCTGTCATTTGCTAAAAGTTTCTACCAGAAAAGGCTATCAATTACTTATAAGTGATGCACAATTCCTAGATATTCCAGCTATCACATACACTTTTGGATTGAGTTATCTTTGCATAAACTCAGGAAAACAGACCAAAAAATCTCAAAGTAAACAAATTATATCTTTGTTTTAAAAGTTGTAGTTTACAAAGAATTTTTAGACAACACCAAAAACATCTTTTTAGATATTCTGCGATTTTTGTGAAGTATTTTTAACAAGAGTTTTTTTTTTTTTTTTTGCTGACATGAAATTCACATGCAATATATTATCTCCTTTTATTGTATACATTTTAGTGCTTTGGAAGTGAATTGAACAATCATAGATTTTCCAAGCCTAATTTTCACAAACTTGCATTTGTTCAAATAGAATTGTTATAAATTTTAGAACAGACATTAAAATAGATATAAAATTCAGTTACAGGAATTTGTCCAGCATTCATCTTCTATAGGGTGTTTTCAAAATTTGTTTTTGGGGATTATTTCCAGGGTCTCAAACATACTATTCAAGTGCAGTCAATGAACCACATACAGTGTTCAAACAAGTTTTATACTTCTCTTTAATACATACATAGAAGTGTAATGTAGATCCTATACAATTCTCTTTGACCTCTTGAAGACTTGAAAACTTAATTGCTAAAATGATTGCAGTATTATGCAAATCATTCTGCTATGTGGAATATATCAATTTATCCACAAATGCATTACTATATTTTGTGTCATCTTTTTATATTATGGTCATACTAATGAGTTTTATTTTTATTTTTTTACATACTACAGAGGAGCTTAATTCATATGCTCCTTCTATTGACTATTAATTTACATATATTCTTTAAAGAAATATCCTGTTTGGGAAAAAATTTATATAAAATTCGAAGATATAAAAGTACTTAAGACTCAGGATCATTGTAGAATTAACACTGTAGCATTAAGGAATATGTGCCCTCTATCTGTTGGATATGTTTTCACTTCTTTAATAGAATTATGAAAGGTTATCAGTTGATATTAACCAGTTTATTCTTGCTTTTCTTTAGCCACTAATGCTTTCCATGTCAACTTTTTAGAAACCTTTACTGATCCAATATCATGAATTTTTAAATTTATGTTTTATAGTTTTTGGCTGGATCCTAATAGAGAAGTTCCCAAGCATGCAAAAAGATAGGCCTATTCAAATACAAGAGGCTTTTAGAACTCCAAATAGACCAGACCAGAACAGGACATTCGACCGTCACATTATAAACTTCACAGGATCAATTCAGACCAAGGAAAAGATCCTTAAAGCTGTCAAAGAGAAAAGACCAATCACCTATAAATGGAAACCAATTAGAATCACTTCAGATTTCTCAGCAGAGACAATCAAAGCAAGAAAAGCCTGGAATGACGTATGCCATGCCCTAAAGACAAACAACTATCAACCAAGAATACTGTACCCAGCTAAAGTCTCCTTCATAACCGAAGGTCAAATAAAAATCTTCCATAGTAAGGAAAAACTGAAATAATATATCTGCACCAAACCATCCCTACAAAAGATACTTAAAGATGCCCTACACATAGAAAACCAACAAGACCACAAAAAAAGGCCAAGAAACCACACCCAATCGGAGAATCCAAGAACCATAGGAAGAACCCAGTTATCATAGCTCCCAAGAAGATGGATAAAATGGCAGGAACTCCCGAATACCTCTCAGTCCTATCTCTCAACATTAACGGACTTAACTCTCCAATTAAGCGACATAGACTGTCTAGTTGGATTAAAAAACAAAAGCCTTGTATCTGTTGCCTTCAGAAGTCACACCTTGCCCATAAAAACAAACACATTTTGAAAGTGAAAGGATGGAACAAAATGTACCAAGCAAATGACCCCCATAAAATGGCAAGAGTTACAATCCTAATATCAGATAAAATAGAGATCAAATTAAAATTAGTGAGAAGAGGTAAAGAAGCTGGCTACCTACTAATTCAGGGATCTCTCATTCAGGAGGATATTACAATTCTAAATCTCTGTTAATCAAACAATGGAGCACCCAAATTTATCCAAGAAATACTACTTTCCTTCAAATCTCACAGAGATCCAAACACATTAATTGTTGGGGACTTTAAAATACCTCAATCCCCACTAGATAGATCAACTCGGCAAAAACTCAACAGAGAAACCACAGATTTAAACAACTCCATAGATCAACAAGATTTAACAGACATCTACCAAATATTTCACCCAGCAGTATTAGAACATATGTTTTTCTCTGCAGCACATGGAACATTTTCAAAAATAGACCACATTTTAGGTCACAAAGCAAACGTCCAAATTAAGAAACATTGAAGTAATACCTTGCATTCTCTCAGACCACAAGGGAATAAAATTAGAATTCAACCAAAAGCCAACAAAGAAAGTCCTGTTAAACATGGAAGCTGAACAACACACTGCTGAATCCCCAGTGAGTCATGGATTAAATTAGAAAGGAAATTAAATTTTCATGATATTAAACACAAACGAACACACAAATTACCATCTCCTCTGGGACACAGAAAAGGCAGTTCTCAGAGGCAAGTTGGAGAGATCTGAAACCAACAATTTAATGAGACATCTGAACCTCCATGAAAAAGAGCAGCAGGAAAACCCCAATCAAGTAGATGGAAAGAAATAATTAAAATTAAACCAGAATTAAATGAATTAGAATCCAAAAATCATATAAAATCAACAAAACAAAGAGTTGATTCTTCAAAAATATTAACAAAATTGAGAGACCCGTAGCAAACCTTATGAATCTTATAAATAAGAAATAAGAATGGAACCATCACCACAGAAACAACCAAGATTCCGAACATTATAAGGGAATACTTCTCAAATCTTTATGCAAATAAGGTTGAGAACTTGGCAGAAATGGACCTTTTCCTAGCAAATATCAACATGCAGGAACTAAACCAAGATGAGTTAAACCATATTAACAGGCCCATATCAAGCATTGAAATAGAAACGACAATACGGGAACTCCCATCTACGAAAAGCCCAGGAACAGATGGTTTTACAGCAGAATTCTACAAGGCCTTCAAAGCAGAGCTCATATCAATACTCCTCCAACACTTCAATGAAATTGAAAGAGAATGTTCACTACCAAACTCATTCTATGAAGCCATAATAATCCTCATCCCAAAACCAGGCAATGACTCATCAAAGAAAGGGAGCTACAGACCCATTTGTTTTATGAAAATCGATGTAAAATTTCTCAACAAAATTTTGACCAGTTCAGGGGGCTGAGAAGATGGCTCAGGGGTAGAGCGCTTGCCTTGCATGCCTGAGGCCCTGGGTTGGATTCCCCAGCACCACATAAGCAAAAAGAAATAAGCCAGAAGTGGCGCTATGTCTCAAGTGGTAGAGCGCTAGCCTTGAGCTGAAGAGCTGAGGGACAGCTCCCAGGACCAGAGTTCAGACACCATGACAGGATCCAAAAACAAGAAAATTTAGCCAATCGAGTTCAACAATTCATCCAAAATATCACACACCACGATAAAACAGAATTCATTTCAGGGATGCAAAGCTGGTTCAATACATGCAAATCAATTAATATAATTCATCATATCAACAAGAGCAAGGATGGATATGAACCACATGGTTATCTCAATAAATGCAGAAAAAGGATTTGACAAGATCCAACACCCATTTATGACGAAGGTTCTGGAAAAATTAGGAATCATGGAACATTCCTCAATACAATAAAGGCTGTATAGGACAAACTTACAGCCAGCATTATAATTAATGGTAAAAAACGAAAGCCCTTTCCTCTTAACTCAGGAACAAGACAAGGATGTCCACTCTCTCCACTTCTCTTCAATCTAGTATTAGCATGCCTAGCTACAGCAATTAGAAAAGATGCAAACAGCGATGGGAAGGGGAAACAAAGGAGGAGGCTACAATGTTTGATAAGAAATGTACTCATTATCTTGCTCATGTAATTGTAACCCCTCTGTACAGTATTTTCACAATCAAAAAGTACATAGAAACAAATACAATTAAATAGCAAAAGTTTTCAACAACAACAACAACAAAAGAATCCCACAGACTCCACTCCCAAATCACTCATGTTGATTCAAAATTTTGGAAAAGTAGCAGGGTAAAAATTAACCCTCAAAAATAAATGGCTTTTGTATATGCCAACAAAGAGAAACGCGTGGATGCAATAAGGAAAGCAACTCCATTCATAATAGCCCCACAAAAAATAAAATATTAGGAATTAATTTAACCAAAGAAGTGGAGGGCTTCTATGATGAAAATTTTAAAAACCTGAAAAAGAAATCAAAACAGAACTTAGAAACTGGAAAACCTCCCATGCTCCTGGATTGGAAGGATCAACATCATGAAAATGGCAATACTTCCCAAGGCTATCTACAAATTCAATGCCATATCTATCACAATATTCCAGCCACATTCTTCAAGGAATTAGAAGAGGCAATCCAAAAATTCATATGGAACAATAAAAGACCCCGAATAGCAAAAACAATCCTTAACAGAAAGAACAGTGCTGGAGGAATATCAGTGCCAAATTTCAAACTCTACTAAAAAGCCACAGTAATCAAGACAGCTTGGTACTGGCACAAGAGCAGATCTCAGGACCAATGGAATAGAATTGACAACCCAGAAATGAACCCACAAATCTATAGGGACTTAATCTACGAGAAGGGAGCTAAAAAAATTCAGTGGAAGAAAGACAGCCTCTTCAGTAAATGGTGTTAGTAAAATTGGTTAACTATTTGTAGAAAACTAAAGCTAGATCCTTATATATCACCCTGCACCAGTATCAACTCCAGAATCAAATCAATCAAAGACCTCAGAGTCAAAGCAGAGACTCTGAAAACATTACAGGATGGAATAGGAGAAACATTAGGTCTCCTTGGCATAGGCCGAAATTTTCTTACTAGAGACCCAGAAACACAACAAATCAAAGAAAGGTTGGACAAATGGGATTACATGAAATTGCAGAGCTTCTGCATGGCAAAGGACATAGCTAGCAACATCAAAAGACAGCCCATGGATTGGGAGAAGATCTTCACTACGGACAAGGGTCTCATATTTAAAATATTCCTTGAACTCAAAAAATTAAATCCCCCAACAACAAATCTTCAAAGAAACAACTGCCCAATAAATAACGGGGCTAAAGACTTAAAGAGAAACTTCGCTGAAGAAGAAAGAAGGATGGCCAATAGATACATGAAGAAATGCTCACTCCCTAGCCATAAAAGAAATGCAAATCAAAACATTGAGATACCACCTCAATCCAGTTAGAATGACTAAAATAAAGAACTCTAATAACAACAAATGTTCGAGGAGATGTGGACAGAAGAGAACTTTACTGCACTGTTGGTGGGAGTGTATACTTGTTCAACCACTTTGGAAAATAGTATGGAGATTCCTCAAAAGACTCCACATAGAGCTCCAATATTACCCAGCAGTCTTATTTTTGGGCATTTAACCAAATGATCACAAACAAGACCATACTAAAGCTGCCCCCACAACTATGTTTATTGCAGCATTATTTACCATAGGTAAGATATGGAACTAACCCCAATGCCCCCTGTAGTTGAATGGATCAAGGAAATGTCCAATATATACCCAATGGAATTCTATGCCTCCATCAGAAAGAATGACATTGCCCCATTTGTTAGGAAATGGAAAGACTTGGAAAAAATTATATTAAGGGAAGTAAGCCAGGCCAAAAGGAACATAGTTCCCATGGTTTCCATTATTCGTAATAACTAGTATATGTCTGAAGCAGAAAAGGTCAGATAAGGTGATGTTAGGAAAATGAACCCTAAGATATGTATTTTAAACATTTTTTCTTTCATGCACTTGTTTATAACACAATTGTAAGATTATTTCTTTGTTGCTATGTATGTCCCTCCCCCATAGTATAACCCATGCTTTCACTGTATTTGATGTCGGTATAATTTGTGGAGGGGAAGTGGAAAAACAAGTCGCTTAAATAAGGATAAAGGTGGACCTGTTGCAACAATGAGAAGTACAAGTTGTCATGTCAAAAATGAAATTTACAACTTGGGGGGGGGAGGATTGAGTGGGGAAGGAGGGAGGATGGGAAGGGATGGGAAGGGTAAACAAAGGAGGAGGCCAAAATGCTCAATAAGAAATGTACACTATCTTGCCCATGTAATTGTAACCCCTGTGTATAGTATTTTCACAATAAAAAAAAGAAATGGGTCTATAGTTCTCTTTCTTTGATGAGTCCCTGCCTGGTTTTGGGATGAGGGTTAAGATGGCTTCATAGAATGTGTTCGGTAATGAACTTTCTCTTTCAATTTTATTGGAGTTGGAGGAGTATTGGTGTGAGCTCTGCTTTGAAGGCTTTGTACAATTTGGCTATAAAACCATCTGATCGTGTACTTTTCTTAGCTGGGAGGTCTCTTATTGCTGTTTCTATTTCAATGCTTGATATGGGCCTGTTAAGATGGTTTAACTCATCTTGGTTTGGTTTTGGCATGTCAATATTTGCTAGGAAAAGGTCCATTTCTGTCAAGTTCTCAAACTTATTAGCATAAAGTTTTGAGAAGTATTCCCTCAAAATGTTCTGAATCTTGTTGTTTCTGTGGTGATGTTTCCATTCTCCTTTCTGAGTTTGTTTATTTGGGTGTGTTCTCTTCTTTTTCTGTTAAGATTTGCTAAGGGTCTGTCAATTTTGTTAATATTTTTGAAGAACCAACTCTTTGTTTTGTTGATTATTTCTATAGTTTTTTGGATTCTAATTCATTTAATTATGATTTAATTTTAATTATTTTTTCCATCTACTGGATTGGGGTTTATCTTGCTGCTCTTTTTCAAGGAGGTTCAGATGTCTCATTAAATTGTTGGTTTCAGATCTCTCCAATTTGTTGATGTAGGAACTCAGGTCTATAAACTTGCCTCTGAGTACTGTCTTTGCTGTGTCCCAGAGGATATGGTAATTTGTGTGCTCATTTTTGTTGAATAGCATGAACATTTGAATTTCCTTTCTAATCTCCTCCTTGACCCACTCGTGATTCATCAGTGTGTTGTTCAGCCTCCATGTGTTACCAGACTTCTTTGGTGGCTTTTGGTGTTGAGTTCTAACTTTATTCCCTTTTGGTCAGAGAGAATGCAAGGTATAACTTCAATGTTTCTGAATTTGGACGTTTGCTTTGTGGCCTAAAATGTGATCTATTTTAGAAAATGTTCCATATGCTGCTGAGAAAAACGTGTATTCTGATGCTGCTGGGTGAAATGTTCAGTAGATATCGGTTAAATCTACTTGATCTATGCAGTTGTTTAGATCTGAGGTTTCTCTGTGGAGTTTTTGCCGAGTTGAGCTATCTAGTGGGGAGAGTGGTGTGTTAAAATCCCCAACAATTAATGTCTTTGGGTCTATGTGGGATTTGAGGGAATGTAGTGTTTCTTGGATAAATTTGGGTGCTCTGTTGTTTGCGAATAGATATTTAGAATTGTAATATCCTCCTGAAGGAGAGATCCATTAATTAGTATGTAGGGACCTACTTTATCTCTTATCACAAATTTTAATTTGAAGTCTATTTTATCTGATATTAGGATTGCAACTCCCGCCTGTTTATGGGGGCTGTTTGCTTGGTAGATTTTGCTCCAGCCTTTAACATTGAAAATGTTTTTGTTTTTACAGGCAATATGTGACGCCTGAAGGCAGCAAATAGATGGATTTTGTTTTTAAATCCAACTAGACAGTCTATGTCGCTTAATTGCAGAGTTAAATCCGTTAATGTTAAGAGATAGGACTGAGAGGTATTTGGGAGTTCCTGCCATGTTATCCACCTTCTGGGGAGCTGCGAAAACTGGGTTCTTCCTATGGTTCTTGGATTCAGCGATTGGGTGCAGTTTCTTTTCCTTTATTGTGGTCTTGTTGGTTTTCTATGCGTAGGACATCTGTAAGAATCTTTTGTAGGGCTGGTTTGGTGGAGATATATTGTTTCAATTTTTCTTTGCTATGGAAAGTTTTTATTTGGCTTTCAGTTATGAAGGAGAGGTTAGCTGGGTACAGTATTCTTGGTTGATATTGGTTTGTTTTTAGGGCATTGCATACATTATTCCAGGCTGTTCTTGATTTGATTTTCTCTTCTGAGAAATCTGAGGTTATTCTAATTGGTTTCCCTTTATAGGTCTTTAATGTTTTCTCCTTGACATCTTTAAGGATCTTTTCCTTGGTCTAACTTGATCCTGTGCAGATTGTAATGTGACAGTAGGATATCATATTCTTGTCTGGTCTATGTGGGGTTCTAAAAGCTTCCTGTATTGAATAGGCCTATCTTTTTGCATGTTTGGGAAGTCCTGTTAAACAAATTTCCTAGTCCATTAACTTCTGTTTCTAGGAGCTCCTCTACACCCATTATCCTTAGATTAGGCCTTCTGATCATGCCTTCCAGGTTTTGGATATATCTCTCATATTTCTTGGACTTGTCTTGGATCGTTGTATGTTCTTTCTCTATAATATGTAAGGCTGTCTTCAATCCCTGAGATTCGATCTTTGCATGGTCTAACCTGCTGTCGAGACTTTCTACTTTGTTTTTTATTTCTTTTCCTTCTAGTTGGTCAGCGTTGGTGGCTTCAAATTCTTTGTTGAAGCTTTGTTTTATATCTTGTATGAACTTCTTTACTTCCTTAATTTGGTGTTCATTTTTTATTCTCAAATCACTTAGTTGATTGGTTATGGTTTCCTTGGACTCTCATTCCTTCTGTTGGGTTCCATTCAGCATTCCCTTTGTGGTCTCCCTGACTTCCTTCAGCTCTTTGTTAATGGATTCCATGAATGCCCTTAGTGATCTTTGTGTATTCTCTTTTTGCTCTCTCAATTCCTGTATTACTCTTTGCTCAGCTTCCTCCCGTTCATGCCATTCGTGTAGAGTGTTCTCAGCCTGCTCACGCCATTGCTGCCTTTCTCTTTGAGTATTCTCAAGCTGCTTACGCAAATCCTGTATCAGTTTTTGAGTAGCTTCCTCACGCTCATGATATTCCTGTATAAACCTTTGGATTGCCTCCTCTCTCTCCCTATCATGCTCATACAGAGGCCTTTGTATGTTTTCAATCTTTTCATTTATCATGTTTGCCAGCAGTGTTTGTAGAGCTATTTGGGAACTCTTCTCTGGATTATTCATTATCTGTTCTGTTCCCTAATTATCATGAGTGGGAGTTGAGATACCCGGATTTGCCATTTTTTTGTGTGTTTTTCCGGCTTTCTCTGCCCATTTGGGATGAAATTATCACCAGTTTTATGCTAGAACACTATCTTAAGGCAAGCATCAACCAAAGTCTGTATTTGCACAGTCAATAGTCTGCAGATACAATCTACTTCAACAGATACCTCTATTCAACATCAAACAACTATATATTAATGGGCTATGAACCGCAAAGAAGAATTTGGTAAACCAGAAATTATTCGGTTTAGGAAGAGACATGGGTAAAAAATAGTAATAGAGTGATGTGGGAAGGTACAGGGAGTGTTAACTAAATCTTAATCTCAAAGCAGGAATTTGTTTGGATAGGATGAAAGTAGAGAGAGAGAAAAAAAGAAGAAAGAGAAAGGGAAAAAAAGAGACCAGAAAAAATGGAAACGTAAAAATTTAAAATATTATAGAGATTCTAAAATAAACTATTCAGAGAAGAACATGAATATAATGAGACAAATGAGGGATATAAAGGAGATGTGAAAAACTTAAAAATAAAAATACTTAAAATATTATATAGGTATAAAGGGGTAGTACTGATATTAAGGAATTTAAGTCTAAGAGGTTTTGAATTGAGTAATAAATTTGTGGATTAAGTGTGTACACAATGGGGTATAAGGTCTAATAATCGACTAAGGGTTTATCTGAGGATGTGCAGAATAGCAATTAAGTCACATAAAGAAGAACGAAAGAGAAGAAAAGGTGAAAAGGATAAGAAAGAAAGAAAAAAGATCAGAAGTTCAGTAGAGCTAAACAAAAACAAAATAAAAAAAAAAACAAGGAAAAAAAAAAGAAAGAAAAACGCACACACACTTATACCCCTGAAATAAAATTCTAAGAGGAAAAAAATTTACTAGAAAATATTTTTTTTCAAAAAAGGTAAAAATTAAAGATTAAAAAATTTTTAGAAAAAAATCTTTTATAAAAGGTACAACAACACAAAGTTGTTTGATTTTTTTGGGAGGGGTGGGAAAAATCCTGTATGTCCCTTGTGTCCATAACCAGCCTCTTGTTGGAGTCTCTGGTCTGCTCGTGTTCCTGTGGCTTGGTTGTTTACTTAAGTCAGTTTCTTTGAACAGGCAGAAAAATGCTCTGCTTTCTCCAGTGTATTGCGATCCTCCTCCCAGGTTAGTTCAGTGGGAGGGAGATCTACTTTGAGTACCCACAAAAGAGGGAGATGTCTTTTTCCTCGTGTTTGGAGATGCTGTGATGAGGCTAGGTTCTGGGAAGAGTTGAGGCCTTTCAGCAAACAGTAGCTTTTCTCGGGGGCTGGTTTGTGAGAAACTCACAGAGCCCAGCCTGGAGCCACTCTCACGATTTATGTTTACTGAATTTCAATTGATTGTCGAGGATGCTAAAGGGAGGGGCAGCCTCTGGCTCTTATTACCGGGTGAAGAAAGCCACTCCTGGGGCTGGCGCCTTGACCTGGGTGACTTTTCCCTGGGTGTAGCTGAGTCTGGCAGGTCAGGTTAGGCTCTTGTGACCTGCTAGATGACTCTAGATTTCTTCCAGGGCCTGAGTTGGAACTAGTAGCTCCTCCGAGCTTTGTCAGTATCCAAGAAGGAGATCTCCAGTACTGGGGGGGTGTGAGGGGTGGCCTTACCCCCTTTGGTTCCTGAGAAGGAGTGAGGACATCATGCTTCTACTCCCACCAAGTCTTTGTTCCTGGGTCGTCTCTGGTCTGTGAAGTGTATGATGAAGATGTCTGCTTCTTGTCGGTTCTTGCTGGTGTTGAGTAGAATCTGCTTGCCCACCGCGTCTGGCTCCTTCGTCCCAGACTCTCTGTGAATCAGGTATGGTGGCTGCAGTGGCCACCCCCACCTCTGCCACCGCCTTCTGCGGCTGCTGGCAATTGCTCAGGGCTGTCTCCTTGCCTGTATTTTCTCTCTCTGGCCTATCTCTCTGTCCTGTGAAGGCACACTTGGTGTGATTCTCTGGCTTAGGACTGTTCACTGGAACTCTAAAACTGCTTTCTATGTGAGAGCTTGTTTAGCCTCCAGCTTATCCTCCGCCATCTTCCCGGAACTGCCTGGAATTTATTTTCATGTCTTCATTCAGTCTGTTCTTCATTGTAATGAGCTAATTCAGCTCTGTAAAATCACTTTAGGTAGCAAAAATATTAACACAATGTATATCAAAAGTTTTGGCCTCACTCAACTGCTGAAAGCAGTATGCTCACCTACGGCTTCTAAGAACACTGTTTTCTTACCTTTTCCATTTACTCAATTCTTTTCTTTGTTGTTGTGTTGCATTTTTAGGGGCGGGGGTCCAGTCGTGGGGCCTGACCTCTGGACCTGTGTGCTGTTCCTCAGCT
The DNA here is from genome assembly GCF_024711535.1 of Dipodomys merriami. NCBI lineage: Eukaryota > Metazoa > Chordata > Mammalia > Rodentia > Heteromyidae > Dipodomys > Dipodomys merriami. The sequence continues at coordinate 9,803,404 of NW_027206102.1, forward strand.
CTTCAGCTCAAGACTAGTGCTCTAACACTTGAACCACAGCGCAACTTCTGCCTTATTTTTCTTTTTGCATATGCGGTGCTGGGGAATCGAACCCAGAGCCTCATGCATGCAAGGCAAGGGCTGTACCACTGAGCCACCTTCCCAACCCTGTTCAATTCTTTTCTGAACCCAAAACTTTTTGCTTATGTAATAAGAGAAATCTTCACTATCTCATGTTAATAAGGATATTATTTTTTGTGAGCTACTTAGAAATGTGAAATAATTGGTTTGAAGTATCCAATCAGATTTTTTTTCTGTGTTTCACTGCTTCACGTGCAAAGACATTGGAGAAAGTGTTACAAACAGAAAAGTGTAAACCCAATACCTTCTTTCATTGTGGAGGACAATTTCTTCCTAAATATTTTGGCCCAAATTATGTTTTTCAGAGAATTACTGTGTGGTAATTAAAGGTTAATTCACATATTTTATGTCTTTTTTTTTAAGAACTTTGAATTCAAATTCCACTACAACCTTGTCTCACACAGTGAGAGTATATTTCCTGTGTTACTTCAATTCTCAAGGGAACCTTCAGGATTTACAGCAGGGTTTCAGAGGTTTGTTTAGTGTGAAAAAGAGCCATCTTCACCCACATTGCACCCTCTTTACTAAGTCTCCATGGATTTCTTTGCATGAAAGCCTATTCTCCCAGGCAATTTTAAATTTTCTTAATTGGCTGGGTTGTTAAAAATTATGAAAGATTAAAATTTACCTGTCATAACTTTAAAACTCCTTTGAAATTCCTTTATCAGAACTGCAAATTCACCTATCCTCATTCTACCTTAACCATCAAAAAGTTAACATGTTGTTGTCATGATATAGTATTCATGCAACTATTATTTTCTAGTCACTTTGTTATGCGTATATGACCATATAAGCATATGCTGAGCCAAATGAACTCCAAAATATGGAAACAGATTTTTTCATTTGTGGTTGTTTTTGATGTACTATGTGATTTCTGTTTTCATTGAGTTTTCCCATATGGTTTATCCCTGCTATATTTGATTTTGTATTGTGTATACATTTTCCTTAATTAGGGAAGGGAAGAGGAACAACAAAATGGTGATACAAAGGACAAGGGGAAAACCAATGTAATAGCAATACTCACAATACAATATGTTGGAAATGTACATTACAACTTGTGAGAGGTGAAGGGGTAAAGGAAAACTGTGAGAAAAATGAGGGAGGAGTAACAAGTTTGAAACGTTATGCATTCACTACCTTACAATTACTGTAACCCCACTGTACATCACTTTGATAATAAAAATTTAAAAATAAGCTGCATAAATTATAATTTCACTGTCTTGGTATAATAAATATTATTCTTTATGTAGTAACTTCTTAAAAACCAATACTATTTGACATCTAATTTGAATTAATTACCCCTTCTTTATCAGAGGGTCATCAACTTGAATGTAACCCAACTAAACAAAATTTTCACAATATACTTCCCAATATTTTGAAAAAAGAATAAATTTAGTACTTTCTCATACTAAAACTGAAAACAGTTTAATTCTATCGAAACCCATAACTTTAAAAAGTAAATAAGTTGTTAAGAAGACAGAATATATGTGTTGTTCAAAATTCCTACGACTAATAACTTCTCATTTTAAATTCTCAACTTCCATACCTGAGAGATTCAAAACAGTACGTTTGCATGTATGAAATTCTGCAACAGATGCAGTTTCCAATGGGGTGTTACAGATTCAGAAATCAACAGAAAAATAGTCACATTCTGGTAGAGGATACAACTATGAAGCATCTGTAATAATTAATTCTTCAAGAGTAAGCAATTGTTTATCAGAGTAAGCTATTATTTGTATGACCATCAATCCCAAGATTTATATCATAATGTCATCCTACCCCAACAGTTTCCAACTTGTAAGCTGCACCTTAAAATTCCTTCTTTCACATCATGAATAGCTTATTTCTATTGTGAAAAAATACTACACCTCTGCTAATGTGATGCTCTCCTTGTTATGGAAAGAACAACACAATAAACTGAGCTGCATCATTTTTCCCCAGTGGTATTCTTGAGATCAGAACACTTGCAAATATTATTTATATTTATACTTTTTAAACTATCATAGATATTCAGGATGCTAAGATAAGAAATTTATGGTTAAAGCCCACCCAGGCAGGAACGTTTCTTGGAATCTTATCTCCAATAAACTTCTCAGAAAAAGCCAGACACAAGTGCCACTGAGGTTGATGTGGTAGGGCACGAGCCTTGAGCATAACCAGGCTCAGATAGTGTCCAAGCCCAGAGTTCAAGCTCTAGGACAAACCAATGAAACAAAAACAAAAATGAAAACAAACCCCAAACCTAGCATTTTTCTCAATGTATACAGAGGCACGTAACTAAGGAAATCGCTTCCTGTGTTACATATAGGTAGAAGAAAGAAGATGTCACACAATTACTCTCTTCATACCATATTATACCAAACCCTCAAAAATTGCAGTTTTTCTAAATTTATAAATTAATATCATCCATTTGCTGGCAACTCTGTCTAAATTATTCACATTATCATATTATACATGAATGTTCGAATTATCTATTAACTAAGTTCTAATTATAACTCTCTTGAAAGTATATTCTAGGAAAATAGAATGTCAGAATCATTTGTGAATGTCAATTAAACCTTCTCCTTAAAAAGAATTTTGTAGTATCCTATAGAATATCAAATTACAAACAAAATCAAAATATGTATTTTAAATCTAAATTATAATTTAGCAAGGTCTACAAAGTCCTACATTAGATGAACTTTGCTATTTCTCCAGGTTTAAGCTTTTGTAATCCTTCATCATTTTTTTGGAATCCAACATAATGATGCTTACTTACTTTTGCAAATTTTTGGATGGGAATCATGAACCAATTTGCATCTAGGAATGTTCTGTAATGAAGAGAGCATTTAAAACACAACTGAGGACTATATATGAGTTGCATTTCAATAGGAAACTTGACCTTTTGAAACATAATGACGAAATTAGCCCAAAATTGAACTGTGTATTCCTTTCTTGTTGTTTGGCTTGTTTTATTGAGACAAAATTATACTACCTGGTCCATGGAAGGTATGGCTATGTAATTCCACTCTCTAATCTCCTGTCTTAGTCTAAGTGCTAGAATTCCAGACTTGTATCACATTGTCCTGTCATAGTTTGTTGGTTTATTTAATCTAGAAACAGACTAGCAAATCTGAACTTCTCTTATAATCTTATCCACTAGACTGACTGCTCAGACTGTTTATATACTATTTTCAAAGATGTTCTAATATTTGACACAGGATATGAAAATTTTCAGATGCACCTGCAGGGGTCTCTGATTCCTTCCTCCATGGATCTCATCCCGTTAATAATGAATACTTGACTCTCTTACTATCTCTGGTCCCTCCCTTTGTAATAGTCTCAACTTTCTTGAACAAAGTTCACTGGAGGGTTTTCTAATATTAAAAATTATCACTTGATTCTAGTCTTACTCAGGATATATTTTCCATTGTTTTCTAACTTTTCTACATATTCTGAGAGTTGTCTCATTTGTGTATTCATGTATGCACATATAAGTGCCTCTGTGTGTATGTGCATGTTTGTATCTATGTACACAAAAGCCTCAAGCTCTTAATCAGTAATCTTGCTCATGATTGGTATTCCACCTTTTGGCTGGTTAATTATAGGTAGTGTCTCAAAGCCTGGTCTGCCCAGGCTGGATGCAAACTGAACTTCCCAGACTGCTTTACATTCTTAGGTATTATCTTTCCAGGAGTATCAACTTTTAAACTAGAAACATTTTTGCGATTATAAAGACTAAGCTGTAGCTCATATTTTTAACTCAAGAATTCATATAAAGATAGATGAATGTACACATTATATATCCTGAGTGTACACTGTTAGAAATGTGATCACAAGCTGATTGATGATAAGATCTGAGGATTGGGGATTAAAGCCAACCTGGGTAGGAAAGTCCTGGAAACTCTTTTCTCAGATAACTACTAGAAAACTGGAAGTGCCACTGTAGCTCAAGTGGTAGAGCATTAGCCTTGAGTTGAGTATCAGAGGGACAGCGCCCAGTCCCAGAGTTCAAGCGCCACGAAAAACAACACAAAAAAAGAATATAAGAAAAGGAAAGAAAAGAAATGTGATCTTAGGTTCATTGCTAGTATTATCCCTGTTCTCTCAAGATGGACTCTTTTTCCAGTTAAGTCCATACTCTTATATCTGACTTCCATTGGAAACAGAATCATTCTTCCATTCTACTTTTTTTTTTTTTACCAATTTACGTGATTAGCAAGCATGATTTAGAAAGGGAGTGGCCTCATGCTTCATATTCCACTTAGGAGTAATGCTTTCTCTATATCACTCCCATAAATCTACATACTGGACGTGGCTTTATTGTTTCAATGTTGCCTTATTTGTAGAGTCTTCTATATTGTATTGAATGCTTATACTTAAACACAGAATTTCTCTATTATTGCTATTGTTTCTTACTGTTAAATCATATGTTAAATCATACTGTTAAATCATAAATTAATGCACAGCACATACATTCAGAAAAAATGATCTGAGAACCTCCTTCCCATTTAAAATTCACCTTAATTTACAGAGGACTAAAGAAGTTTGAACTCAATGTACTCATGGATAATGTATTCATAAGCAACATAAATTTAATATTTTCTCTTTATTAAGTTGTCTCTGAAACACGTGTTACCTCATGTTCAAAGGTGTCCTTGTGCTATTTCAACGAAGCCAGAAAACATTCATTTTATCTGGAGCAGCACCATAGATTGTTACTGGAAGTAAGTGGAAGTTACTGATACTGGATGTGGAAACTGATCCCAGGAGAGGAATTGAACATTAAGGAATGACAAAGTTCAAGTTAACTTGTGCTTTCCTTTATACTGTACAAGAAAAGAATACAAGGCTTGAAGGAAACTCTGTCCCTGACTTTTTTGAGTGTTCTTTACTCATATAAAACTTGTCTGTAAACTTATAGTTGAGAGTATTTAAAAAGGAAACAATGTGCCATTTGAAGGCCAGCATAGAACTAAAGGAAATAACTTTGTTTTAAAAGTGTTCTACTGCAAAGAAACTAAGATATGGAGGTCTTAAAGCGTCTTATGCATGTTTCACTCCTGAAATGATTCTCTTGTTGCAGGAGTCAGTTATCAATTCCTTTAGTCTGGTCCTGAGTTTTCCATAGCAATAAGGATTCCAAAACAGGAGGATCCATTGAGTATGATCAGCAAAAGCAGCCTCTTCTCAGACCAGTATTCCTGTAAGGAGGGTCCCAAAGAAATACTTGGATTTTATTGTGTTTATTTGTTTGTTTAGTTGGTGCTGGTTCTGGGGCTTGAACTCAGGGGCTGGACCCTGCCCCTGTATAATTGTCTATCCTGCCACCTGCCCACAAAGCTAGTACTCTACTGCTTTAGCGAAAACTCCACTTATTTGGTGTTTAATTACAGATAAAAGTTTGAAAGAGTCTCCTTCTTCCTGGGTTGGCTTCGAACTAAGACAGTAAGAAAGTCAAGTGACATCTACTCTATGGACTTCTCTTTTGAACCAAGAAATATTAGATGAAGTTTATTATAAAGATAATATTTGACAATTTTAAAAGAAGAGATTATGTCCAGCAAGTAAGCCATAACTTAAATAACTCAGCAAAAGTAGGTGCACTGAATCATTTTGGAATACTTTTCTCTATTTGGGAGGATTACTATTGACTTCATCAATACTTTGGGGGAAAGTTAAAGTCATATTTGCACTTTTTTGTTGGTTGTGGGACTTGAACTTGGATCCTGGACGCTGTCCTTCAGCTCTTCAGCTCAAGTTGAGCACTCTGCCACTTTAGCTACAGCACCACTTCTGGGTTTCTGGTAGTTAATTGAATATAAGGGTCTCATGTACTTTCCTTAACAGGTTGGCTTGAACCACAATCTTCTGGTCTCAACCTCCTAAGTAGCAAGCATGAGCCACCAGCAAAGGCTCATATTTGCATTTAGTGCAGTAAATGACACTAAGTAGACAAAGAATGGAAATCTGAATCAAATGATGTGACATTGCAGCTTTTCAGAATAATTGAGGGAGCAATAAATATGTCCTCCAGAGTTCCGGGAAGATGGCAGAGGAGAAGCTGTAATCTGAACAAGCTCTCGCATGGAAAGCAGTTTTAGAGTTCCAGTGAACAGTCCTAAGCCAGAGAATCACACCAAGTGTGCCATCACAGGACAGAGAGTTAGACAATAGAGGGAAGACAAGGCAAAAAGAAACACCTGAGTGCTCGCCAGCAGCCGCGGCGGCGGCGGCGGCAGGGTCGAAAGCGGCGAAGACCGAAGCCGGGGGCCATACCTGGGCGCTCACACAGAGAGTCCGGGACGAAGGAGCCAGACGCAGCGGGCGAGCGGATTATACTCAACACCAGCAAGAACCAACAAAGAGCGGACATCTTCATCCTGCAGCTTGCAGACCAGAGACGACCAGGATCCAAGACTCGGCGTGAGTAGAAGCCCGACGTCCTCACTCCTTCTCAGGGAGCAGAGGAGGGAAGGCCACCCCTCCCCCCACAGCACCGGTGATCTCCATCTTGGATACCAACAAAGCTCGGAGGAGCTGCCAGCTCCAACCCAGGCCTTGGAATAAAACGAATCATTTAGCAGGTCACAAGAACTTAACGGCAAAGTGACCTGCCAGACTCGGCTCCATCCAGGGAAAAGTCACCCAGCTCAGGCGCCAGCCATTGGAGTGGCTTCCCTCACTGGGTAACCAGAGGCAGAGGCTGCCCCTCCCTCTAGCAGCCTCAACAATCAATTGAAAAACAGAATCCCTGAGAACGGCTCCAGGCTGGGTTCTGGGAGATTTTTTTTTGCACAAAACAGCCCCAGGAAAAAGCTACTGATTGTTGAAAGGCCTCAACACTACCCAGAACCTAGCCTCACCACTGCATCCCCCTCTTTTGTGATTCTCAAAGCAGATCACCCTCCTAGAAAACTAACCTGGGAGGGGGATCTCAAAATCTTGGGTAAAGCAGAGCATTTTTCTGCCTCTTCCAACAAACCGACTTAAGAAACCAATCAAGCCACAGGACCTCAAGCTGACCAGAGACTCCAACAATAGGCTGGTTACAGACAAAAGGGAGATACAGGATTCTTCCCACCCCTCCCCCACCAAAAAAAATCAAAGGACTTTTTTTTCTTTTTTTTTCCTTTTTTATCTTTTTTTTTGTTTGTTTTTTGTTTTTTGTTACCTTATATATATATAAATTTTTTTCTCTTTTAAAACTTTTATTAATCTTTAATTTTTGCCTCTTCTGAAAAAATAATTGATTTCCAGTAACTTTTTTTTTCTCCTCTTAAAATTTTTATTTTAGGAATATGTAAATGAGCGTTTTCCTTTCTTTTCTTATCTTCTTTCTCTTTTTCTTTCTTTCTTAATTATCTTTTTGTTTTTTGTCTAGCTCTACTGAACTTCTGATCTTTTCTTCTCCCTTTCCCATCCTTAAAGTTTTTCACATCTCCTCTATGTCCCTCCCTTTCTCACAACATATTCACATTCCTCTCTAAATAGGTGGTCTTTTAATCTCTCCAATAACATTAATTTTTACGTTTCTATTTTTTTTCTGGTCTCTTTTCATTCCCCTATCCCTCTCTTCTTTTTTTCTCTCTCTCTACTTGCATCCTACCCAACCCATTTCCTGCATTGTGATTAGGACATAGTTAACTCTCCCTGTGCCTCCCCACACCAATCTATTCCTATTTTTCACCCACATCTCTCCCTAATCCTAATAATTTCTGGTTTTCCAAATTCTTTTCTGCGGTTCGAAGTCCTTCAAAATATAGTTGTTTGATGTTGAATAGATGTATCTGTTGAACTAGATTGTATCTGTAGACTATTGACTGTACAAATGCAAACTTTGGTTGATGGTTGCCTTAAGATAGTGTTCTAGCACAAAACTGGTGCTATCTTCATCTCAAATGGGCAGAGTAAGCCGGAAAAACACAAGAAAAATGGCAAATTCGGGTATCTCAATTCCCAATCTTGATAATCAGGGGTCAGATCAGATAATGAACAATCCAGAGGAGAGTTCCCAAATAGCTCTACAAACACTGGTGGCAAACATGATAAATGAGAAGTTTGACAACTTACAAAGGACTCTCTATGAGCGTGATAGGGAGAGAGAGGAGGCATCCCAGAAGTTTATACAGGAATATCATAAGCGTGAGGAAGCTACTCAAAAACTGATACAGGATTTGCGTGAACAACTTGAGAATACTCAAATAGAAAGGGAGGAATGGCGTGAGCAGGCTGAGAACACTCAAAGAGAACTGCAGGAATCCCACAAACGAGAGGAAGCTGAACAAAGAGTAATACAGGAATTGAGAGACCAGGTAGAGAACACACAAAGATCACTAAAGGCATCCATAGAATCCATTAACAAAGAGCTGAAGGAAGTCAGGGAGACCACAAAGGGAATGCTGAATGGAACCCAACAGAAGGAATGGGAGTCCAAAGAAACCATATCCAATCAACTAAGTGATTTGAGGACAAACACTGAACAACAAATTAAGGAAGTAACGCGATTCCTACAAGACCTAAAACAGAGCTTCAACAAAGAACTTGAAGCCAACAAAGCTGACCAATTAGAAGGAAAAGAGATTAAAAACAAAGTAGAGAGTCTTGACAGCAGGTTAGACCATGCAGAAGATCGAATCTCAGGGATTGAAGACAGCCTAGATATTATAGAGAAAGAAAATACAACCATCCAAGACAAGTCCAAGAAATATGATAGATCTATCCAACACCTGGAAGACACCATCAGAAGGCCTAACTTAAGGATAATGGGTGTAGAGGAGCACCTATAAACAGAAGTTAATGGTCTAGGAAATTTGTTTAACAGGATCCTAGCAGAGAACTTCCCAAACATGCAAAAATATAGGCCTATTCAGATACAAGAAGCCTTTAGAACCCCAAATAGACCAGACCAGAATAGGACATCCCACCGTCACATTATAATCCACACAGGATCAACTCAGAACAAGGAAAAGATCTTTAAAGCTGTTAGGGAGAAAAGGGTAATCACCTATAAAGGGAAACCAATTAGAATCACCTCAGATTTCTCAGCAGAGACAATCAAAGCAAGAAGAGCCTGGAATGATGTGTGCCATGCCCTAAAAACAAAAAACAATCAACCAAGAATACTGTACCCAGCTAAACTCTCCTTCATAACTGAAGGCCAAATAAAAACCTTCCATAACAAAGAAAAATTGAAACAATACATCTCCACCAAACCAGCCCTACAAAAGATTCTTAAAGATGTCCTACACATAGAAAACAAACAAGACCACAATAAAGGCCAACAAACTGCACCCAAACTGAGAATCCAAGAACCATAGGAAGAACCCAGTTTTCGCAGCCCCCAAGAAGGTAGATAACATGGCAGGAACTCCCAAATACCTCTCAGTCCTATCTCTTAATGTTAACGGACTGAACTCTCGAATTAAGCGACATAGACTGTCTAGTTGGATTAAAAAACAAGACCCTTCTATCTGCTGCCTGCAGGAGTCACATCTTGCCCGTAAAAACAAACACATTTTCAATGTTAAAGGCTGGAACAAAATCTACCAAGCAAACAGCCCTCATAAACAGGCAGGAGTTGCAATCCTAATATCAGATAAAATAGGCTTCAAATTAAAAATCGTGAAAAGAGATAAAGAAGGTCGCTACATACTAATTAAAGGATCTCTCCTTCAGGAGGATATTACTATTCTAAATATCTATTCGCCAAACAATGGAGCACCCAAATTTATCAAACAAACACTACTTTCCCTCAAATGCCATATAGACCCAAAGACATTAATTGTTGGGGATTTTAACACACCACTCTCCCCACTAGACAGATCAACTCGGTAAAAACTCAACAGAGAAACCGCAGATCTAAACAGCTGCATAGATCAACTAGACTTAACAGACATTTACCGAACATTTCACCCAGCAGCATCAGAATACACGTTCTTCTCAGCAGCACATGGAACGTTTTCTAAAATAGACCACATTCTAGGCCACAAAGCAAACTTGTCTAAATTCAGAAACATTGAAGTTATACCCTGCATTCTCTCTGACCACAAGGGAATAAAATTAGAACTCAACACCAAAAGCCACCAAAGAAAGTCCGGTATCACATGGAGGCTAAACAACACACTGCTGAATCAAGAGTGGGTCATGGAAGAGATTAGAAAGGAAATTCAAATGTTCATGCTATTCAACAAAAATGAACACACAAATTACCAGCTCCTCTGGGACACAGCAAAGGCAGTACTCAGAGGCAAGTTTATAGCTCTGAGCTCCTACATCAACAAATTGGAGAGATCTGAAACTAGCAATTTAATGACTCATCTAAACCTCCTTGAAAAAGAGCAGCAAGATAAACCCCAATCCAGTATACGGAAAGAAATAATCAAAAGTAAATCAGAATTAAATGAACTAGAATCCAAAAAAACTATAGAAAGAATCAACAAAACAAAGAGTTGGTTCTTCGAAAAACTTAACAAAATTGACAGACCCTTAGCAAATCTTATCAGAAAAAGAAGAGAACACACCCAATTAACAAACTCAGAGATGAGAATGGAAACATCACCACGGAAACAACCAAGATTCAGAACATTATAAGGGAATACTTCTCAAAACTTTATGCTAATAGGTTCGACAACTTGACAGAAATGGACCTCTTCCTAGCAAATATTGACATGCCATAACTAAACCAAGATGAGTTAAACTATCTTAACAGGCCCATATCAAGCATTGAAATAGAAACAGCAATAAGAGACCTCCCAGCTAAGAAAAGTCCAGGACCACATGGTTTTACAGCGGAATTTTACAAGGCCTTCAAAGCAGAGCTCACACCAATACTCCTCCAACTCTTCAATGAAATTGAAAGAGAAAGCTCACTACCGAACACATTCTATGAAGCCATCATAACCCTCATCCCAAAACCAGGCAGGGACTCATCAAAGAAAGAGAACTATAGACCCATTTCTTTGATGAACATTGATGCAAAACTTCTCAACAAAATTTTGGCCAATCGACTTCAACAATTCATCCAAAAAATCATACACCACGACCAAACAAGATTCATTTCAGGGATGCAAAGCTGGTTCAATATACGCAAATCAATTAATATTATTCATCACATCAACAGGAGCAAGAACAAGAACCACATGGTTATCTCAATAGACGCAGAAAAAGCATTCGACAAGATCCAACACCCCTTTATGATGAAGGTTTTGGAAAAATTAGGAATCCATGGAACATTCCTCAATACAATAAAGGCTGTATATGACAAACCTACAGCCAGCATTATACTCAATGGTGAAAAACTAAAGCCATTTCCTCTTAACTCAGGAACAAGACAAGGATGCCCACTCTCTCCACTTCTCTTCAATCTAGTATTAGAATGCCTAGCTACAGCAATAAGACAAGATGCAGACATAAAGGGGATCCAAATAGGGAAAGAAGAAATAAAACTCTCCCTCTTTGCAGATGACATGATCTTGTATTTAAAGAATCCCATAGACTCCACTCCCAAATTACTCAAGCTGATTCAAAACTTTGGCAAAGTAGCAGGTTATAAAATTAACACCCAAAAATCACTGGCTTTTCTGTATGCCAACAATGAGATAAGTGTGGCTGAAATTAGGAAAGCAACTCCATTTGTAATAGCCCCACAAAAAATAAAATACCTAGGAATTAACTTAACTAAAGAAGTGAAGGACCTCTATAATGAAAACTTTAAAATCTTGAAAAAGGAATTCAACACAGAACTTAAAAAATGGCAAAAACCTCCAATGCTCCTGGATTGGCAAGATTAACTTCGAGAAAATGGCAATACTTCCCAAGGTTATCTACAAATTCAACGCGATACCTATCAAAATTCCACCCTCATTCTTCAAGGAAATAGAAGAGGCAATACAAAAATTCATATGGAACAATAAAAGACCCTGAATAGCAAAAACACTTCTCAACGGAAAGAACACTGCTGGAGGAATATCAATACCAAATTTCAAACTCTACTATAAAGCAATAGTAATCAAAACAGCTTGGTATTGGCATAAGAACAGACCTCAGGACCAATGGAATAGAATTGAAAATCCAGAAATGAACCTACAGACCTATAGCCATCTAATCTTCGAAAAGGGAGCTAAACAATAGAATGGAAGAAAGACAGCCTCTTCAGTAAATGGTGCTGGAAAAATTGGTTAACTACATGTAGAAAACTAAAGCTAGATCCTTATATATCACCCTGCACCAGAATCAACTCCAAAGGGATCAAAGACCTTGAACTCAAATCAGACACTCTGAAAACATTACAGGATGGAATAGGAGAAACCCTAGGTCTCCTTGGCTCCGGCCGAAATTTTCTGAATAGACACCCAGAAGCACAACAAATCAAAGAAAGGTTGGACAAATGGGATTGCATAAGGTTGCAGAGCTTCTGCAGGGCAAATGACATAGCTAGCAAGATCAATAGAAAGCCCACCGATTGGGAGAAGATCTTTACTAGCCATACAACGCACAAGGGTCTCATATCTAAAATATACTTGGAACTCAAAAAATTAAACCACCCAACAACAAATCCTCAAAGAAACAACTGCCCAATAAATAAGTGGGCGAAAAACTTAAAGAGAAGCTTCTCTGAAGAAGAAAGAAGGATGGCCAATAGACACATGAAGAAATGTTCAACATCCCTAGCCATAAAAGAAATGCAAATCAAAACAACATTGACATATCACCTCACTCCAGTTAGAACAGCAAAAATCAAGAACTCTAACAACAACAGATGCTGGAGAGGATGTGGACAGAAAGGAACCTTACTTCATTGTTGGTGGGAATGTAAACTTGTTCAACCACTTTGGAAAGCAGTATGGAGGTTCCTCAAAAGACTTCACATAGATCTCCCCTATGATCCAGCATTCGTAGTTTTGGGCATTTACCCAAATGTATACAAACAAGACCACACTAAAGCTACCAGCACACCTATGTTTATTGCAGCATTATTTACCATAGCTAAGATATGGAACCAACCCAGAAGCCCCTCAGTAGATGAATGCATCAAGAAAATGTGGTATATATACACATTGGAATTCTATGCCTCCATCAGAAAGAATGACATTTCCCCATTTGTTAGGAAATGGAAAGGCTTGGAAATAATTATATTAAGTGAAGTAAGCCAGGCCCGAAGAAACTTAGGTCCCATGGTTTCCCTTATTTGCAATATCTAGTATAGGTATGAGTCAAGCGGAAAAGGTCAGATAAGGTGATGTTAGAAAAACGAACCCTTAAATAAGTATTTTCATGTTTTCGTTTCTTTCATGCATGTGTTTCTAACGCATTTATAAGATTATTTCTTTGTTGCTTTGTATGTCCCTCCCCCACAGTGTAACCCCCGCTTTCACTTTATTTGTTGTCAGTATAACATGTGGAGGAGATGGGGACAAACAAGTCGTTTAAGGATTCAGGTGGACCTGTTGCAACAATGAGAATTACAAAATGTCATGTCAAAGCAAGCTTTACAATGTCGGTGTGGGGTGGGGAGGGGGGTATGATTGGGTGGGGGGGAGGGGGGAGGCTGGGAAGGGAGGTGAAGGGTAAACAAAGGAGGAGGCTGCAATGCTTGGTAAGAAATGTATGCATTATCCTGCCAATGTAATTGTAACCCCTCTGTACAGTATGTTCTCAAATAAAATAAAATAAAAATAAAAAAAAAATATGTCCTCATTTTCCATTTTGTTACATTAATGACTCATGAGCTATGGGACCCTTACATTAGCATCCTCTTTCATCTGTGTAGGTGTATTTAGTATCAGGAAGTGTTCATAGGGAAATAGAGAAAAACAGATTTTTAGAGAGCAAGGGAAATCAGGTATGAAAGAACAGCATAGAAGGAGATACATTTATCACACAGTGATTAAGAACTAGCCTAAGAGATTTAGATTGCTAAAGACAATGAAGAATAAGCCTAGTTGATAACTAGTTCTTCAATAACCAAAAATGGTTTCCTGGAATGTTTTCTGCTATACCTTAATTACTATCATTTATTCCTTCCATCTGGAGTTCCTCTTTCTCTTCTGTCACAACTGTTAATTAGCCTTTGCTTTTTGGTGCCATGACCGGCCAAAAAGTTTTCCAAATCTCACTTAGACTACCCTTCTCATTGTGATTAGCAGTGACCACTCAAAAGTCTGGAATCCTTGAATTTCCAGAATTAATCTTCACCTGACATGTAAGCACATTCCTGGTATTAATTTCCATTACATAATGAACAAAACTTCTTTTTTTATAACACAGTATCCTAATATAGGTAAAATACATGAATTAGGGACTATTGTCAGGAATCAGTATGGAAATCAGTATGGGCTCTTTATTTTGCATTTATTAACTAAATGTTTGTTGTTGTTGTTGTTGTTGTTGTTGTTGTTTTGCCAGGACTGGGGCTTAAACTCAGGGATAGGGAATTATTCCTCAGGTTTTATTTTTTCTCTCAAGGCTAACACTGTACCACTTGAGGCACGGCATCACTTACAGTGTTTCTTTTTCTGTTTATGTGGTACTGAGGAATTGAACCCAGGGTTTCATGCATGCTAGGCAATCAGTGTACCATGAAGCCACATTCCCAGAGCCCTAAATAACTTTCTTAAGATGGTATTACATTTTCATTCCATAAATTTGTATCATAATTTTGGCCAGAAATTTTTGTCAGAAAAGGACGTAGAACACAATACTAAGTCCAATAAGGCTAGATGGAAAATGAATAACCTTATGGTCTAGCCAGGGCACAGAGGGGCTTACCTCATGAAGCTGGTATAACAGACTGAGCGAGAGAGCTCCTAACCCACAGCCCACCTCCAGAATGAGAAGGCCACCTTGGTTCCAGCCACATGGGGACGCTGGACCACCTCCTCCAGCACCCATTCAATAAGTTCCTCTGTGTGTGTGTGTGTGTGTGTGTGTGAGAGAGAGAGAGAGAGAGAGAGAGAGAGAGACAGAGACAGAGACAGAGACAGAGACAGAGAGAGAGACAGAGAGAGAGACAGAGAAATACAGAAACAAAGACACACAGAGAGAGAAAGAGAGAGAGAGAGAGAGAGAGAGAGAGAGAGAGAGAGAGAGAGAGAGAGAGAGAGAGAGAGAGAGAGAGAGAGAGAGAGGGTCAGAATTACACTTAAGCCAGGTGCTGATGGCTCAGGACTATAACCCTAACTATACAGGAGGCTGAGATATGAGGATCATGGTTCATAGCCAGCCCGGACAGGAACATCTGTGAAACTCTTATCTCCAAAGAACCACCAGAAAACCAAAAGTGGTGTTGTGACTCAAGTGGTAGAATGCTAGCCTTGAGCTGAGGAGCTCTGGGACAGCGCTCAGGCCCAGAGTTCAAGCCCCACGACTGACAAGAAGTGGACTTCGCACCACAAGAAGTGGACTGAATAGCACCCACTGTCCTAGGGAGTATGGCAGAGAAGTTAGGCTGAGCTTCCTGTTAGCAGGATGTCATGAGTAGGTCACCCGTATTCTCCATGCCTCGTTTTCCCCAGGGGCAAAATTGAATACAGAAAAGGATCCCCTTCCTCAGGTGGGTAGGGTAATGAAGAAAGACAGCCATGTTTTGTTTCATAATCCCACACCTGTTGCACGATAAATAACAGACCCCATTATAGCCCTTTCCAGATAACTTTCTGTCATATGCTCACAGAATTCCTGAGAACCGTATCTGACAGCAGCTCCCTCTGTGCCTGGCCCTGCTCCAGAGAGCCCTCTGTATTCATCCCTTGTTTCCTGACAACTGTCCCATGAGGAGATTGAGGGCCTATGTTCGAGGCCCAACCCAGAGCTTCACCTGTGGTCATGAATTGGCTGCCATGGACTGAGTTAGGGACAATCCATATAAACCAGTGACTGAGCATGGCTCCACATGTCTACCATCCCAACTACAGGGGACCAGGCCTGGTGGCGCATGCCTGCCACAGATAGGAGGACCTCCATCCAGCCCAGCCTGAGCACATATTAAGTCTCCATCTCGGAAATGCCCAAGACAGAAAAGCTTGGCTCTCATGGTAGAAGACATGACTGGCAAGCCTAAGGCCTTGAGGTCAAACTCTAATATACCAGAAAGAACCAGAGGCCCAGTGCCAGAGCTCATGCCTATAATCCTACTAATCAGGAGGCTTAGATCTGAAGATCACAGCTGAAGACTTAAAAATAGGGTTGGCCTCTCCCATCAGACATCCTGATGAGAAGACCTAGAGTCTGACCTACGCTGTTGCTCTACATACTAGCAGGGCTCATATCCTTACTAAGTACTGGCCATGATCTTTGTCCCCCTGGCAAGCCACCAACCAGGCCCAAGGGAGTACACAGCTCCAGGCCACAGAGATCCCTTGTTCTTGTAATTAAACAGTGCTGAGTCCCCTTCAAGTGTCTCACCCTTCCAGGCACCCACAACTCACCTGCAAAGCCCATGCACTCCCCAAAAATAGCAGGTAGAAGTTAACAAAGCATCCAGCCTCCTTGTTACACCCCACTTCTACACACATACACACACACACACACACACACACACACACACACACACACACACACATCCATCCAGACCGGTGACAGAAGACTCGTCCATGCAGCACCTGCAATTTACCAACTGATCACTCACCTGAGCACAGTCAGTCTATACAAGGAGAAAGATGATCTCTCTCTGTCTTTCTTTGTGTCTTTCTCTGTGTCTCTCTGTCTCTCTGTCTCTCCTTCTCTCTCTGTCTTTGTCTCTGTGTCTCTGTTTTTTCTTTCTCTCTGTCACACACACACACACACACACACACACACACACACACACACACACACACACACACACACACACACACACACACACACACACACACACATACACAGACTCATAGCAGTGCCTCTCCTGAGTTTGTTGGAGACCAGATGGACCAGGAGTACCAGCAGAAGATGGCAGAGCTGGGAAATGTGATCACTCCATAAGAACTGTTGCCAGCTGGAGGAGGGGAGGACAGGCTGGGTGTATGTGTGGGGGGAGGGTACTGCTCCCAGATATTCACCTTTTGCTATGACCCCCCAGCAAACTCACCTCCCTACCGGGCTTTTCTGAGACCCTCTTCAGGTGAAAGGGTGACTGAGCACAGAAGACAAGGGCTCACACAGCAAGCGGGGCCTATCTTCTGCATTCAACACCCCCACCCCCAGAAAATAGGAAAAGACTCCAGAAGGCAGGTGTGGACATGCTTCTCCCCAACTCAGACTAAAGCCACCAGGTTCCCACCAGGGAGAGAAAGGGTGCAGATGTGCTGCTGTGTGGCTCCCACAGCTCCAGGCCAGGAGCTCTGTAGTGCCCACTCCTCATTCAACCCTGTATCTCCCTGTTTCCTGGGACACTGGCCACTAGCGATGGGGGTGGGATCATCAGGCCAACACACACCTTCACCCCTGGGGTGCATTTGTGGCAGAGTCCTGGCTGGACTGTTGGGCATGGGGGAGGCGCAGGTCTAGGTCTGTGGGGGGGAATGGGGTCGCAGGGTGAGGTCCTGTGAGGCAGCCACTCACATGTGCTGCTAGGAGAAGCTGTTGGTGGCTGCCCCAGGTGGGGCGAGCAATGATGCCAGAGCCTTGGTGGACACTCAGGCCTGGAGCAGAGAAGAGGGGGGTCAGGACTAGGTCAGGGCTGCAAATCGGGTGGTGATGCACCATTACCTGAGGACTTCAAGAGGCACCTCATGTCCGAGCCAGCAGCACCAGGTTTGAAACGCTGCTCCAGAGGGAAAGAGGGGAGGGGGCTGGGGCCCGGCCAGGCATGTGGTGGGGCTGAGCAAGGCCTCTCCTCCTAGGCCTCGAGTCTCTTGATCACCACTCAGCCACCTCTACCTTCTTCAACTGTTGCTAGTGGTGTCAACCAACAGAGAGTATCCAGGTGCTACCAGGCAACATGGAATGTGGGCGTGCCCACCATTCTTGTATCCCGTTGGTCAAAAAGAACCATTCCGGAATAGGGGTGTGGCCGGAATCCTGTGATGCAGGCAAATGGATGGAGTCAAGATAACAGCAGCTCCTTTCCCAGGAAACTCTGTCCAATCCAGTTGGGGAAAAGAGGATGATCTGCTTTAGCCGGATGGCTGCACAGATTGTTGTGTATGTCTGTATGTTGCCAGTCCTGGTCCTTGAACTCAGGATCTGGACACAGTCCATGAGCTGCTTTTGCTCAAGGCTAGCCCTCTACCACTGGAGCCATACGGCTCTACTTCTGGCTTTGTTGGCACTTGTAATTGGACAGGGGTCTCAACGACTTTCCTGCCTAGGATGACTTTGACCATGATCCTCCTATCACAGCCTTGTAAGTATCAAGGAGGACTGCTGAGAGCCACTGGAGCCTGCCTAATCATTGGTCTTTCTGATGTTCTTGGACAGACCGTTGAGTTCCCTACCGTCGGGTTGAAGAGGTGGGAGCTGTAGCCCACAGTTTGAATCCAACTTCCAAATGGCAGGAGATACTAAGAAACTCATTCCTATTCATATGATTACCAATGGAATGTGATGTATGTCATGATTAAATGGGCAGTTCTTGAATAATTCTAGGGTAAAATTACACACAATTATATTATAGAACACTGATCAATTTTAATTAATACTTTATGATGCATTTAAACAATTACATTCATTAAATGGAGGCATAATGGAATACCTAAGAACTGGGCGTCACATAGCATAAAGGTGCCATTTTTTCTGCCAAGCCTGGGATTTGAACTCATGTTCTGGGTAACACTGTTGCACAGTGTGGAAAGGGGAAACTTGCCTCCTTGAAGTCAAGAAATTCAAGTCTGCTCCTTAGGCCTGAAATTTGTGTATATCTTAAATATATGATTTATCTTTATATACATATGTTGACTACATATTGCAATCAGTGTAGTTATTCACCTTACTTTTTGTTTTATTCATGTCTTGACTGTTTATTTTATTGCCTATTATGAGACATAGAAGAGTGTTTACATTGATTACATAGGATATAGGTCTGCATATGTTTTTCACTTCATACCTGACACCCAGGACTTTAACAGAAAAGGAAAACCTGTGTCACCATCAGCTTCTTACTCCACAATTCATTTTTGGGAGTTCTGGCATCTGAATTCACAGCCTGCAAGGCCAAGTTCAGGGATGGGTGAGTGTCTGCATGCCATTCTGGGGCAAAATGAGCTGACACACAGTTCCCAGCACCTGAGATCGAGCCCCAAGTGTTGACAAAACAAGAACAGATTGACACGCAGATGGTAGTATGCTAATAAATATATATCTTTATAGAGTGCTAGAGATGTCTATCTATTATACTGTTACATAGACTACATTCCTACCATTTCTTAGGTATTTATTATGCCTCCATGTAATTAATGTGATTGTTTTCATCCTTAACAAACTAATAAGTAAATCAATCAGTGTCCTGAAATTATCGCATTCCTGTAAGTAATACTATTCTTTTAAGGCTTCATAAATACTAAATAAAATCAGTCTCCTGAAATCATGCTCAGTCTCCTGCGCATCATTCACGATCAACTCATTCAACGGTGACATTGATAGCATTCGATTGTTATTCCTATGGATGGGAACGAGTCTCAGTATCTCCTGCCACTGGTTGGTTTCAGGACGGGGTTTCGAAATCAGGGCCTACATTGCTGCGTGGGCCTATGGCTTCCCCAATAGTCCACCAATCTTCAGCAATGCAAGGTGAAGTACCCTTTGCAGCAGTGTCATTCAGACCCAGGAGGGTCACCGTGCAAAGGATCAAATGTAAAAAGACCATCTTGCCGCATTTTTTCTGTGCATTTTTTTTCACACAATGCCTGGGGGTCTAGGATCCCAGGATCAACTGTGGGTCCAGTGGCTACACTCCAGCATAGGATGATCAAAGCTGAGGCAGAGTTGTCACAACCTGAGTTCAAGCCCCCTGTAGAGCAAATTCACCTCATTTATTCTGTCAGGCTTTGGATTTGAACTCAGGTTCTGGGTAAATTTACAGCATTGTGGAAGAAGGGGAAGCTCCCAGTACTTGAAGATAAGAAAGTCAGGCCTGAACTCTAGACTTGAATTCAATCCCCAGCCCTGGAAAACTTACTATTTATATACATTGTAAAGACTGTAAATGTACTTACCTATGGATGTTCAGTCCATACACGTTTGGTGTGGTTGTTCCTTGTATTTGTTTTATTCATTTATTTACCATTGATTTTTACTATTATGACACCCATTCCATTTATTACATTGATGACATCTTATCACATGGCATCTAGATTTGTAGACGTGTTCTCTGTCATGCCTGACACCCAGGACTCTCAGAGAAAAGGGAAAAAAGTTTCACATTCGGCTTCTTACTGCATGATCCAATTGTTGGTAGTGCTGGGATCTGAACTCAGGGCATAGCAGGAGCAATTGGCAAACAGTTCAAGGTGAACACACCAGCCTGTGAGCAACTAAGCAGTTAGGCCATTCCCAGGATCTGACATTGGTCCCCAGGGTGGGCCATGATAGTCATAAATTCATTATTTAAACATAGGATTTATATTTACACACATGTGTGCACAGCATCTTGCATTCGGTGCACTTCTCCTTATTTTGTGTTTAATTCATGGAGGTATTTTGTGTTTTACAGAGTATGGTGACAGGTACAACTGCTGACATGGATGAAAATCTGTTCCCATGGTTATAGGGTTCCTATGCATTCTCCATCCTAGTTGAGACCTGGGACCTTCACAGGACAGGAAAACATGTGCAACGACTGGCTTCTGACAACAGAATGAAACTTTTGTCAGTGCTGGGATTTGAACTGAGGTCTGGGTAGCTCTGTTGTACTGTGAGGGAAGAGGAAGCTCACCATCTTTGAAGACTACAATGTCAGGCCTGGTCCAGGGCCTAATTTGAATCCTTAGCACTGGACAAAATAACAAGCCCACCTTTTTTAAAGATAGGATCGCTCTTTACCTACAGATATGGTATGCATCTTGCATTCAGTGTAGTTATTCTTTTTATTTGGTGTCTTATTCATGGATATATTGTGTATTTTATTGAGCATGGTGACCAATATAACTGTACTGGCATGGATGACAACCTATTTCCATGGATATAGAGTTGCCTATATAGCATTCTCCATCTTTGCTGAGACCCAGGACTTTCACAGGACAGTAAAACAGGTGGGTCGATTGGCTTCTCACATCAAGGTGATTCTTTTGGCAGTGCTGGGATTTGAACTCAAGGCCTAGCAGGCCCAATTGTTGAATGGGTCATGGTGAACGCACCAGCCTGTGAGCCACTAAGGAGCTAGGCTGTTCCCAGGACCTGAGATCAAGCCCTGGTGGGGGCCAATATAGTCATAAATTCAAATTTTAAACAGAAGATATAAATTTCCATACATGGGTGGGCAGCAACTTGAGTAAAGTATAGTCATTCTCTTTATTTTGTGTCTTATTCATTAATGTATTGTGTATTTTGTTGAGTATAGGATGACAGATATAACTGTGGTGACCTAGATGATAGCCTATTCCCCTGAGTTTAGAGTTGCCTATGCATTCGTCATCCTAGCTGAGACCTAGGCTTGCACAGCACAGTAAAACAGGTGCAACTACTGGCTTCTCACATCAGGGTGAATTTTTGGCAGTGCTGGAATAAGAACTCAGGACTTAGGAGCCCCAATTGCCCAATGGGTCCACGTGAGTACATCAGCCTGTGAGCCACTAAGGAGCTGGGCCATTCCGAGGAACAGAGATTGATCCCCAGGGTGGCCACAATAGTCCTCAATGCATCATTGAAACATGGGATGCCTTTTCACATCCGTGTGTGGACTGCATTGTAGAGAGCTGCGAGAGGCCGCACCTGGAAGATGGCGCCGGCTTCCGCCCTCCGCCTTCCCGATGGCGAGTGCTCTCGTGGTAAACAACTCCTTATATGGCTAAGGCAAAGAATCTGGCTTGCTTCCGCGCACCTGAACCTATTGGTGGTTCCCACGTGGCGTATCAGGGTTGACTACCCAGCGGGTACTTAAGGCTGTGGGGAATTCTCCCCGGGGTTGGGGTCAGAAGATTACTCAAAGGTTCTGAATAAACTGCAGAGAGAAGAGTCCGGTGTCGCGTCTTCCTTGCTGGTCGAGGCGGTAGCGACACGTGGTGGCCCGTACGGGGACTCAGCCATAACACCAATGAGGACTCAGAACTCTCTGCTGTCAGGGTGGTGCACTGGTAAGTTCCCAGGTAAAAGGGGAATCCGCGACAAAAGCGGGGATAAGTCCCCAGGTAAAAGGGGAATCCGTGACAAGAGCGGGGGGATTTTTGCTCTTCTCTGTAAGATAGGGAAAGAGCGAGAACCCGAGGCTAGTCAATAGAGTAGCCAAAAGTGAAAGTAAAAGTTTGTTTACCAGCTTTAAATGTTTAAAACATGGGCGCTTCTTCTTCGCACCCAATTTTTTTGGCTCTCAATGAGCTACTGCACTCAAAAAAGTTAAAAATAAAAAAGAATACTTTAGAGAGATTTTTGAATGAATGTGACATCGTTGCTCCGTGGTTCGCTGTCTCCAGAAGCCTCACGGTGGCCTCTTGGGAGAAACTAGGGAGGGACCTAGATTTTGCCTCTGAAGAAGGAATGCTTAAGAGCGGAGTGAGACCAATATGGAAACTGATAAGAGGCTGTCTCAAGGACTAGCGTTGCAGTGAGGCGGTAGAGAATGGTCAGGCCGCCCTAGAAA
Source organism: Dipodomys merriami (assembly GCF_024711535.1). Classification (NCBI taxonomy): domain Eukaryota; kingdom Metazoa; phylum Chordata; class Mammalia; order Rodentia; family Heteromyidae; genus Dipodomys; species Dipodomys merriami. The sequence continues at coordinate 9,826,211 of NW_027206102.1, forward strand.
TGCTGCAGGAAGAAAGATCAGAAAGGGCAGACAGCGAAAAGGAGGAGAGCAGGGGGGGGTTATACCCCGATTTTGCCGAAGTAGAGACCTCTGAGTCTACAGACTCAGAGGAACTACAATCACTCATAGAACAAATAGAAAAAACAAAGATAAGAAAGAGGAGGAAAGTGAAGGAGAGAGAGGACCCAGATAAAGACGAATGCACGACCTCCATGCACCGCCCCACACCTTTGGCCCCTCCGCTCTATGTGGAGGAACCCGAAGTGGCAGCCCCGGCTGTTCTTTCAGCCCAGGCGTGTGGAAAGCGGTCAGAACCGAGTTACATCTAGCCTGTCCAATATTTCAGGATCCACAGGGATTTTAAGGTTATAAATCTTTAGCTGAGTCTGTGCGGACATACGGAATCACAGCCTCCTTTACTGTAGCCCAGGTGGAGGCCCTAAACAGACATTGCATGACACCCAGTGATTGGAGTGGGCTCGCACGAGCTTCTTTGAGCCCAGGACAGTATTTAGATTGGAAGGCCTTTTTGATTGAATTTGCTAGTGAAGAGGCTGCGGCCAATCAGGCTGGGGGAAACCCAGCTTGGGACAGAGATATGCTGCTTGGACAGGGGATATTCGCCAATCAGCAGATAGGCTACCCGGTTCAAGTTTATGAACAAATCAATAAAATTGGCATAAAGGCATGGAAGGCCTTACCAAATAAAGGCGAGGTGAGTGGCAATCTCACCAAAATCCTGCAGGGCTCTATGGAGCCGTTTTCGGACTTTGTTGCCCGTATGGTCGAGGCCGCTGGCAGAATTTTTGGTGACCCAGACGCAGCCATGCCATTAATTAAACAGCTTGTTTACGAGCAGTGCACTAAGGAATGCAGAGCCGCCATAACCCCATATAAGAATAGGGAACTAGAAGCATGGATGAAAGTTTGCAGAGAGCTGGGCTGACCACTAACTAATGCTGGATTAGCTGCTGCTGTGGTGCAATTAACCCAGAAGAAAGGGGGAGGCTCAGGTGCGTGCTTTAGATGCGGCAAGATGGGACACATAAAGCGTAATTGCCCTGAAAGAGGAAGTGTGATAGAAACAGGAAAGGGACAACAGCCTAAGCAGCCTGGGCTGTGTCCTAGATGTAAAAGGGGGAATCACTGGGCAGTTGAATGCCGATCTGTGAAAGACATCAACGGTCGAACCTTAACACAGGCCCATTCAAAAAACGGGCAGCAGGGCCCCCGCCCTCAGGGCCCGCAAATATATGGGGCAGTCAAGAACCAGGACAGGAGCTACTACCCAGAACAGTGGCCGACCCTCCGCCACCCCAAGGACCGCGGAGAGCCACTGAGGGCTCAGCAGGACTGGACCTCCGTGCCACCACCAGACTCGTATTAACTCCCCGAATGGGGGTCCAGTTAGTTGACACAGACTTCCAAGGACCCCTTGAGCCTGGCACGGTGGGATTGTTGATAGGGAGGTCATCCACAATTCTGTGGGGCCGTAAGGTGCATCCTGGTGTGATTGACCCAGACTATACTGGAATTGTAGAGATTATGGTTGAATCTCCTAAAGGAATTTTAGCCATCTCCCCAGGAGATAGAATTGCTCAGCTTTTGATTTTACCCAGTTTACATGACCATTTTGCGGCTCAGCCCAAGTTAAGAGGAAAAGGGGGTTTTGGATCCACGGGAACAGACTTAACATTCCTGTCTCTTGATTTGGACCAAAGACCAGTTCTTGAACTCAATGTTGATAATAAGAAAATTTTGGGCCTTTTGGATACTGGGGCAGACAGGAGCATTATTGCCAGAAAAGATTGGCCATCAGGATGGCCTGTACAAGCGTCCTCCCAAACCTTACAAGGTCTGGGATATGCTAAGGCCCCTGACATGAGTGCGAGACAGCTGCACTGGAGTGATGAAGAAGGACATTCCGGTATAATACAGCCTTATGTGTTAGAGCTCCCGGTTTCCTTATGGGGCAGAGACCTTATGAAAGAAATGGGATTTAAATTAAGTAATGACTATTCCCCTGCATCACAGGACATGATGGTGCGTATGGGTTATCACCCCAGTTTTGGACTAGGTAAATTTCTACGAGGGAACAAGGAGCCTATTAAAGTGTACCAGAGAAACCACAGGCAGGGCTTGGGTTTTTCCTAGGGGCCACTGGGGGAGGGATCCCCATATCCTGGAAAACGGAGGAGCTGGTGTGGGTGCCTCAGTGGCCACTTTCCTCTGAAAAATTAACTGCTGCCAGGACATTAGTACAGGAACAGTTAACCCAAGGACACATTAAACCATCAGTATCCCCGTGGAATACACCCATTTTTGTTATTAAAAAGAAGTCTGGAAAATGGCTTTGTTACACGATTTACGAGCCATCAATAACCAGATGCAAATTATGGGAACCGTACAATGAGGCCTACCTTTGCTTTCTTCCCTGCCGGCCTTTTGGCCCATTACTGTGATTGATATAAAGTATTGTTTTTTTTCCATTCCCCTACATGATCAAGACAGTGTGAGGTTTGCTTTTACTATTCCCTCCTGCAATCATGAGGAGCCAGATAAAAGATATGAGTGGGTAGTTTTGCCTCAGGGGATGGCCAATAGTCCTACTATGTGCCAACTTTATGTGGATGAAACTCTTGCCCCTCTTAGACAAAAATATCCCAAATTAAGATGCATTCATTATATGGATGATATTTTACTAACAGCAAAGAGTAAACATATGCTGGAAAAGGCGTATGTGGATTTGATTGAGATGCTAAAGTACAGAGGACTCTTTATAGCTCCTGAAAAGGTACAGCAGGACCAGGTTATAGATTACTTAGGAGCGAAAATATGTAAAAATTGCATTACTCCACAAAAGGTAGAGTTGAGAAAAGATAATCTAAAAACCTTAAATGATTTTCAAAAATTGTTAGGAGATATTAATTGGGTTAGAAGCTATTTAAAGCTACCAAATTATGAGTTGAGACCCCTTTATGCTATATTACAAGGAGACTCTGCTTTGGATTCTCCTAGACAGTTAACCAAAGAGGCAAGAGAGACTTTACATAAGATAGAAGAGAGATTACAAAATGCCTGCTTACAGAGAATACAGGAAGACAAGAGTATTACCCTGTGTATACTCCCTACCTTGTCTCAACCTACTGGGTTGTTGTGGCAAGAAGGCCCGTTGTTTTGGATTCACCCGAAAATATCACCGGCCAAGTCCATTGAATATTACCCTACTGCTGTGGCTGGTGTTGCACTCTCTGGAATTCAACAATGCTTACAGTATTTTGGAATTGCCCCGTCTACCATTATAGTTCCTTACACCAGCCATCAAGTTCAAACTTTGTGTGCTACTATAGATGATTGGGCTATTTTACAATGTAGCTTTACTGGACAAATAGACAACCACTTTCCAAAACATCCCCTTTTGGGGTTTTTCAAGGAACACCCAATTATCTTTCCTAAGGTAACGACTTCTCAACCTATTGTAAGTGCCCCTAATGTATTTACCGATGGCTCAAAAACGGATGTGGTGTATACATGGTTGAGGCACAACGACCGGTACAACACCAGTTTCAGCCAGGTGCTCCTCAGATGGTAGAGTTGAAAATTGTTTTAAAAGTTTTTGAAGCATGCCCGTTTTCTTTTAATTTAATATCTGATTCTGCTTATGTTATTAATGCTCTCAAGGTTTTAGAGGTTGCCGGACCTATTAAGAGTTCCAGTCCGGTTGGTCCATTGTTTCAACAATTACAACAGTTGATTTGGCAGAGAAAATCATGCTTTTATCCCTTGCATATTCGGGCTCATACGGGCCTGCCAGGACCCCTGGGCAAAGGAAATGATGTAGTGGATCAATGGACCAGACAAGAATGGGTATTTATTAGCTCTGTCTTAGACAGAGCCAAAACCTTTCATAAAACATTTCATGTTAATGCAAAAGCACTACAACAAAAATTTCAAATTTCTCAAGCCGATGCGAGACAGGTGATATTAGACTGTCCTCGATGTGTAATTTATCAGCATCTGCCTAGTGTTGGGGTTAATCCCCGGGGTTTGCTCCCGCTAAAAGTTTGGCAGATGGATGTGACTCACATCTCCGAGTTTGGACACCAAAAATATGTACATGTGTCTGTGGACACCTGTTCAGGTGTTATACATGCCACGCCCTCGGCTGGAGAAAAGGCATGCAATGTTATTGCCCATTGTTTGGAGGCCTGGGCAGCCTGGGGAAAACCTTATCAACTTAAGACTGACAATGGACCTGCGTACACAGGACAACAGTTTGCCTCCTTTTGTCATCAAATGGAGGTGCAACTTATACATGGTTTGCCCTACAATCCCCAAGGCCAAGGCATTGTGGAACGTGCTCACCGCACGATAAAAGAGTGCCTACAAAAACAAAAGGGGGGAATTGGCCATGGCCGTACCCCAAAGGAAAGACTTTCTCTTGCTTTATTTACTATTAATTTTTAAAATTTGGATGCTCAGAGTCAATCCGCAGCAGATAGACATAATGAACCTTATGGCCCAGCAAAAGGTATGGTAAAATGGAAGGATGTCTTGACAGGGCTCTGGCGTGGGCCCGATCCCGTACTGACATGGGCACGAGGCTCTGTTTGTGTTTTTCCTCAGGACCAACAAGATCCAGTGTGGGTGCCTGAAAGCCTCACTAGAAAAGCCCAGTGTGAAGAGGCACGAGATGCGGGGGGTGATGGTCCTCCTGCTCATCCTTGCGATGGTGCAACCGGGAAGACCAGTACCGAGATGGGGAACCCTGTCTGTGTTCCCGAGACCGATGCCCGTACGACATGATGCACAACTGTTTCCTTGATTACAGCCTCTTCGGGTTCTGGTACCGTGACTGGTGTTGTGGCAAATGCTATGGGTTGCGGCAGCCAAAGTGTTAAAACTAAATCTTCTATTACTCACAGGCCTACCTCTGTGTGCGTGTATCCCCCATTTTTGTTCATTGTGAGTATGGAAGAACTTACCTCGTGCAGTAAACCAATGCTGGAATGCCTCAAAATTTAAATATGCTTTAGTTACCCGCATGCCTCGTTGGGTGCCTGTGCCTGAGGATGCTCCTAATGCTATGACCCAATCATTTTAAGGAGAGGGGCTGGGAAGGTGGCTCAGTGGTAGAGCACTTCCTCTGCATTCATGAGGCCCTGGGTTCGATTCCCCAGTACCATATAAGCAAAAAGAAGAGAAAAAAGCCGGAAGTGGCGCTGTAGCTCAAGTGGTAGAGCGCTGGCCTTGAGCTGAAGAGCTGAGGGACAGCGCCCAGGCCCAGAGTTCAGGCCCAGGAAAAAAACCTATTTAAAAAACGCTGCAAATTTGTCTAAACAGTTGTCTAGTTATCTTTTAGGTAATTGAACTGGGGAGTTTGACAACCTGATGGAACAGCTCAGGGTTGCCATTGTCATGGTGAACTAGACCTGAGTGGATGCCGGATTGGCGGAGGGGTTATCTTCATGGATCTCCGCTGCTATGAATCATCTTAAGGAATGGGCGGGTTTAGGAGCCCTGACAGGCCTTCTGGTGTTAGCCTCCTTGGTATGTCTGTGGTGCATTTGCCAAATTAGAGGTTCTCAGCGTCGCAGTGCAGCCATGATTATCCAAGCCTTTACAGTCATTGGAGCAGGTCAGTCCCCCCAAGCGTGGCTTGCCACCCTAAAACAATGAACCCAGATTGCAAAGCCAAAGTACTGCAGTCGAGAGGCATGAGTTTTGCCCTCGAGGAGAGCATGTTTGATTGCACACGGGTTCGATTCGCCTTTTCCCGTCCTTGTGAAAAACGAATCAATGGACAGGCTGAGTCATCCCTAGAGAAGGTACCCTCTGGGAGAAGGCTTGTATACAGTCCTTGCATTGCACAACAGGGATCAGACCTCTGTTCTCATCTGTGTTCTTTAAACAAAAAATGGGGAACTGTAGAGAGCTGCGAGAGGCCGCACCTGGAAGATGGCGCCGGCTTCTGCCCTCCGCCTTCCCGATGGCGAGTGCTCTCTGGTAAACAACTCCTTATATGGCTAAGGCAAAGAATCTGGCTTGCTTCCGCGCACCTGAACCTATTGGTGGTTCCCATGTGGCGTATCAGGGTTGGCTACCCAGCGGGTACTTAAGGCTGTGGGGAATTCTCCCCGGGGTTGGGGTCAGAAGATTACTCAAAGGTTCTGAATAAACTGCAGAGAGAAGAGTCCGGTGTCGCGTCTTCCTTGCTGGTCGAGGCGGTAGCGACACTGCTTTGTGCATTTCATGTAGTTATTCTATTTTGAAGGCTATTCATTGATGTATTGCATATTTTTTTGAGTATATGATGACAGATATAACTGGGCTGACATGGATGACAACCTATTCTCATGGCCACAGGGTGTCCCATGCATTCTCCATCCCAGCTGAGAACCAGGACTTGCACAGGAAAGGAAAACAGGTGCATCAATTGGCTTCTGACATCAGGATGAATCTTTTGGCAGTGCTGGGATCTGAACTTGGGGCTTAGCAGGCCCAATTGGCAAATGGGTCCATGTGAGCACACCAGCCTGTGAATCACTAAGGGCAAAGCCATTCCCAGGACCTGAGATGGAGCCCCCAGGTGTGGGGGTGAGGGGTCAGCACACAGCCGTCATCCATTCATAAGCTGAAGGTAGTATGAAAATAAGTACATATTTGTATCGAGCAGGGGAGACGGTGACTTCTGATGGAAAATCTACCATGTGTCTACTGATTCTTGGATCTTTCCAGATGCTTCCATTTCGTGAATGTGATGATTATTGTCACGCTTAATCGACACTTCTTTACAAATAATCAATACCACATGAGTTCTGCCTATCATTTTCTACTCACATCCTGCATGAAATACTCATTCAAGGATGAGCTCGATCGCATTCCATGACTCTTTCTGGTCCAGAAACAATTTCTCAGGATTTCCCGCCATTGCCTACTCATAGAGGGGCTGAATTCAAGCCTCAGGCGTGGAAAACCTACTTCGTATATACATTTTAAAGGTAGGATTTATACTTCCATACAGATGTTCAGTCCATATCGTGTTTGGTGTGGTTATTCATTTATAAATTGTTTATTTTATTGACTTGATGGCACCTATACCATTTATTACTTTGTTTACATCCTGTCACATAGCAACTAGATTTGTAGATGTGTTCTCCATCATGCCTGACACCCAGGACTCTCCCACAAAAGGAAATCATGTGTCACACTCGGTCTCTTAATCCAAGATTAAATTTTTGGCAGTGCTGGGATCTGAACTCAGGGCCTAGAAGGCCCAATTCATGAATGGGTGAGTGTGAGCACAGCAGCCTCTAGCCAATGAAGCTGTCAGTTGGTTCCTATGTGCTGAGATAGGCAGACGGTGGTATACAAATAAATATATGTTGGTAAAAAGTGCCAGAAATGTCTATGATTGAATGACATCTACTACCTTCCTACCAACTCTTCGGTATTGATTATATCACCATTGAAATATTATTCTTTTCATGCTTAATAAACTATTAATTAAGGTCAAACAGCATCCTAGGATTATTGCATCTTCTTTTAGACTAGACAAATGCACGAACTACTCTTTTAATCAGTATTCTTATGCATAGGAATGAGTCTCTTGTGATCTCCTGCCATTGGTAGTTGTCAGGACCAGGATTTGAACCCAGGGCCTAGGTTGACATTGTTGGCTTATGGCTTCCCTGATAGTCTGCCAGCCATCAGCAATGGGAGGTCAGGTCCACTTTGCAACCGTGTCATACAGACCCAGGATGGTCACCGTGCAAAGAAAAAAATCGTAAAACTCCCCAGCCCTCTAAAGCTCACCATTTTTTGTGCTGTCCCGCTTTTTTTTCTTCCTCCAAGCCCTCTGGGCTTAGGATCCCAGGATCTGCTATGGGTCCAGAGGCTGCACCCCAGTCTACGGAGATCGCAGCTGAGGCAGAGTTGCTACGACCTGAGTTCAGGCCCTATGGTTGGCAAAATTAATTAATTAATTTACTAAATTAAAAAAAATAAAGATCCTGGGTTTGGAGTTTCTGCCAGTTTTTCTTCCGAGCCTGGGATTTTTTTTGGGGGGGTCCGGTCGTGGGGCCTGAAATCTAGCGCTCTACCACTTGAGCCACAGCACCACTTCCGGCTTTTTTCTTTTTGCTTATGTGGTGCTGGAGAATCGAACCCAGGGCCTCATGCATGCAAGGCAAGCGCTCTACCACTGACCCACCTCCCCAGCCCCGCCAAGCCTGGGATTTGAACTCAGGGTCTTGATAAATCAGAAGCAATGTGAGGGAAGGTGCAGAGTTGCCACTACTTGAGTTCAAACCCCATGACAAGCGAAAAATTAATTAAGTCAATGAGCTCAGCAGGGAGAGGTAGATGTGGAGATGGAAAGGGAGGGATGGTAGGGGGAGAGCAAAGGGGAAGGCAACAATGCTCAATAGGAAATGTACTCACTACTTTGCTCATGTAACTGTAACCCCTCTGTACAACATTTCTACAAAAAAAACTTACAATAGTAATGTAGTGCTCAAAGAAGCGCTTTTGGGGTAAGGGACGGATGTCTGAATAGTTGTACAAAATTCTATACTGACTTTTTTAATATTCAGCGTGGAACTGAATAAACATAACTGCTTCCATTACAAAATTTAAGTCACTGTCTTGGAACTGAGGCCTGTATTTCTGCCATTGATGGGATTTGAGCTCACCGTCCGGGTATCTCTTTTACACCATTTGTGAAGGGGAAGCTCACCGTACCTGAGGAAAAGAAATTCAAGCTAGAGTTACCAGGGCCTGTATTAAGGCCCTGCAATGGAAAAAATATTTATATACATGTGTAATATATGATATATATGTACATATGCATTTTTTTATACATTATGATTATTACTAATTTTGTATTTATTTTATTTTTATTTTATTCATTTTATTGTATATTGTATTTAGTATTATTATACACATAATATTTATTATGCATTGTACATATATTTTAAAATCATAAGCAATAATTTAGGACATTGATTCATTTTTCATTAATATTTTATTAACTGTTGAAACATGATACATAATTAAATGGAGGCATTTGTCACAGTCTTCACATGTTTAGTATCTCCCAAGTATGAGCTTTGTCTTATTTATCTTTGGACAACTTTCTATAGGGATTTCTTTATATGATTTATACTCAGAAACCTTTTCTTGAGGATAGGCAAGTTGAGGGATAAAATTGTAAGGGTGGGGCTGAGAATGTGGCTTAGTGGTAGAAAGCTTGCTCAGCATGCATGAATGCTAGGGTTTGAATCCTCAGTGCCACATACTCAGTAAAAGACAGGAACTGTGGAGTGGCTCAAGTGGTAGAGCATTAAGGCTTGAGAAAAAGAAGCTCAGAGACAGTACCAAGGCCCTAAACCAAGGCAAAAAACAATAGGGCAGATGACATTGGCTGACACCTAGAACCCGAGCTTCTCAGGAGGCTGAGATCTGAAGACCACAGTTCAAAGACAGCCTAGGGAAGGAAAGCCTGTCAAACTCTTACCTCCACTGAATGACCAAAAGACTCCATGTGGTCCTGCGGCTCAAGTGGTAGAGTGTTTACCTTCAGCTGAAGGGCTCAGGGACAGTACCCAGGCTTCAGTTTGAGACACTCAACTGGAAAAAGATTGAGGGTTAATCAAAGTATTTTTCCTATTTGCTAATTATAAGAACATTTTTCTGGAAAATGAATGCTAATGTACACCAGAATTGGAGTCAGAGCTCAAGGTTCAAGTGTAGCAGATCCATATGCCCAGCCTCTCAGACTCTACCATTATAACCTTGTGTCCTACAGGGTTCTGAAAGGTCCAATGTTGAAAGGCTTAAATGCTCCCTAAGCCCTTTGTGATAAGGAGTTGACTTGTATTGTCAGTATCATTACAATTGTGAACCTAGCAGAGCACCAGTAGCTCACGCCCGCCACCCTAGCTCAGGAGGCTGAGGTCTGAGGCTCACAGGGTGAATCCAGCCAGAGCTGGAAAGTCTATGACACTCTGATTTCCACTTCTGAAAGGTCAGATGTTCAAGAGCTTCCTGTGTTTCCCTTTCCCATTTTAACACTGTATTTGAAGGACAGCAAATAGTTGCAAAAGCCAGGCTAGGTGAAGAGACCAAGGCCTGCAGAATTAGGAGGCAAAATGTACACACTCAACAGGGAAGTAAGCTGCAAATCCACTTCATTCATTCTAGGCAAAGCCAGCAATGGGGGGAAACCTCAAACATTTGTTAGGGTCAGGCTTTTCTCAGCTTCTACAAACAATGACTAATTAACCTTCCTCCCTCAGGTGAAGGGAGTCTCAGGCTATCTTTAGGTTAACAATAGAGAGCCAGTTCAGTGAGGGAGCAGGGAGAAAAAGAGTAGAAAAACCCTGCTCTCTGTTCTTAGGGGGTGGGTTTTTGACTCTCCATCTGAAGGCCCTTCTACCTCTGCCAGTCCATTCTCCTTCCTTCATTTTCCACATCATTAATGCAAATCTCCAGTCCAAGAAGAGGCAGGGCCCTTTCTCTACTGTCTCCAATCACCTGAGTTAGAACCTGTCTTGGCCCTCTTGGCTCTAGGGCCTTCAGCTGCTTGAGACGTGGGACAGAGACAGTCTTCCTGCTCTGTGGTTGTGTGAAGGTGATGCTGGTGGCCTGGCACACTGCAGAAGGACTCATGACTTCTTTCCTCCTGACATACAAGACCAGATTCATCTATCATCTATCTATCTATCTATCTATCTATCTATCTATCTATCTATCTATCTATCTATCTATCTATCTATCTATCTATCTATCTATCTATCTATCTATCTATCTATCTATCTATCTATCTATCTATCTATCTATCTATCTATCTATCTATCTATCTATCTATCTATCTATCTATCTATCTATCTGTCTGTCTATCTATCTATCTATCTAATCTATCTACCTACCTACCTACCTACCTACCTACCAACCTATGTAGCAAGCTAGCTATCTCTTTGCCAGTTCTGGGGTTGAACTCAAGGCCTGGGCACTGTCTCGAGCACTCTTCTACTTGAGAAAGTGCATCAATTCTGGCTTTTTCTGTGTATGTGCTACTGAGGAATCGAACCCAGGGCTTCTTGCATGATAGGCAAACACTCTCTCACTAATCCACATTCCCAGCCTCCTTATCTTTTTCTTAATGATAGTTTTTATTTAAGTATGCTACCATCTTATGTCCCGAAGTTTAATTTTCTGAATACTGGTTATTTCTAAGAACCCTGACTTTCTCTTTCCCTCCCTGAAATGAGACTGTTCCTGCGTTGGCTTCATAATAAAATGTAAATAAGGATGCTGAGAGCTTAAGTGTGTCCCCCATTCTACTACTGTTAATAGAACGTATCAGTATGTAACCAATGTATGTTTGTAAAATAAAAAAGCAACATTGGTCTTCTGCTGTTAACTAAATTGCAACTTTTACTTCATTTTGCCAATTTTTGTACTACTTTTCTTTCCTTTTCTAGTATCCACTACTTTTGCTTTTGCCTCTGCCTTTCTCCTTACTTCGTGTTACCTAATCAGCTCTTCCATCAATGAGTAAAATTAAAAGTAGGTTAAAAATCACCTTTTGCCCCCAGTAACTCATGCTTGTAATCCTAGGTATTCAGGAAGCTGAGATCTGAGGATCACAGTACAAAGCCAGAATGAGCAAGACAGTAGGAAACTCATGATAAAATTGGCATTTAAAAGATAACCCAAGGGATTGGAATGTGGCTTAGAGGTAGTGTGCTTGCCTAACATTTATGAAGGCCTGAGTTTGATTCCTCAGTGCCACTTAAACAGAAAACTGGAAGTAATGCTGTGGCTTAAGTGGTAGAGTGCTGGTTAGCCTTGAGCAAAAGACCCCCAGGTACAGTGTCCAAGCCCTGAGTTTAAGCCCCAGGACTGGAAAAGCAAACATAAAAGTAGCTCCTCCAATTGCTTTTTATGTAGTGTTCCAACTCCATGGTTCTCATTGTCTTTACAGCAAAACCAATACAACAAACTGCAAGTTACAGTGCTTAGGAACTCCATGTGGTCAGTAACCATCATATTGTACACCAGACGTACAGAGGTAAGGAAGAAATGTGAAAAAAGAAGGCCACTAGGATAACCTATCTTGAGACTATACAATAATCTATTTTCTATACTGTCATTTGACTAGATATGTGGCTTAAAGAATCAGGGAAATGTTAGGTTTTGAACTTGCTCCCTGTAAAATGAGGGCAACCATACCTGTCCATCACTAGGATCGAAATCTAAAAAGGAGTGTTCCAAGAGTATAAGTCTTGCTATCCTAGGCTCCTGCTGAACAGGAATATAGAGTTCCCTATCAATAATGCCTGGACTCAAAGAGAGAACTAACAAATGGGATTGTGCCAAACTAAGAAGTTTCTGCATGGTAAAGGACACCATTAGCAAGCTAATAAAAGCCCAAGGAAGGAGAGATCTTTACCAGCTATACATCAGGATATACAAAGAGCTCAATAAATTATACTAGCAAAGAATTAACAACCCAATTAACAAATGGGCAAACAAGATAAGTAGAGACTTCTCAGAAAACATAAAATTGGCCAGTAATCATATAAAGAAATCTTTAAACTCTCTGGCCATAAAGGAAATGCAAATCAAAACACTTGAGATTCCATCTCAATTTAGAATGATCATTACCAACAATACACACAAGAAAAATACAATAGATGCTGTCAAAGATGTGCAGGCAAAAGAACATCAAACAGGGCTGGTGGGAATGTGAACTTGTTGAACCACACTAAAAAAACAAACAAACTAGGACTACCTTGTGGTCTAAAACTACCAGTGTTGGGCATTTACCCAAAAGACTACAAATCAGGATAAAGGAAGGCCACCCATATAACAGTTCATTGTCAAGGTATAGATATAGCACAAATGCTTTCAACAAATGAATAGATTAAGAAAATTTGGTATATATACACAGAGGACTTTTGCTCTTCAATTAGATTTTTACATCATTTGTAAAGTAGTGAATAGACCTGGAAAAATTTTTGTGAAATCAGGATGCATGTTTTCTCTCACATGTGGAAGATAGGTCTACTTTTTAAATATACAAGTAAACACATACAAGGTTTTGTGCATATATACATAAACATATTGCACAAAGTACAGTATATGTAAGAAAGACTTTAAATTGTGTAATTCTTTGGAAAAAACTAACAGTACAAGAAAATGAATATGAAGAAACTGAAAATTCAAAAGTAGGAGTAGGTGAAAGAAGTCATATTTGTCAATGCACATCCAATGAAACCGGGAAAATTGAGGGGAAGAAATTGAGTTTCAGGGATGGGGGAGATAATGAGAAAAGTGTCATTGATCAGGATTCAATGTACTTACAAATAAATATGTAATTAAAATAATAATGCCTTAGCTTACCACTTATGATTTCCATATTCACGCTTCTGGGAAGCCATCCTCCTTCCAAACCACCAGGAACCACCTCAACTTACTAAGAAAGGGTACCATTTTGCAGTCTCTTTGAACCAAGGAAGAGTAGGCAGATCAAATTAATGCTGTCCACATATCCCAAGCCATCAATATAAGGCCAGACACCATGAAATGACTACAAGAAGTGGCAGGCGAAACACCATGGCTCCTAGAACACAGGTCCAAACTTTCTAAGTAAAGATCCAGAATTACGACAAATCAAAGAAAGACTAGATAAATAGGATTGCATGAAACTTAAACTTGTCTACCTGGTAAAGGATATAACAAGCTAAATAGAAAACCCATAGAATGGGAGAAGAATTTTATGAGCTTGCATCAGACAAGGGCCTAATAGAAAAAATATACATAGAGCACAAAAAATTGGCTCCAAAGAAACCCTCAAATAACACCCCAATTACTAAATGCAGTAATGACCTAAAATAAAACTTCTCAGAAGAAGTAAGAAAGGCCAAAAATACATGAAGAAATGTTCAAAAAATCTGAACATAAAGGTAAAGCAAACCAAAACAATACTGTAATTCCACCTCACCACAGTAAGGAAGGCTAATAATTTTTTTTAAATGATTAGCAACAAATGATGTCATGGATGTGGCCAAAAGGGAATTCTATCACTGTTAGTAAGAATATAAATTGTTCAACCAGTCTGGAGGCTGACATGTGAGTATTGTGGTTTGAAGTCAACTTGGACAGAAAAGTCCATGTGTTTCTTATCTCCAATTGGCCACCAAAAAGCCAAAGTAGAGCTGTGGTACAAATGTGTAAAGTGATAGCTTTCATTACAAAATCTCAGGGACATCACACATGTCCTGTGTTCAAGCTCCAGGATTGGCAGTGTGTGTGTGTGTGTGTGTGTGTGTGTGTGTGTGTGTGTGTGTGTGTGTGTGTGTGTGTGTGTGTGTGTGTGTGTGTGTGTGTGTGTGTGCGCACATGCATGCTCACATATGTGCACCCACCCTAGGGATTACCTAACTGCATCACATATTTTTGTCTGTTTAAATTATTAACAGAACAAGGCTTATATGTCCTGTGGTTTTTTTGTGTGTCTCTGTGTATGTGTGTGTCTATGTGTTGTAGGTTTTGGTGTCGGTGTATGCATTTGTATGTGCATTTACTTTTTAGCTTGCTTATTTTCCAGCTGTGTTAACAATATTGGCAGACTTGAAAGGTGGACACTACTGTTTAATGTTAAGACAATTTTCCAAGATTCTTTTTCAACAAATTACATTTGAATTGTTCACTGAAGGACAGAGAGTGTGGGGAAAAAGAGGGGAATAGAAAGGGGACTTGTAAATCTAAGACTGCAGCAGCCATCCATATTCCAGAACAAGTCTGCATAACTAGGTGTAAACTAGATCCAGTGTTGTGTCTTCTGTCAGCTAGCTGTAAGAAAGCCCCCATTAGGCCACAGGTGTGGATTGTAGGAAAAAAGACAATTCAGTAAAAAAAATTCAAATGGTCTGAGACATTTACACAAGTTCTGGACATCACTTCCACTTGAGCTGCTGCTGTTGTGCAGGCCCAATATTTGATCTGAAGCAAAACTTGGCATTACAAAAGTAAAACCCTAATGTCTAGTAATCTCTGAAAGGCTTGTGTAACTGCTTAGTTCTTATATCTAATACTGTGACCTATTGGGAAAGGCAGAGGGCAGACTTCCAGCTATTGAAGACTTCTTCCTTGGTGAATTATAAGCTATCACTTTCAGTCATGTGGTTCCAGCACAGACTTAGCTCAGGGCTGTGAACCTGAGTGTAGAAGTTTGAATCTCTATAGTGTGAAAGGAAATTTGGCCTTGTTCTAAGCTTGCAGTTTGGTGGACCTTTGGTAGCTGTGGACAATGTCTCCTTTTGTGAACATTTAGTTTAGATGCAGGAATTCATAACTAACTAGTAGCAGTGGTCACACCAGGTTGGAGCAAGAGAGCCACAGTAGAGGGTCAGGGGCCAAGCTCACACCATCTGCAATTTTGTGCTTCTTGAATTGACAGGCCATGCGTTTTAGTAATTCAAGAATAAAAAATAATATTACATATAGATTTTTAAAATTGTTTCTGTGTTTTTGAATCTACTAGATTATTTTTCTAAGTGAGCATTGTGAGAATCCTAGATCAGAGGCTCCACTGCCTAGGGGATAGATCAGGTAATCAATAAACCCCACTATTAACCGAATGTGAGACCTACAGTAAGTCTTTGCCCTTTTGACCCCAGTTAATGTATCTTCTAAATATCTTCCTGGTGTCCTCTGGAAATTCTATGGAGCAACCTTATGTGTCAGATGAATGTGTGGCCAAAAGGACAAAACTGTTCTTCCTGTGCCAAAGATTAGGTGGGGTTGGGGTGGGGCCAGGCCAGGCCAGGCCAGGCCATGGGGGACAGTGCTAGGGTAGCAAATCCCTGGTCCCTCCAGATCAGGCAGGTAGCCAACAATGGCACAGGATCTACATCATCGTGTCTCCAACTTGTTAGCCAAGCTCCTGTGAGTCCCTCCTCCAAGGTGCTGGCTCCAAGGTGCTCCAAGGATCTTGTTCATGAGAAGCATTCATTGAACTTCTCTACAGTTCATGGTACACTTTACATAATGAAGACTGTTGCCAAATATGGGGGTGTGTATACAGCATGTTATACTTAACACTATGTCACGATATTCTGATGAGAATTTTTGCTTAACCCATGTGAAAAAAAACTAGTGCCAAAATGTACAAAAAGTTCCAGCTGATATTCCCAGTCATGGGTTAGTATTAGCACTAGCATTAGTATAAATCAGACCACATAGAAGGACCCATCTGTTCTACCAGTGGAGAATTCAGGGATCATTTCCTCCTCTGCTGCATATCAGTCAGTGACAGACAAATCTTTTCAACAGACTTGGAGAAGGAGTTAACTCTACCTGTGAGACCCAAAAAGAAGCCCCATGCTGGCATATGAGTACTATCATACACACACCACACACACACACACACACACACACACACACACACACACACACACACACACACACACACACGTAGGTCCAGCGGTATTCTCAAGCATTCCCCCTGATCTATGAATTCTATACAGCAAAGTCTAGAATTTGATGGAAACAGGAGCAGAGCATCTTGTCCCACTTCACCAGCTGTTTGGTCTTCCACTGCCCAGTAGTAGATAGATATTGTCTTAGATCCTCTGCTCTGAGCTGGAGGGCCAGTGTCTTCGCTTGGGAGGACAGTGAAGGGATTAGAGAAACTACACAGGTAGTATGAGCAGTCCTGCATCATAAAAATACTTCCTTAATGCTAGTTTATTAGAAAGCTTTTAGCACACTTGTCCAGTACTGACATATATTCATGTTTTCTCCCTATTTTATTTAAATAAAAATCAGTATTTATGAACTCTCATTTCTCCTTGCCCCTTCCGGTATAGTCGTGTAGTGTCTAATGCCTCACTTTAAAGCTTCATTTCCCCCTCTATCTGATAAATTTTGGTGAGAGTTATCAAGTAATTTTCTTATTTAATGCAACCAAGACAAAGCTGATGAAGAAAACAGTGTTAACTTCAGGCTAGTATAGATATCTACTCTGATAAAGAACATGATGTTCTTACAACCATCATGCCAAAGGTCCTGCCTCTGGAGATAGGGGATTGCATTTCCTCTGCCTTCCTAGCTTCTAGAGTAATTGCTGCCCTCCCAGTAAAGGAGTTCCTTTCTAAAAAAGAAAGCATGCCACCAAATTGCAGAAGGCCAGCAATCCACATTATTTCTGCTTAAGAACCCTTCTCCTACCATATACTGATGATTCACACCCATAACCCTAGTCATTTAGGAATTAGAGAGCAGAGAATCTCGGTTCAAACCTTTCTGGGGGCAAGAAGAGTCCACAAAACTTTTATCTCATTCACCACAAAAAGCCAGTAGGAGAGTGGTGAGCCAAGCGGTACAATACTATCCTTGAACAAAAGAGCTCAAGGACAGTGCCCAATCTTGGAGTTCAAGTCTAATACTGGCACACACACACACACACACACACACACACACACACACACACACACACACAGAAACACACACACAAAGCTAGAAGTGGAGCTGTGGCTCAATAGTATAAGTTAAGTTTTTTTAAATATGTTTTTTACTGTAAAAATGCTTGACATAGGAGTTACAGTTATATGAGCAAGGTACTGAGTGCATTTCCTATAGATCATTGTTGCTTCCTCCTTTGTTTTCCCCCTACCATTACTTTCCTCTCACATCCACAACTACCCTCCCCAACCTCCACCCCCACCAAAGTTGTAAAGTTCATTTTCAACTTAGTGTTTTGTACAACATATTGTTACACTGGTTCGACCTGTATCACAAAAAAACGAAGTTTAGTCTTATGTGAAAATTTCGCAAAGGGAAAATGTCAATGCCCAGAGTTCAAGCATGAATATCAAAACACATTTTTTAAAAAAAGACTGCTTTTAATAAGCTTTTCAGAAATAACTGGTTCTCTTCTTTTTTATGGTACTGAGGTTTGAACTCAGGGCCTCATGTTTTCTAGATACACACTCTAATATTGAGCCACAGCTGTATATTTTTTGCTCTGTTTTTGAGACAGGGTCTCATATCCTGCTCAGGTGTGCAACTGGATTTCAGTCCTCCTACTTTCCTCTCCCATCACTGCTGGGATGAGAGGTGAACACTACTATGCACAGCTTCTTCTGTTCAGATGAGGTCTCACAGAATTCTGCCTGGGTTGACATGAAAACACAATTTTTGCAGTCTCATCCTCCCCCAAAAACAAAGTTTATAGGTTCACATCACAGTGCTCAGCTAATTGAAGCCCTAGATTCAATCACCAATACAAAAATTGAAAATGAAAATAAATTTAAATGGAAAAGCTGTAAGGTAAGAGTAGGGAAAAGGGATGGAGCACTGATCCTGGGCAGCACCTGAAGTCCAATCTGATGGTTTTATTTACAACACTGGAGAATAAAATGAAAGTATGCAACAAGACAGCCTTGTCTGCTTTTGCTTAGCAACAAGACAGTCCTGCCTGTCTTTTCTCATTTATGCCAGAGCCAAAGGCTCAGTAGACCATGACAAAGAGAGGAAGGTAGAGCTGTACAAGATGAAAAAGGACAAGACCTGGACATACCTGGAAATCAAGAAAGCCTCTGAAGCCTTCGAACTCTTAGGCCTTTCAGAAAATAGTATTCCAAAGAAACCAAATGTTCAGAGAGAAAGCCAAGATGTGCTCTGAGGTGTATAGATTTCCTTACTCAAAGAACACATAGACCTCCACATGACACAATCCTCCCTGCCAACAGTAGTCCTTCACAGTGAGTCTCAGAGGGTAAAAACACTGCCCTTTACTACCTGTTAGACACCAACCCACTTCCTGAGAGCACCAGGACAGTAGGGAGGGAGGGCTCAGCCCCATAACAACCCAAGGTTGAAGCTCAGAGTACCACATCTACTCACATAATATACCCAGACCTCATAAATTTCCAACAGCTGCCAGAAGGTGTCCTCAGTCCTTCAAAAAGATCAAGCTGTGATGGCCAGCTTTACAGCCCAAACTCCCCACCCAGTATTAGTCCTGCTGAGTGACATGCAAGCCAAGTAGGGATCTCTGATAAATTTCCTAAAATTATTGGGCTGCATGCAAGCATCCAGTCACTTGTCCTCTGGTGACAAAACCTCAGGGTCATTCAAGACAGAAGCAGTCAAGACCTCAACCCCAGCTGCTACGGGCAGTTCAGCAATGCTTACCCTTTTGCTCCCTCAGGGGTTTGATTAATTTGGGTATAATCTCATGAACAATGTCTCCTAATATCACTATCCCAAGGGATGACCCCCTACCCAAGCAAACAGTCAAACAAGCTGGAAGTGTTGTCTTTGGGGAAGACAGACCAGCCTTCCCATGTGCCCATTTCCAGGGGCTCCCCTTCACCCAGAAGCCTTGAAAGGGGTATCTGCTCCCTCCAGCAGCAGGCCTGCCACTCCTTCCAGACCCAAACTGACCACAGCATCCTCTGGTGAGCTGAACACTCATGTCCAAGTTGGGAAAGCTGCTGTTTGAGTAGATGCTAGGATGCTTCTTGTGCCTTCTTGGCCCACGTTGAAGACTGCAAAGCCATCCAACAAGGTTTCACCTTCCAGCCTGTCTAGTGGCCAATCCTGGTGTCTGCTTGGGCTCTGGCTTCCCTGGACCTGCAGTGTTAGGGAACCTGCAGCTCCCCCTGCCAGTGCCAGCATTGAATTGCCCACCAAGAGCACCAAGTGCTCCTGGTATATTTACTTTGGTCTTTGGGATTTTACCAGTCACCATCATGGGACACTCTGGGGGATATTTCTGGGTAGCAAGCAAGACTAACTTTTCATTTGGAAGCTGGCAGATTACTAATATAGGCTCATCACCTGTCCCCTGCCAACCTGGACAGCCCTGCTTCTTCCAGCTCCATTGCCCACCCTGTGTTTAGGGGCCCCCTGAGCTCAGCTTCTGCTTCCTGAACTTGCCTACATATTCTGAAAAGAACCGAGAGAAGACTTTGGCATCTATTGGGCCCCCGAAGTCAGGCCACAGTGAGGCTTCTGCAGCCCTCTGCCTTGCTCCTAGCACAGTCACCAAAAAGGCAGTGCCCCCAGGATCCAACGCAGACCTCTGACTTGGGTAAAAAAAGAGGCTGTGCTTGAGTCGCCCACAGTCAGCATATGGGCACCTACTAAGGCCACCCCAGTATCTATGGGGGCTCAAGAAAGAGATAGACACATCCTGCAGACTTATTTGGAGCAGCTCCTCTTCCAGGTGCGGGCATGGTGGCCTTTAAAGCAGAACATGACAGTGCACAAACTAGAAGAGCCCAGGACACACTAGAAAAACTTGGTAAACAATGGCCCTGTGCACAGAGACCTCATGGAGGCAGCAAATCAGAGAGAGAGAACCAGAGAGACAGAGAGAGAGACAGTGAGAGAGACAGAGAGACAGAGAGACAGAGAGACAGAGAGAGAACTCTAGGCTAGCTCTGATTTGTACTGGTTTCAATATCCTTGCCAAGAAATGCATATTTTCACCAAGAAATAAAAAGGAAAACTTCTAACTCTAACTCTGATGGAGTAGCTGGAATCAATCTAGATTTCCTACCATAAACAATCACAAAAGTGTTATGTGAAAAAATATATGTATATAAATGTATTGGTAATATAAATATATAGGTATATATATGGATATTCAAATATACAATGTGAATATGTAATGTATTTATAATGTATAATGCATAATGTATATATATAGTATATATATATACAGGGAGAAAAAAAGAAATACATAATATTTGAAGGAATAATGACCAAAACCTTCCCAAATTTGATTGAAAGCATGAACCCTTCTATGCAGGATTCTAGCAGCTTAAAGAAGTCAATTAACATAATTACACAGGTCCACACTAACACACATTCTAATTAAACAGTCAAAGACAGAAAACCACCCAAAGCACAGAAACAGAACTCATCACACACAAGTGATCTTCAGTGATATGATGACAAATTTCTCATCAGACACTAGATTAACTATTGGATAGCAAAGGCAACAAATTTAGGGTGCTAAAAGGACATATCTAATGCCAACCTTTCTAACAAATATATATATACTTCCTTCAACTGTGAGAAATGAGCTAAGTACCTAACGATGCCTCAGGTATATAATCCTAACTACTCAGGAAGGTGAATTGTGAAGATTGTGGCTCAAAGCCAGCCTGAAACTTGTCCCCTCAGGAGCAACTTGTATGACAGCTGTCCTTGAGAAGAACGGAGGCCTTTTTGCCATGTCATTGCTGGAACAAGATATTGGATAATGTGTCCATCAAGAATGAAGGCTTTTGGATAGTGTCTCCATAGAAGCAATTTATGAGACTCAGAGGTCCTCTAGAAGTCAGAGGACTTTTACCACTCTCCTAGTAGTTTCAGGAAAGGCATAATAATGAACAGAGCAACCTAGAGCCCACATGGAGTCCTTAGCAGAGGTCTTTGAAACCTATGGGATAAAGTATCAATGCTGGCAAGCTATGATTGGTCCACTTTTTCTTTGACCTCACTGGCCCAGACTCTGATTGGTCCATTTCCTCTATGATGTCACAATGCCGGGCTGTGATAGCTCCATTTGAGAGGTCATGCAGAGTTTATAGGAAGCCAATGTGCTCCAACCTATGTTAACATCTCTAGGAACTCTTGATTGGTGACCCACTGGATTGACTCAAAGCTAAATTCATGATTTTTTTTTGGCTGGGGGGGGCGGGTTGTCATTTGGATTTTGGTATTTCGTTTTACTTTTTCTGGGGTTTTAATTATTTTATTTAGTTAATTTTAGGTAGACTTGCTACCTGCCATCATTTCAGAAGGATGGAAGAATACAGCGAATACAAAGAATAATCCTCCAGATCCTGGAAGGAGGAGATAATCAAACAATACCAGATGAAAGAGCTCATCGACCATGGTACCAATGGCAAGTGAAGCTGGCCCATCCTTGCCTCACACACATGGAAGTGGCAGTTAAAATACTCCTGAAGGGAGAGTTCTCCAGTCATCAGATAAAGAATGAGATGGACATTTTTAATACGGTTTGGCACAGCACATCATCAGTTTGTACCAGGGGATGGAGAAGGAAGAGTATGTGTATCTCATCATGGAACTTGCTGGTAGGGGATACCTCCTGGGGTGGATCTGAATATCCTGCTGCCTATATGAGGATGAAACCAAGAAGCTTTTCACAATAATTGTAAGTGCTGTTCACTACCCACACCAGAACAGAATCACACACTGAGACCTTAAGTCCAACAACATCCTGTTGGATACCGAAGGCAATATGAAGGTCAGTGGTTTGTTCTGAGCATCTAGTTCACCCTGGGGCATTTGCTATTGAATGTATGTGCCGCTGTGCTTTTCCACCCCCCTAAATTTTCCTGGAAGAAAGAAATGATGGCTGGGTATAAGTGGCTTACATCTTTAATCCTAGCTATTCAGGTGGCTGAGATATGAGGATCATGGTTCAAATCCAGCCCAGGCTGGTTCTACCCTCGAGCAGGCTCATACTGATACCAAAGACTAATTTGAGGAGCAGATGGCATTTGATAGAGGTGACTAGCAAAATAGTTACCACTCTTCTCAGAACAAGCTGCTCAATGTCACCCAGGACCAGAGCAGTTCCAGACAAAGGGGAGGAGAGCCCTAATTGATATCAAAGCTAACTTCACTTGAAAGCCAGAAGGCCCTCTTACTGAGATGGGAGATATTTCTAGGTAGTCTACTAAAAAAAAGTTGTAAGTGGGATCCTAGAATGGAGATCAAAACACTGTTTGCCCAGCAACACCCTTAGTCCAGCCAAGAAGACAGGTGAATCAACTGCCGTAGGTTTCCTCAGGAGAGATTCCTGCCAAGGGGCATCTTGCAGTGAAAACTGAACGTTGTAGTTATCAAAGCATGTAATTCTTGTGCATTGTATCAGTTCTTTGCACGTACAAAACTACTTGACTTACACTTGAGCTACACCCTAGTTATTACAAATATAGTTTTTTTATTCTATGTTATTCTTTAAGATGCAGTCTCATGTAGCCAAGTCTGATCTTAACTTCATAATTCTATTGCCTAGTCTCCCAAATGTTGGGATTACAGGTGTGTACTTCTATGTTATCCATCATACTATTATCTGCATGTTTCCTTAAGTTTTAATACTTTATTTTATCCCTTGGCAGTACTGTGGTTTTGATTAAGAGGCTGGTGCTGGGCAAGCAAGTACTCTACCCCTTGACTCCTGTCCCCAGCCATTGCTCTTCATTTTACTTTAGATGAGCTCTTATAGTATTATTTTTTGTATTGTGTTTATTTTCTTGGGTCAGAATTAGACTGTGATTGAAATGTGTTTTCCTGATCAGAAGCCTTTTTTGTCTTTGTATATGATTTGTAAATATAATTTTTCTTATTAAAAAGATGGTGGCCAGGAACAGGTGGCTCATGCCTGTAATCTTAGCTACTCAGGAGGCTGTGCTCTGAGGATCACGGTTCAAAGCCAGCCCAGCAGGAAAGTCCGTGAGACTCCTATCTCCAATAAACCACTCAGAAAACCGGAAGTGGCTGTGGCTCAAGCAGGAGAGCGCTCGCCTTGAGATGAAGAGTGCAGGGACAGCACCCAAGTCCAGAATTCAAGCCCCACGACTGACCAAAATAAATAAATAAATAAATAGAAAATGCACAGAGGTGTTACACTATATGTCATTTTAAAATTCAAAACCTTATTTTAAAAGAATAAAAATGCATATAATCATTAAAATTTATCTGTAGAATAAAAATGACTACCAGATTACATGTTTTTGGAGGGTGTGTCAGTGGCACACTGTGTCAGCTCTAGACAATGCTACATAGTTCCTGGCCTGAATGGCCTAAATAAAAGCAAGT
This sequence comes from Dipodomys merriami, assembly GCF_024711535.1. Lineage (NCBI taxonomy): Eukaryota > Metazoa > Chordata > Mammalia > Rodentia > Heteromyidae > Dipodomys > Dipodomys merriami. The sequence continues at coordinate 9,850,094 of NW_027206102.1, forward strand.
AAAAAGTAAAATAAATGATACTTTAGGGCACAGCTGTGGAAGATTTGAAATATTCTTGTATATTTTATTGACCTTTTGTACATTTTTGTGCTGATGAAAAGTGATATATCAATTATGGTAGAATTTGACACAGTCTTCTAACATAACAGAGCATTACCTCATTACCGAGCAATTCCCTTGCTCATTGCATAACCAAAACAACTGAAGAGAAAAAACTAATAGCTCATATGCCAATGATAACAGCAAATTTCACAATAGAAGTTGGAAATACCTGGAGTGTCTATCAGATGAACAGGTTTATAAAATATGAGGTATGCATAAATGGATTATGACTTATCCACAAAAAGGCTGCAATTAATATATGTCTGTCACGGATGGACACAAAAAAGAATCTACTATTTATGTGAAACATATTGGCTAAACCATTTCATAAGAGAAAATGGAAGATTAAAATTTCTGGGAGAGGTCATTGGGGTGATTGTTACTCAATGATTGTGTGGATTGCATCAGCATTGAAAACATAGTTCACAAAAGAGGTAATGGTTACAAAGCAGTGTGGATATAATTAATGTCACTGAATTTTACACTTGCCTAGCAAGCATGAGGCCAAGCGTTCAACCCCAGCACATCCAAAAATGCTAAATCTTCCTTCTGTTTCCTACCTTGAGTGGTAGGTGCTTTTCTACTTTTGATTGTATTCCTCAGAGGATCTCTGGTGGCTCTCTGATGTTTAGTCATGCTTTACAGATAATCCATTATTTGAACATTATTTCTGAGTTTTAAAGGAAACCTCCTGTATTAAAATGAGTGCAATGCCTGCAGTTCTAATTCAAGAGGCTAAAACAAGAAGACCCTTACACAGTCTAGTCTGCATAGAGAGGTCATGTCTAAATCCCCACTGTAGCTGCTGAAACTGGAGAGACAATTATTTGTAAGCAATTACAAGTGAGAGATAAGTTTCTGATCACATTATATTTTGGTCATGTCAGCTTGTATTTAATATTTACATGAATTTAAAAAAATTTTCCATTTTACCTTACTCTTAGTATGTCATTTTGAAGCTTTGTACTATGTTCTTGTTTGCTACATTTAAAAAGAAACATAGTTTTCCTTTGTATCATATTAAACATTGTTTTTGATTTTTTCTATATTGCAACTATTTATTTTTCACAGTTTTTATGTTTTTTTCTGCATGTAGGGACTGCCAATTGAGCCACAGCTCAACTTCCAGCTTCATTCTTTTGAAAATTATCAGGCAAAGCCCAGCACAACTAAGGAGGCTGAAATCTGAGGATCTTGGTTTGAAGCCAGTCAGTCTGAAATTTAGCCTTGAGTAAAACAGGGAAAGTTCAAGCCATAGTACTGGTAATTACACAAACAAGTCTCATGGACTTTCTTGCTTGGGCTGGCTTTGAACTGCAGCCCTTAGATTTCAGCCTCCTGGGTAGTTGGGACTCACAGGCATGAGCAAACAACTGCTGACTTATTTTAATTTTTTGTTGTTGTTTTTCATGGGGCTTAAACTCTGGGCTTAGGTGCTGTCGTGCTCTTCCCCTCAAGGCAAGAACTCTACAGCTTGAGCCATAGAACCACTTTCAGTTTTCTGGTGGTTTATTAGAGATAAGAGTCTCACAGACTTTCCTGCCCAGGCTGGCTTGGAACTGTGATGCTCAGACCTCAGCCTCCTGAGTAGCTAGGATTACAGCCATGAGCCACTGGTGCCTGGCTTATTTTAATATTTTTAACCAGCTATTTCTTGCTTTCAAATTCAATAATTTTATTTTGTCCAGTAGACCTGATCTTTGGGACACATTGCTGTTTCTTAGTAGTTTTGAAGGGGGGTAGGGGTTGAACTCTCGGCATGGGTGCTGTCTTTGTACACTTCAGCTTAAGGCAAATGCTATACCAGTTCACCCACAGAGCAACTTCAGGTTTTATGGCTGGTGGTTAATTGGAGCTAAGAGTCTCATGAACTTTCCTGACCAGGCTGGCTTTGAACCGTGATCTTCATATCTCAGCCTCCTGAGTAGCTAAGATTACAGGATAGAGCCAGCAATGCCCTTCTGTTTCCTAGCTTTTTGACTCAAGTATCATGTTTTACAACTTCAACCACAGCTCCACTTGTAGCTTTTTTTGTTTATTGGACATAAGTTTCTAATGTACTTTTCTGGGCAGTCTGGCTTCAAACCATTATCCTCAGATTTCAGCTTCCTGAGGTGCTCCACTTATACACATGAACCACAAACCCATTGGTCATTTAAAAATATTAATATGTTTTTTCCACTTTTAAAAATTTCCTTGCTTTTTATTTTTGTGTGTGTTCTAGTCCTGGGGCTACAAATCAGGGCCTGGATACAATGCCAGAGCTTTTTCTTCGACTAGTGGCTTATCACATGAGCCAAAGTATAGCCTGTGGTTATAATGGTTTTGTCTTGGTGCTTGAACTAGAAAGTGGGTGCTGTACTAGAAAGTGATTGCCCAGTTTGCATCTTGGGTCACAGCTCAACTCTAGTTTTTGGTTTTTGTTTTAATTGTTGGTAGTTAATAGGAGATGAAACTTATGCAAAACCCATCATGTATCAATTGGCTGAAATCTGAGGATCATGATTCAAAGCCAACCAGGGCAGGAAAGCCCATGAGAATCTTAGCTCCCATTAATAACTGGAACCTGGGAGGTGTAGAGTTCTATTCTTGAACAAAACAGCATAAGTTCAAGACACAAGATAGCACACAGATGCACACACAGAGAAAGTGTCATGGAATTTCTTGCGTGGGCTAGCTTTGAACCATGATTCTCAGATTTCAGCCTCTTACCATCCTCTCTCCTTTGAAAATTTTATTGGTCCTGTGGCTTGACCTCTGACTCTGGGGCCTATATCGTAGCTTTTACACTCAAGGATTTTTACAGCTCAAGGATTTGTGCTGTTTAGCTGGGGATAAGAATCTCAAGCACGTTCCTTCCTAGGTTGACTTGTCTCTGCAATCCTCAGTTGTCAGCCTCTTGTGTAGTAAGGATTACACATATGACCAGCAACATTTGGGTCATTTTAAAACTTTAATATGTGCTTGCTACTACCTTTTTTTCTTTTTTTTTCATTTTTGCTTGTCCTGGGAGTAGAAATTGAAGGTCAGATGTTGTCTCAAGGCATATATGGGACCAAACATAATATTTGGCTTTTAGGGGTAGGTTAATTGTAGAATTAAATGTAAGAATCATGTAAAAGTAAGAATCATGTAGAGTTAGGCCAGAATCAGGAGGCTGAAAATTGAGGAAAGTCCATGACCCTCTTTTCTCCAATTAACCACTAAAATCTGAGAGTAGTCAATCATTGAGCAAAATAGTGCGAGTTCAAGCACCAGGACTGGCACACACACACACACACACACACACACACACACACACACACACACACACACACACACACACACATCTTATGAACACCTGAGTTGAGCTTTAAACAGTATCCTCAAATTTCAGCCTTAGTATCTAGAATTACAAATATGAGCCACCAATGATTGGCTCAGCGAAACCTCTGTTACTTCATCTCTTCTACCCTTCTTTTCATTTATTTCGTTGTTTTTGTGTGTGTTGTTCCTGGAGATTGAACTCATGCAAGGCCTGGCCTTATTCAGGAGGCTGAAATCTGTCCATCATGGTTTGAAAGCAGCCTGAGCAGGAAAATCCATGAAATTCTTATCTCTAATCAATCAACAAAAACCTATCCCCACTGTGGCCACCACACACAAAACAGTCTCCTGGAATTTTTTCATTGGGTTTGCCTTTACACAGGATCTTATATTTCAGCCTCCTGCATTTCTAGAATTACAGACCTGAGCCAACAGTCTTGGGTTCTTTACTTCCAACCATTTAATTTTATTATTGTGATCCTGAGGCTGGATCTCTGAGCCAGGGCATTGTTTCAATAGGTTTTTTGTTTAAGGCTGGTGCTTTACAACTACAACCACAGCTTGATTTCTTGCGTTTTTTGCTGGTTAGTTGCAGACTTATGTACTTTGCTGTCGACGCTGGCTATGAACAACTTTCAGATTTCAGCGTTCTGAGTCATAGGATTACACATATTGACCAAAAATTCACTCATGGCTCATTTTGAAATTGTAATTGGATTTTCTCACAGTTTTTCTTCTTTTTACTAATCCTGGGGCTTGAACTCAGGCATTGGACACTGCCCCTGAACTTCTGATACTCAAGGTGAGAACTCTACTACTTGACCACAATGCCACTTCCAGCCTTTTTTATTTATGAGGTACTGAGGAAACAAACCCAGGGATTCAAACATGATAGGCAAGCACTCTGTCACTAAGCCACATTTCCAGCCATTCTTTCACCTTTTTATTTGTAATTTTTATTTCCTTGTGTATGCTGGTCCTAGGTCTAAAAATCAGCCCATGTACAGTTCCAGAAGATTTTATTCAAGATTAGCACACCAAGGCATGAGCCACCGCACAACTTGTGGCTATTAGTTTTTGTTTTGTTTTAAGTAGCTACTTAGAGTTGAGTCAATGAATTTTCCTACCTGGGCTGGTTTTCTACTGTGATCCTCACATTTTAGCCTCCTGAGTGGTTACCATCATAGGTGTGTGCCACCTATGCTTGGATCATTTTAAACTCTGAAATTGGCTCTTCTAACTTCTCTACATTTATTTATTTTATTCCTTTTTGTGTGTTGGTCCTGAAGTTAATATCAAGGTCTGAATGCTGTCCCAGAAATTATTTTCTCATTTCTGCCATTGGAGCCACAGCTCAATCACCAGGTTTTATTTTTCATCCTTTTGGTGATTAATTGGAAATAAGAATCTCATGTAAAGCCCAGCAAGACACAGGAGGCTGAAATCTGAGGATTGAAGTTGAAGCCATCCTGGACAGGAAAGTGCATGAGTTTCTTCTCTTCAACTAACTACAAAGCCTCTAGGAGTGGTAGAGCTGCTACACAAATTAAAGCCACAGTTTGGCATTCACAGTATAAAAGCTCCATGGACTTTCCTGTTTGGACTGGACTTAAAATGTATCTTCAGACTTCAGCTTTCTGAATAGTTAAAATAATAAGCAGGAACCACTAGCCCCAGGCTTATTTTTAAATCTCAAATGGTCATTTCTTCTCTCAGTTTTGTCTTTGGTCGACTTTGGGCTGAATTATGGACCAAGGAACTGTTTCCCAGGTTTTTCACCAAATTTCAGTAGTTTATAACTACTCTCACACCTTCATTTCCACCTTTTGCTGGGTAGTGGGGGAAAAGAATTTCAATGACTTTTCTGTCCAGGTTGGCTTTGAGCTGTGATCCACATATTTCATCTTTCTGAGTAGCTATGAATATACACATAAACCAACAACCCATGGCTCACTTTGAAACCAATACTTCACTTTCTCCCATCTTTTATAATTTGTGCACTTTTTTTCTTTATTTTTGTAAGTGTCTGTGCTAGGCCATCAGCACCAGGGCATGTGTGCTGTCCCAGAGCTTTCTGTTTAAGGCTAGAACTCTACCATATGTGCCAGAGCACAGCTAGTGGCATATTTTTGGAGACAAATGAGACATGAGAGTCTCATAGATTCTCCTACCTGGGCTTGCCTTCAACTGTGATCTTAAGATTTCATCCTCCTGAGTAGCTGATAGATCATCAGTGAGCAACCAAGGCTTGGTTTATTTAAACCTCTGTCATTGGATCTTCCTTCTGCACTTCTCCCCTCTTTTCTTTAATTCTTCTGTGATTGTCCTGGGGATTGAACTCAGGGCCTGGTTGCTGTCCCAGAAATTGATTGCCCAGTTCTGCCACTTGTGCCATAACTCCATTCCCAGTTTCTTTTCTTTTCTTTTTGACAATTAATTGGAGATAAGAGTCTGAGAAAAAGCCTAGCATAAATCAAGCCAGCCTGGGAAGGAAAGTCCATGAGACAATGACCTCCAATTAACCACTGATTAGCTGGGAATGGTAGAGCTCTATCCTTGAACAAAGCAGCACAAGTTCAAGGATGGCACACACAAGCCGCAAGATGGCACACAGATGCAAACACACAGAGAAAATCTCATGGATTTTCTTGCTTGTGTTAACTTTAAACTGTGATCCTCATATTTCAGTTTCTCTTCTTCCACTGTCCTTTTTATTTATTTATTTTTGTAATTTTTAGGGGTCATGCAGCTTGACCTCTGGCTCTGGGAATTATTTCTTAGCTTTTTAACTAAAAGCTGCTGCTTTACCACCTCAGTTGCAGTTCAGGGCTTTGTGCTAGTTAGCTGGGATAAGCATCTCAAGCACATTCCTGCCCATGCTGACTTGATACCACAATCCTCAGATGTCAATTTCTTATGTAGTTAGGATTATACACAGGACCAACAACCCTTGTGTCATTTTAAAACTTTAATATATGCTTACCTCTACCTACTGTTGTTTACTTTTTATTTTTTACATGTGTGTGCTGTTCCTGGGCCTACAAATTGGGGCTCATATTCTGTCTCAGAAGTTTTTATTCAAGGTTATCCTCTATTACATGAGACATACCATAACTTTTGGGCCCTTTTTGGTGGGGGGAAGATTAATTACAGACAAGATTTTCGTGGACTCTTCTGCCAGAGCTGGCCATGAACCATCATCCTCAGCTATAAGCCACTTGAATAACTAGTAAAACATGTATCAGCCACAAATGCTTGATTTATTTAAGACTTTGTCACTCACTCTTCCTTGGTTACTTATACTCTTCTTTATTTCTTCTGTGCATGTCCTGAGGCTTGAACTAAGGGTTTAGGTGCAATCCCAGAAAATATTTGCCCAGTTCTGCCACTTAAGCCAAAGCTCAACTTACAGCTGAATCAGGTGGCTGAAATCTGAGGACCATGTTTCAAAGCAGCCTGCACAGGAAATCCATGACACTCTTATCTCCCATGCACCACCCAAAATCTGGGAATGCTAGGACACAAACACACACACACATCACACATACAAACACACACACACACACACACACAAACATACAACACACATGCACATACACATACACCCAAAGTCTCCTGGACTTTGCTTCTTGGGCTGGCCTTGAAACTTGATCCTCATATTTCTGCCTCATGAGAAGGCCTAGAGCCATGATCAACAAGCACCAGGTTTATGTGTAAATTTACAATTGGCCTTTCTTCTCTTCTCCTACAATTTTTTAGCACCAGGAATTAATCTCTGGGTCAGCATACAGGTTTTTTTTTTTTTTTTTTTTTTTTAGCTTTTCCGCCAAATACAGTGCTTTACAACTACAATCATATCTACTCTGGGTAGATGGGGGTAAGAGTTGCATTTACATTCTTGCCCAGTCTAGCTTTGAACCTTGATCAACTAGGAATACACATATGAACAAAAACCCATGCTCATTTTGAAACTTTACTTTTCTCTTTTCCTATCATTTTTAGTTTGTGCTTTTTTGTTTTTTGAAATGTGTGTAGAGGACTTCAACTTAGGGCTTAGGTGCTGTTCCAAGATTTCTGTTTGAGACTACCACTCAACAGCATGAGCCAAAGTACATATTGTAGCTTATTTTTGGTGGCAAATTATATATATATGACTCTCCTGCCTGGGATGGTCATGAACCGTGATCCTTAGATATCATCCTCCTGAGTACCTTGTATAGCATGTGTTATACCAAAAGTACTTCTCAAAAATAAAAGAAAGGAAAAGGAAAAAGATGAAAGGGAGAATAAACCATTCCAACCAAATATTTCATGGGCAATTTTGTCAAAGAAAATACCTTCTTTTTTTTTTTCCTTATTGGCAGGTGTCAAACCCGCAATATTGCTCATTGTAAACAAGTCCTTTACTACTTGAGTATGTCCCAAGCCTTTTTATTCACATGGTATTTTGTAGTTTGTTGGGTTGGTAGTTTTTATTTTGTTTTTTTTTTCTTTTTCTTTTTCTTTTTTGCAAGGATAGACCATGTTTAGCTAAGGTTAGTCTTCTACTTGTGATCCTCCTGTTTTCATCTCCTGAGTAGCTGAAATAATTGGTATATACCACCTCACCCAATGTAGCTCTTATTTGACTACTAGAGAAATTTTAAAAAAGAAGAAGCACCTCCTAATTATCTTCATAATCCCCATGACAAAAATGAGAATGTATTTATAGTAATTTTATTCATGAAGAGAAAGGGAAAAAATCCTAAACAAAAGAGATTATGTATCAGAAATGTAGGACCATTTATATTTATCCTTTTCCCCTCTTTCCTATGTGTGTGTTTTCCTGAAGATATAACACCGGCTTCACCAATGATAATCAAGTTATTCTAACACCAAGCTGCAACCCCACTTACATAGATAAAATTTAGAAAACCTAATGTAATTTATCACACTGAGAAACGAAGAAATCCCATATATTCATCTGAACAGATGATGAGACAAAAGTATTTAATATTTTTAACATTACTGAAAACTCTAAAACTGAAGGAAAATAGCTTTAGCGTATGTAGAATATCTATCAAACTCATACACTGTTTTCTTTATTTAGCTGACGTATTTTTGATGTAATCAAGAGATAAATTTGTTTTCAGTGATGAATAGGATGACACATTTGATGTTTTAACGAAGTAGAAGAAGATGAAGAAGAAGAAGAAAAAAAGAAGAAGAAGAAGAAGAAGAAGAAGAAGAAGAAGAAGAAGAAGAAGAAGAAGAAGAAGAAGAAGAAGAAGAAGAAGAAGAAGAAAGAAAGAAAGAAAGAAAGAAAGAAAGAAGGAGGAGGAGGAGGAGGAGGAAGGAGGAGGAGGAGGAAGGGGGAAGAGGAGGAGGAGGAGGAGAAGGAGGAGGAGGAGAAAGGAGCAGAAGGAGAAAGGAGGAGAAGGAGGAGGAGCTGGAGGAGGAGCTGGAGGAGGAGGAGGAGGAGGAGGAGGAGAAGGAGGAGGAGGAGGAGGAAGAGGAGGAGGAGGAGGAGGAGGAGGAGGAGGAGGAGGAGAAGAAGAAGAAGAAGAAGAAGAAGAAGAAGAAGAAGAAGAAGAAGAAGAAGAAGAAGAAGAAGAAGAAGAAGAAGAAGAAGAAGAAGAAGAAGAAGATCACAATGGAAGGAAAACACTAATTTGTAAGCAAGATGACATGGTAGTCTTCATAAAAATTCAAACATGTTTACAGGTATACACTAATGACTTTTCAGTAAGTTGGTTTAACATGAAGTCAACCAATGAAGAAATAAAAAAAAAATCTCTGCAAGGAATTTGTAGCTCAGTGGCAGAATATTTGCCTATTATATGTGAAGGGACCTTGATAAATCTCATGCAAAATTCAAAACAGAACAAAAATTAAAAAAAAAAATGAAGGAAGGACAATAACGCACAGGGTTTGGGGCAAGTAAGTGGTTTACTTCCAAAATAGAAGTAGCAGCAGATGATTTTAGTGGCACATACTTGGAATCCAAACTTCCATTTCTTTGGTGGTTCAAATGTTCAAGGCCAATCAGCTAAAAAGCACAACAAATAAACAGGAGGACGAGGAGGACCATGAGAGAAGAAAAAAATAGAGATCTGAAACAAATTAAGCTTCATATGGATGGTGGAAAAAAGTCTGTCAACTATATTGTTTTCTTTAAAATAAGTTTCTACCTTTTACACCATATGAGGACACAGCAACAATTGAGCACATTAAAACTGGTGAAGCCGACCTCTCTGTACCTTGAATTTTCTAGGTTCTAGGTCTTGTCCTTCAGAGTATCTGTTGACTACAAATAACTTGCTCTAAGCTATTGGACCTGGTCTTAAGGAGTTTTGTTATAGCATCACAATGGAATTGAAACACCCAGATACACCTTTTTCCCTAAAGGAAATACTCTTCCTGTAGCTGTAGGAAAGACGGATGTATTTGATAGTCAGAGAGTTCAAGCTGAGGGCCTCCAATTTGCTAGGCAGTGGTTCAACCATATAAGTCCCCTACTCCAGCCCTTTTCCTTCACTTTGAACATATCAACAAACTGCCTTATGTATTTCAAGCTTTCTGCTGTTGACTATCTGATAAGAAACTATCATAGGTATGATGAGGCTCTATTTTCTCTCACTCTTATAGATGTTAGTAACCCAATCCATGGTGCTGTATGGCATAGGGCATTTTGATACATTATCAGAAGATTCTGAAGCGATACCATTATTCTTTTGACACCAGTCCCTCCAGGTTTAAACAAAAAAGTTATTGAATATCTTGAGTAAATTGAAGAGGTCTTTAAAAGCCAAAAGTTAGAGCAGCTTTTCAGATTATGAATGATATGTAGCATCCTACTGGATTTAATTTCTAAGTGAGAAAACAGCAGCTTGCATGACCTAACCTAAGCCAAAAACATTCTTGGTCTTAGTTTCTTTGCATTTTAATGTAAATAACAAAAGTGCCAGTTTATTGATGTATAAGAGGACTCTTCATATTTAAATATTGTCAAAATTCACTGAGTTGAATAGAAAACATGCTTAATTTATATTAAAGTAGTAATGTGTTATCATTAATACATGGATCTATTGTATTAGTAAATACTGAAAAGGAAAAACTTATTTCTACAGAGGATTCATTTTGGCAATAGTCATTTTATAGGAGGCTAATACTACCTACCTTCTTTCAACCACATGCTATTGTTGAGTGTGATATTGTTTTAGCTCTACTCAAGAGCTATGGGGCTCATGTTGTATTTCATTAAGAAAACACCAAAAAAGCCGGAAGTGCAGATGTGACTCCAGTGCTTGAGCAGTAGCCTTTAGCTGAAGAGCTGAGGGACAGCGCCCAGGCCCAGAATTCAGGCCCCACGACTGACCAAAAAGAAAAAGAAAAAGAAAACACCAAAGTGCATAACGATCTTATAACTTTTTAAAGACCAGAAATGACCTTTGTGTGGTCCTAACAATAATTCAAGTCCATAAAAAATAAGGACTTTAATATTATTTTAAGCTGGTGTGCAAGGGGGTTATAACTAAACAAATATGGACATCTCATATGCCTTAATTACTTCTTTGAATTATTGTCAAGTAAAAAATATCTGGATCCACTTTACTGAACTTTTCCAATTGGACACTCTGTCATGTGCCCCTTTCTTCTAGAAATACGTAGGAATCTATTTTGTTTTTTGATTGTTGGAGCAAGCTCCAAAACCTACACATGTGGTGAATGGAAGCCACTGGTGGGTATATGTTTGGTTCCTGAACATGGCCAGTGATCTAGCAGGAGCAGGCCTAAGGACATGGATTGTACTCAAGGACAATGTCTAATGGCTGATGTCCCCCTGGGAGCAAACACTAGGACCTGGCAGCCACCAAGGACACAAGGCATTGGCTGATTCCCTTGCACTTCTTGCAACACTGCCATGGCAGCAGCAGTGGCATCCTATTCTACCCTCGCATCCCTGTGGAAAGCTTGGCAATAGTCCTCCAGGCTCAACACTAAAAGAGCCAGTGGGCTCATGCCAAGCTGTGATTGGTCTATTTCAGCAAGTGTAAACAGTCTCGGCAGTGTATTACAGTGCTGGAAGTTCCTGGTTACCTGCTTGACTCAGTGCTACGTTGACAATTGTGTGTGTGTGTGTGTGTGTGTGTGTGTGTGTGTGTGTGTGTGTGTGTGTGTGTGTGTGTGTGTGTGTGTGTAGTTTTGGGGGGGGCAGTGGGAACTTTGTGTTGTTTGGGTTTGGGTATTTCCTTTTGGTTATTGCTCTGGGGTTTTTATTTTCTTAGTTAAGTTTAGGTAGATTTACTACTTACCATCTTAGCAGAAAGATGGGAGAACACAGTTAATTATTCTTAAACTCTTTAGAGGAGGAGACCTTAATTGAACAATACATTATGAAGAAGATCACTGGCTATGGCAGGAAGAGATTTTCATTGAATAATACAGTGTAAATGCGCTCGTTGGCTATGGAAGGAGGAGGTTTTCACTGAACAATACAGTATGAAGGAGATCATTTGCTATGGTAGCTATCCATATGTAAATTTGACCTAGCACTACCTCATAAACCTCAAAGTGGTAGTGATGGGAGAGTTCAACAATTGTCAGATCAAAATTGAGATGGATATTATTAAGACTTCCTATCACGCACACATGATTAGGTCATACCAAGTGAGTGAGAAGGATGAACACCAATACTTGGTAATGGAACTGGCCACCCAGAGACCTCCTGAGATAAATGTGAAAATCATAAGTTGTTAAAGCAGACTGTGTGTATTGTGCATTACTTTAATGAAGATAGAAATGAACACGGAGACCTTAAACAAAATAACCTCCTGTTGGATGACAAATGCAATGTGAAGGTCAATGACTTTGGCATGAGCACAAGGATTACCCAAGGGCAGTTGCTGAAGGACATATTTGGTACCTTGATTTTGTCCCTATAAAATATTCCTGCAGGGCTGGGAAGGTGGCTCAGTGGCAGAGCGCTTGACTTGCATGCATGAGGCCCTGGGTTCGATTTCTTAGCACCACATAAGCAGAAAAAAAGCCAGAAGTGGTGCTGTAACTCAAGTAGTAGAGTGCTAGCCTTGAGCTGAAGAGCTGAGGGACAGCTCTCAGGCCCAGAGGTCAGGCCCCACGACTGGAACCCCCCCAAAAAATATTCCTGTATGAAAACTACAATGTCTGCAAAGTAGACATCTGGTGCTTGGGAGTCATCTTTTGTATTTTATGGAGATGGTGAGTTTCCCATTTGAATACATGAATTTTAGCCAGATACAGGTAATTGTCTTGGAGGTCATGTACATTGCTCCATTTACCTGTATCCAAAAGGAGAAAATAACATCTTGACACTGTAAACTGCAGACCCAAAGCAGAGGTACAGTATAGAACAAATAGTGGAGACTAGCTCAACCAGGTTGAGGAATATTTCCTATGTCTTGGTGAGCCACTATGTAATGAGCTGAACCCTATTATTCTTGCACTCATGTGTGACATGGGTTACAGCCTTTTTGATACCCACAAATCAATATTGGACAGGACGTTCAATGAAATCATGGCCATGTATTTTTTTTTATTAAAAATGACTTAAAGTAGCATGCCAGCAGCAAAATTAAGTCAATGCCTTCAATTGTTCCAGTATGCCCGTCTCCTGTTCCTCTACAATGGAGAACCTGTTTTCCTGCCTGTAATCTGAATTTCAATTGTCCTATGATGACAAACCAACAATACTGAAGAGAATTGCCACTCTTCCATCCATTCTCCTCTGCTTCCTGCAGAAGAACTCCCGTTCCAGCATGATCACACACAATGAATCCATGGTTGCCTTTAGTTCCTCTTTCTTCCTGAGGAACAATGAGAGATGCTGGTAAGAGGAAAAAGCCCTTCCCTTTAGGTAGCTGGACAATAAGATCACAAATTCTATCTCAAATGAGAGACAGGATTGGAGGAGGGTTGCTATCAGGATAGGTACCACTATTTCCAGAACATTATGCCATGTGCAGGCCTAAAAAAACATTCACAGATTACAAAGAAGTTTTTTTTTTTCCAGAAAAAGTGTTCAGAGCCCTTTCATAACAAAACAACAGTACCAGTTCTTCAATTCAATTTCACGCTGGGGAATTCCACTTTGAATTCTTATCTACAAACTTGGACACTTCATCTAACAATCATTCATCATTTTGGATGACATTGACAATACCCATTGTTCATATAGGCATTTTAGTACTTTAAATTTTGGAGAAAAAAGGTCTAGGATGGGTCAAAAATTAAGGTTTTCCTTTTTGGTCAAAGATTTACCTTTTTAGACTACAACCCACATAGTATTTAAAGAAAGGATGGATATGGGAGGAAATCGTGCAGTTCTTAGTTGTTTTCAAGTATACTTATTGAATCTTTCAGCTACTGAACCTGCTTAATTTGTGAGGTATACACACACACAAAAACACACACATACACACATATATATGCATAGTATGCATGTATTTCACAAATATATTACATATTAAATATATCATATAATATTTTATATGTAAAATATACACAATTTTGGAGATGGTATTTCATGGAATTCTCCGACTTTGCTTTAAGACAATATTCTCCTCATCTCAGCTTCCTAAGAAGCTAGGATTATAGACCGGGGCTAGGTAAAAAGATTTCCTTTAAAATGCTGCAGAGAACCTGTCTTTAACTACCAAGAAACAGCAAGATACCAAGATAATAGAATGACAAAGTGAAATAGAACACTACATTCACTGGAAAACTTTCAAAATTTATTTTAGACAAAAATTAGAGTCAGTGTTAAGATCGATCCTTGAAAAACATTAATAAAAAATTAAAGACATATATACATCCCAGTTGGAATTGTGGAAGTAAGAGGAAGGCCCATCAGTTCAAGGCCTAGTACTGGTCTATAACCATACATTAAATGAAAATTAAATTTGTAAGCTAGAACTTGTTTTTTATCTGTTGTGTTCAGAGGAATGTCAGCATTATGTGTAAACAGACTGCTATACAAGGAATCCTTCTGGGTCATACAGTAGTTATTACATGGCTCTGTGTAGACATTCAGTTTTCTAATGATTTTCTTACATAAATCAATCTATATTAATTAAGTGCCATGAAGAATGCTAAACCTCAATTTTGTGCCCATCTCCATCCTTGTTCTCCCTATTGCCCAGCAGTTTCTGTCACAGTCAGCATAACTGTAGCTGGCACATGGAACAGACATGGACTCGATGGATCCTAACTGTGATATGATCCCAAATATAGCAAATACCAGAATCAATGAAATCCAAGCAGCTGTTCAAGGTGCCTAGTTGTATGAATGTCATCAGCTTCCAATGGTCTCACCTGTCTCTGCCAGAAGCCTGTTAATGGCCTGTTATCATCAAAGCTCACACTGAAGTTTAACTTCTCAATGTAGCAGTGTCACGAGGTGAAACCTTTAATAGAGGATTCTGTCATAAATGTATTAATGCCATCTCATTAACTCTCAAGGGACTAACATGATCACTGTTAGCAGTTGTAAAAAGCACTGTAAGCCCCTTACTCACTCTCATTCTAGAACATGCCATGATTCCGAGATCCTACATGATGTGATGCACCTAGGGGCCTTGTCCCATGCACTACCATGCTATTTAGAGTTTCCAGCAAACACTATTATGAATGATATAGACCTCTTATTCCTTATGAAGTAAGGAATAAGAAGTATTCCTTATGAAGTAAGGAATAAGAAGTATTCCTTATGAAGTAAGCTTCGGGTTTTTGTTAAATCATGACAAATGGGCTGAGATGCTATAGTTTAATGTCTTTTCCATAGAACTGAGTATAAAACTGAAGGCCTTCCACTTACTAGGCCGATATTTTACCACTTGAGCCCTCCAGGGTTCCAACCCATTCTTCTTTTACAGTTTGCTTTCCATATAGGGTCTTGTGCTAACTTCACTCAAGCCAGCCTCAGAATCCAATCCTCCTATACCTCTGCCTCTCAGTAGCTGGGATTATGGGCCTGTAATAGCACACTTTGCCACTTAAGAAGGCACTATTCTTTTGGGGAAAGATGATACAGACCACTGAGTTGCATGTGTGTGTATGTATTCATGGAAATTGGTCATGGTGATTTATTTAGTACTGAAGGTGAATATTCCTGGATGATCTGTATTCTTAATTCCTTTCACACCAAAGAAATTGCTTCTCTGGATGCTAGTGAATCACAGCTGTCATCCTAGCTCCTCAGAATGCTGAGATTTGAGGATCATATTTTGAAGCCAGGTGAACCAGGAAAAGTCCATGACACGCTTATCTTCATTTAAACACCAAAAAATCACAAGTGGAGCTGTGGTTTAAGTAATAGAGTACTAGCCTTGAGGAAGAAAAATAGAAATAACAACTGTGCTCTGATCAAGTTTCAGGACCAGCACCCACACAAAATCTCCAGATAGCACTTGGGCTATTACAATGAGCTTTTGTGCTATTGCAAGACACAATGAGATGTACAAGTCGTTATGTTGAAAAATTAACTTCACAACTTAGGTGAGGGGAGGAGGGGGAGCAGAGGATTCGGTGGGGGGACAGGGGAAGGATGGGAAGGGATGGGAAGAGGAAACAAAGGAGGAGGCTACAATGCTTGATAAGAAATGTACTCAATATCTTGCCCATGTAATTGTAACCCCTCTGTACAGTATTTTCACAGTTGAAAAAAGAGAAAAAAGACACAATTATACATAATGAATCATCTCTACAGGACAGTTGCACTATAAAATTCTAGTATTACTTCATAACATATGTTCTTTCTGGATCATCTTTTTGCCCCATTGTTTCTCTGAGAATGATGTCTTGATTTGGAAATAGAGGTGAAAAATTCAGTGATGAATTTGGCCTCTGGATCCTACCCTCATCCATCATTGACATGTTCTCTCTTTTTATTTTTTGGCAGTCCTGGGGCATAAACTAAGGGTCTGGGGCATAAACTAAGAAGGCTGAGCTTCTTTTTTGCTCAAGGCTAGCACCATCCCACTTGAGCCACAACACCACTTCCAGCTTTTTCTCTTTATGTGGTACTGAGTAATTGAACACTGGGCTTCATGCACGCTAGGCAAGCACTCTACTACCAATCTACATTCCCAAATGTTCTCTTTAAAAAATGTCTTACCTGTTTACCTCTGTCCCATCTATGCAGCCACTGCCAGTGCTCTTGAACCTATTTGTTTAACTCTTAACTGCCTTTCATTCACTGTAACAGGCAAATTATTTTCTATTCCATTGAAAGAATTATCTTTCACTTTCTGAAACTGCACACTTGATCAGCTAAAATCAAACAACAACTCAATATTACCAGTGTTTGAAATTGAAGACATATAGAATAATCAACAGCTAATAATAAATAGCTAATAATCTACCGAAGTCAATGCACAACAACCCAGATGCTTGCCAAGTCTTTTATTTTTCGCTAACCCTACAATATGCTCTGGTAGATAACAAATTTAAAGTCTACAGATATAATTAGTTCCCACAAGAGCTGGTTATGAGTTACTTCCAAGGAGTGAGTGCAAATTAAGGACTTTCTAGAAGTCAGTAACAGAGTGAATGAAACACTAAGGAGGATATATTTGTCAAGAAATCATGGGAGTATTTAGGAGCTGACAACAGTGGCTGTATGATAGGTGACCAGACAGCAGAAACCACAATCTTAGAGCTAGAGGACCTAAATCCTCCCAGGCATCCTTTAAGTTTGGAATGGGTCCACACATTTCATAAGAGACTATAGCCTGGTGGCCCCCTGCTAAAAACTGAGCAACTGCTACAGAAAAACCACACGCAAACTACTAGCCCAAACTTGTAGCCTACAAAAGTTGGTATTCAGTGAGTTAACATTAGATTTCTGGTATCTTGCCACACAACATGACAAAAACATCTCTCAGAATGCTGGTGGCTGACATGTGTAATCCCAGCTACATAGGAATCTGAGATCTGAGGATCAAGATTCAAAGGGATCTCAAGCAGCAATGTCTATGATACTCATATTGACAATAAATAGAAAAAAATACTGGAAATGAGTATGGCACAATACCCTAAGTTGAAGCCCAAGTACCAACATACACACATACACACAAACACACATTGAAAAATGAAAACATTTGTTAAAAACAACCTGGTATTTTCTTTGCTGTGTGTAAAACTTTAACATGTCTTAAACTTTTCCTTGTGCTTGAAGAAATTTATTAAAATTCTATAACTACACAAGTACACAAATGTGTTGACCATACACTTTTTATATACTATATTGCAATTTTTACTGCAAACAGAGGACCTTTCCTACTAATTTAATCTAATTATTGGAGAAACAATCTCATATCTTGATATTTCTCACAATACCTTAGTTGGAATTAAACATAATGTTCTTAATTAATCAAAAGGAAAAACGTACACTATATCTAAAAGGACATTCAAGTGAAATCAATTGATTGCAGCACTTAAAAATATTTTATGCTGGGGCTGGGAAGGTGGCTCAGTGGTAGAGCACTTGCCTTGCATGCCTGAGGCCCTGGGTTCGATTCCTCAGAACCACATTAGTAAAAAGAAGAAAAAAGCCAGAAGTGGCGCTGTGGCTCAAGTGGTAGAGCGCTAGCCTTGAGCTGAAGAGCTGAGGGACAGTGCCCAGGCCCAGAAGTTCAGGCTCCACGACCTGACCCCCCAAAAATATTTTATGCCAAATGACTACAAGATTCTGATTAAAACTGAAAATTTTGAAGTGTTCTCAATTTCTGCTTCATTTAGACAAAGTACTTAAAGATGTCTTTGATTTTCCATAAAGATATCGTATCCAAAAATTTTCTATATTGTAGAAATTAGTTAACTATAGGCTACCTATAAATTCACATAGATGTTTCTCAATTCACTAGAGCAAAAGAACTATAAATTCTGACCTACATCTATAAATACCCCATGAAATTATCTAGAACATTCTACTTTTCTCAGAACAATGAAAGCTGCCAACAAAGTCGCTAATAGTGAGAGAAGAAAAAAGAGCATGTTTGTGATGGCTGAAATTTTACAAAAGACTTATTCGCATATGGGCACACACACAAAGCCATACAATGTTCAAGTTTACCTGGTAAGAAAAAGAACTCACCCCACAGAGAGAGAAAGACAATTGGCAGGAGGAAGATAGACTGAAGAATTATCTGAATGCATATCTTCTCACGTTTCCATCCATTTGCTTTGTGGAGTTTTCCTGGTGTCCCATTTCTCACTAAGTCAGACCTCAGGCATCCCAGCGGAATCACTGGCACCCAGGACTCAGGTAACACCATAACTCTGCTCTCCCTGTGCAAAAATCACCAACTAAATGAAAAAGAAAGCAAAGTGGATTTCAGGGTCACATAAAAAAGAACCACACACACACACACACACACACACACACACACACACACACACACACAAACACACACACACACAGAACCACCTGCTTGGGGAGAAAGAAAACGTGTGTGTGTGTGTTTGTGTGTGTGTGTGTATGTGTGTGTGTGTGTGTGTGTGTGTGTGTGTGTGTGTGTGTGGTTTGTGTGTTGGTAGTGGTACTTAAACCCAGGACTTGGGAACTATCCTTTAGGTACTACCCTTTAGCTTTTTTGCTCAAGGCCAGTGCTCTACCACTTGAACCACACTTCACTTTTAGGGTTTTAGTCATGAAGACAAGAGTATCGTAATGTTTCCTACCCAGGCTGGCTTTGAACCTTGATTCTTATATCTCAGCCTCCTAATAGCCAGAATTACATTAATGAATGGCATCTGTGACAGACCAATGTATTGACTTCAAACCCCAATACCAGCCCAAAAACCAAAAGCAAAACCAAACTTTATAGCATATAAATATACTGATATCATATTAAACAAATAGAATGAAATGTGGAGATCTTGGTAAAGATATCAGAGAATGATTATCATTATTAGTTTTTCTGGCTTAAAAAAACCTAAAATTACTTTCGTAAAAGTAAAATAACTACAGAAACCCCTGGTACCAAGGTATATGTTTCAAATAAAACACCTGTGGAGAACAAACTGAAAATGCAGAGGAAAACTAAGAATTTTAGAATTAAGTGATTGCTACACAGAAAGTATACATGATCATCTGTACCTTCAAACTCTTTCAAATAGGCTACATTACTGACACAAAAACTGTTCTTCTTCTCATTACTTCTCATTTAAAAAACAAGTCTACTTTATTCTCTTTAGGAATGCTTTGAATATTTGATTCACTTTTCCCAAAATGTCACTAAAGAAACTCAGTCTTTCAACAACTCCAAAATTTTTATCTTAGCATTTAAATAATTATGTCATGTATCTTCTTTGGGTTGGGAGTATCAGAACAACTTTTAACTTGTTCTTTTACCTTTGCTGTTTGGAAGGTGTATTTTCACAAAAGAGGACAGGGAAACACTTAGTAGATCACCTGATTTAAATGTAAGTGGCTAAAGCTACCAGGACAACTATGTTTATTGCAGCATTATTTACCATAGCTAAGATATGGAACCAACCCAGTTACTCCTCAGTAGATGAATCTATCAAAACAATGTGATAGACATACATATATATATATATAATGGAATTCTATGCCTCCATCAGAAATACTGATATTGTCCCATTTGTTAGAAAATAGAAAGACTTGGAAAAATTATATTAAGTGAAGTAAGCCAGGAGCTAAGTAACATAGGTCTCATGTTTTTCCTTATTTGCAATAGCTAGTATATATCTTGGACAAGCAGAAGTAGTCAAAAGCTATGTACATATGACCATATAAGATGATGTTAAGCAAAATTAACCCCAAGATAGGACACACGTGGTTTTTTTCTTTCTTGCTATAGTTTTAAAGGTATTTATAATATACTATGTGATTTTTTATTTCTTTGGTATGTTCTTCCCCCATGGTATAACCTCTGTTTTCACTCTGCTGATTCTGGTGCCCTGCATCTTATATATACATTTTTCTAATTTGGGGAGGGGAATGGAAAAAAAACTAAAATGCTTAAATATGGATACCGATTAACCCATTGTAACAATAAGATGTACAAGTCACTAAGTCGAAAACGAACTTTACAACTTTGCGCGTGGGGGAGGGAATGGAAGAATTAGGAAGGTGGGTAGGGAAAGGATGGTAAGGGATAAACAATGGAGGGGATAAAAATGCTCCGTAGGAAATGTAGTCATTACCTTACTCTTGTATCTGTAATCCCTCTGTACAGTATCTTTACAATAAAAATATATTTTACTAAAAGAAAAACAATAAATTTAAGTGCTAACTTACTCAAGCGGCTGAGATCTGAGGACAATGGTTTAAAACCAGCTCAGGCAGGAAAGATAGAGACTCTTATCTCTAACTGAAAACCAAAAAGCTGGAAGATGTGACTCAAGTGGGAAGGTGCTAACCTTGAATAAGCAAAAATCGGGGGTGGGGACAGAGGACACCACACAGGGCCTAACTTCAAACCCAGTGACCACCACACATATACACAAAATTCTAACTAACAGCAATTCATATATACATCATCTGAACTGCCTAATTGGAAATATGCATAAGAATCTAAAAATATTTCATTTTAAGAAATACATTTTAATACGTTTTTACTGTAAAAATACTGTATATAGGTGTTACAGTTACATGAGCAAGAAAATGAGTACATTTCCTATCAAGCGTTGTTGCTTCCTTCTTTGTTTTTCCCCTACCATCCCTTCCCTTCCACCTCTACAACTACACTCCTCCTCCCTCCCCCACCTAAATTGTAAAGTTCGTTTTTCTACATAGTGTCTTGTACATCTCATTGTTACAATGGATCAACCTGAATCACTATTTAAGCATTTTGTTTTTTTCCTCCCCTCCCAGGGCACTGGCATCAAATACAGTGAAAATAGGGGTAATACTGTAGGGAAGGAGCATACAAAGAAACAAAAAAATCACATGGTACATTATAAATATGTTAGAAAAAATCGCAAGGGAATAAAACAACCTTTGTCGCTATCTTGGGGTCTTAACACGTCTTATCTGGTCATAAGAAATACATTAAAAAAAAGGAAATACATCAACACAAATTTTTATATTTGCAAAATCCACTATTATTTGGGAACATGACATAATGTTTGAAAACTAAGCAAATAAAGGTTGATCCAAATATACATATACCTCTTTCAATTGCACACTTGTAATTTTCCCTTGGATTTTAAGAACAAGATAGTGTTGTTTACATCCTAATGAAAACCAGATGACCCAACTAGTCACAAACACGTCAAGATAACAAACAAGAAATGTGTAAGAACTATTTTTTTGGAATCCTTGCTGAATGGTCTAATTTTCGATTTCATTGTAATTTCCCTTTCAGTACAATATGTAATTGGGAATTACAGAATTCCAACCTGTAAGTTTAATGTTCGGGATTTTGTGTTCTCTCTCTCTCTCTCTCTCTCTCTCTCTCTCTCTCTCTCTCTCTCTCTCTCTCTCTCTCTCTCTCTCTCTCTCTCTCTCTCTAGGATTGTGCCCATAAATACTAAAGCATTATTTCTATAGTTTTGTAGTGTCATATATATATTTTTCTGAATAGAAAAATTAATAAACTATGTTCAATAAGAGATCCAAATGAGTTTTGTTATGTATTTGATCACCAAGGACTTCAATTATGCAAAAATATTTGGTACATTACATATATTTATACCCATGTAACTGCTGCTGTTTACAAGTATTCTGTAGTTTTTCCCAACATTTTCAATCATGGTTAGAAATTGTACATAGTTGCCAAGCACTAGTGGGTCAAGCCTATAATCCTAGCTACTCATGAGGCTGAGAGAAAAGATTGCGGTTCAAAACCAGCCCATGCAGTAAAGTCCATGAGACTCTTATCTGCAATTAACCACCTGAAAACCAGAAGTGGCACTGTGGCTCAAGTTGTAGAGCACCAGCCTTAAGCTGAATCGCTGAGGGACAGTGCCTTCATCCAGAGTTCAAGCCCCAAGACCATAAAAACAAAAACAAACACAAAATTTCTTTAATATGGTCAAAACAGAGATAATAATTCTGGGAATATATTGGCTGGCATAGTTAATTCTTCCTTAAGCAAAAGTACTTTGTGTTTGGATTTAGAAACCCTATTATTAGATCATTTTTCCATAATATCATTTTGGTGCAAGTTAAAGTGTTTGGCCTAAAAAAGGAAGCTTTGTGATTGTTATGAAAATTTTTCATAAAGCATCACTGCAACTGAAGAGTGATATCTTTTTTGGTGAAGTTCTTCACATGACTCAATGATTAAGTCGTCTAAGATGACATACATTCACTCACAACCTTTCAACAAATCAAAGCAGTCAGACTGAGCATGGTGGTTATTACTAGTTTGGAATGTAGTATGCAAGATGGAATAGCAGGAACCTGAGGGGAGGCTTCAGACCACAGCAACTCACTTGGGTTGAACTCATGTCCCTGATGAATTGATGTTGAAGCCCTCACCACTAAGTTTCCAAGGTTATGCTGTAGGAAAATCCCTTCCCTGCAACAGCTGTATAGTGAGGGAAAGCCTGTCTTATCAAGTTCTACCAATATATTTGTTTCTAGACCATGACTATATATAGCTAGATTAATCAAAACCTAAAAATCTGAAACATTCCAGTATGCTGGAATAAACTTTTCTTTCCATCCTACATTCAGATGTAGGGAGAATTTAAAAAGACTTTCTGGGGCTGGGTTATACTTAAGTGAGAGTATTTGCCTAGCTAATTAAACATCCTAGGTTCAATCATCAATAACACAAAAGAAGAGACAATATCAGATAGGTGGCAAAGCCCAAAAAGTGGAAAGTAATTCAAGTAAAACTCCTGAAATACGGACAGATTCTCCTGGTATGTGTCAGGAAAGTTAGAAGAAGAAAGGCCACCCCATTCACCTGCCATAGCTACCAAGTTTGTTAGAACTGGACCAATAAAACCTCAGGCAATCAACACTGAACAAACAAAACCATAAAGGTTGTGGTTTGCTGCAGGGTATTGAGGGAGGCAGGAGGGAGAATTGGGAGAAGGAAGACTGGTAATGCCAGCAGCAACATAGGTAAAATCGTCAGAGGCATTATCTTGTGTAGAACTTGGAGAGATGTACATGGGACACAGGAGCAATTCCATTGACATACAGCTGCTGTATGTTAAAATGAACCTTTGTCAAACTCTACTATAAAGCCATAGTAATCAAAACAGCTTGGTATTGGCATAAGAACAGACCTCAGGACCAATGGAATAGAATTGAAAACCCAGATATGAACCTACAGACCTATAGCCATCTAATCTTCGATAAGGAAGCTAAAACAATAGAATGGAAGAAAGACAGCCTCTTCAGTAAATGGTGCTGGCAAAATTGGTTAACTACATGTAGAAAACTAAAGCTAGATCCTTATATATCACCTGCACCAGAATCAACTCCAAATGGATCAAAGACCTTGAACTCAAAGCAGATACTCTGAAAACATTACAGGATGGAATAGGAGAAACCCTAGGTCTCCTTGGCTCAGGCCGAAATTTTCTGAATAGAGACCCAGAAGCACAACAAATCAAAGAAAGGTTGGACAAATGGGATTGCATAAGGTTGCAGAGCTTCTGCAGGGCAAATGACATTGCTAGCAAGATCAATAGAAAGCCCACCGATTGGGAGAAGATCTTTACTAGCCATACAACGGACAAGGGTCTCATATCTAAAATATACTTGGAACTCAAAAAATTAAACCACCCAACAACAAATCCTCAAAGAAACAACTGCCCAATAAATAAGTGGGCGAAAGACTTAAAGAGAAGCTTCTCTGAAGAAGAAAGAAGGATGGCCAATAGACACATGAAGAAATGTTCAACATCCCTAGCCATAAAAGAAATGCAAATCAAAACAACATTGAGATATCACCTCACTCCAGTGAGAACAGCAAAAATCAAGAACTCTAACAACAACAGATGCTGGAGGGGATGTGGACAGAAAGGAACCTTACTTCATTGTTGGTGGGAATGTAAACTTGTTCAACCACTTTGGAAAGCAGTATGGAGGTTCCTCAAAAGACTTCACATAGATATCCCCTATGATCCAGCAATCCCACTATTGGGCATTTTCCCAAATGTTTACAAACAAGACCACACTAAAGCTACCAGCACACCTATGTTTATTGCAGCATTATTTACCATAGCTAAGATATGGAACCAACCCAGATGCCCCTCAGTAGATGAATGGATCAAGAAAATGTGGTATATATACACAATGGAATTCTATGCCTCCATCAGAAAGAATGACATTTCCCCATTTGTTAGGAAATGGAAAGGTTTGGAAAAAATTATATTAAGTGAAGTAACCATGCCCAAAGAAACATAGGTCTCATGGTTTCCCTTATTTGCAATATCTAGTATAGGTATGAGTCAAGCGGAAAAGGTCAGATAATGTGATGTTAGGAAAATTAACCCTTAAATATGTATTTTAATGTTTTCATTTCTTTCATGCATGTGTTTCTAACGCATTTATAAGATTATTTCTTTGTTGCTTTGTATGTCCCTCCCCCACAGTGTAACCCCCGCTTTCACTTTATTTGATGTCAGTATAACATGTGGAGGAGATGGGGACAAACAAGTCGTTTAAGGATTCAGGTGGACCTGTTGCAACAATGAGAAGTACAAAATGTCATGTCAAAACCAACTTTACAATGTTGGTGTGGGGGGTGGAGGGGGGTATAATTGGGTGGGGGGAGGGGGGAGGCTGGGAAGGGAGGTGAAGGGTAAACAAAGGAGGAGGCTGCAATGCTTGGTAAGAAATGTATGCATTATCCTGCCCATGTAATTGTAGCCCCTCTGTACAGTATGTTCTCAAATAAAATAAAATTAATTTAAAAAAAATGAACCTTTGCAAGCTAACATCTCAATTGATAGACATATACCTTCAGTCAGAATATATGTATGGATATATCCAAAAATAGGAAGAAAGTAATACCACAGAGCATAAACAGTTCAACTTGAGCAATGTATTGGTCCCAGCTGATGCACCAGAATGCTGCTTCCTTACCTCCCTTCCGTGTATTCTCTGGACATGGTTATAATGTGTATGGCTTGGAAGTGAACTAAAGATAACTGGTGCTGGGTAGAAGAACCTTATTTTTTATTATGGAAGCTTGCCATTTTTTTTTTTTTCTTTTTTAAAAAATTTGTTTTATTGTAAATGTGATATCAGAGGTAATGAATACATTTCTTTTTTTTTTTTAAATTGTATTTTATTTTATTTGAGAACATACTGTACAGAGGGGCTACAATTACATGGGCAGAATAATGCATACATTTCTTACCAAGCATTGCAGCCTCCTCCTTTGTTTACCCTTCACTTCCCTTCCCTGCCTCCCCCCTCCCCCCACCCAATTTTACCCCCCTCCCCCCACCCAATTATACCCCCCTCCCCCCCCCCACACCGAAATTGTAAAGCTGGTTTTGACATGACATTTTGTACTTCTCATTGTTGCAACAGGTCCACCTGAATCCTTAAACGATTTGTTTGTCCCCATCTCCTCCACATGATATACTGATATCAAATATAGTGAAAGCAGGGGTTACACTGTGGGGGAGGGACATACAAAGCAATAAAGGAATAATCTTATAAATGCATTAGAAATACATGCATGAAAGAAACGAAAACATTAAAATACATATTTAAGGGTTCATTTTCCTAACATCACATTATCTGGCCTTTTCCGCTTGACTCATACCTATACTAGATATTGCAAATAAGGGAAACCATGGGACCTATGCTTCTTTGGGCCTGGCTTACTTCACTTAATATAATTTTTTCCAAACCTTTCCATTTCCTAACAAATGGGGAAATGTCATTCTTTCTGATGGAGGCATAGAATTCCATTGTGTATATATACCACATTTTCTTGATCCATTCATCTACTGAGGGGCATCTGGGTTGGTTCCATATCTTAGCTATGGTAAATAATGCTGCAATAAACATAGTTGTGCTGGTAGCTTTAGTGTGGTCTTGTTTGTAAACATTTGGGTAAATGCCCAAAAGTGGGATTGCTGGATCATAGGGGAGATCTATGTGAAGTCTTTTGAGGAACCTCCATACTGCTTTCCAAAGTGGTTGAACAAGTTTACATTCCCACCAACAATGGAGTAAGGTTCCTTTCTGTCCACATCCCCTCCAGCATCTGTTGTTATTAGAGTTCTTGATTTTTGCTGTTCTAACTGGAGTGAGGTGATATCTCAATGTTGTTTTGATTTGCATTTCTTTTATGGCTAGGGATGTTGAACATTTCTTCATGTGTCTATTGGCCATCCTTCTTTCTTCTTCAGAGAAGCTTCTCTTTAAGTCTTTCGCCCACTTATTTATTGGGCAGTTGTTTCTTTGAGGATTTGTTGTTGGGTGGTTTAATTTTTTGAGTTCCAAGTATATTTTTGATATGAGACCTTTGTCCGTTGTATGGCTAGTAAAGATCTTCTCCCAATCGGTGGGCTTTCTATTGATCTTGCCAGCTATGTCATTTGCCCTGCAGAAGCTCTGCAATCTTATGCAATCCCATTTGTCCAACCTTTCTTTGATTTGTTGTGGGAAGCTTGCCATTTTTATAACATGGTAATTGGATTTAACACAATCAAAGTACCATAGTAACTGATCTCCCCTTCCTGGATGAATGAGCAAATATTAATGATTAAATATTAATAACAGCATCCTTGTACATATCGAAATGACACTGCCTGGCTGCTTTGGCATCTCCCTCTATGGAGCTCTCACCATTCAAACGTAACAGATTTGGTAAAATATTGTTAGGTTGAGATTTACTTGCCTTCATTCAGTCATCCAGTGATTGTGGGATATGTTTTTTGTTTTGTTGTTTTGATTAATTTCCCTTCCTGCTCCCGTGCCTCCATTTTCAAATGATTTATAGCTGAAGATCAATAAGAGGATGAGTACTTAGAACTGTCCCACTGATGGAAGGAAATATTCATGTGAATGTACACACAAAAGCACAAAACCCTTAATCCTCCTTTTGGTTCCTTCAGAGAGAAGGCTGTTGGGAACATACTTGCCTTGAAAGGGGCCATCTGGCCATGGTACCTGGACTGACAGGGACCAAGATGATGGAGGACTAGGAGGTGAAGAACAATAAGCCTTTGGGCAGGGAATTTTTGTAGCACCTAGAAGCTGTGTTCAAGCCCCAGCACTAGAAGAAGAAAGAGGTAAAGAAAAGGAAGAGGAAAAAACAAGGACCTAGTGTTTGAGTGCATTTACATATTACCTATGCCTCATGGGTAAAGGTGATATGAGTCTGTAACGCCAGATGTGGCCCATTCTAACTTCCTGTCTTCACAATAAACCTCTTCTCAGGTGCCAGAGAATTATGCCCCTTCCAGGTGAATAGTTAGAGTTCCTTTCTTCTAGTCTAAATTGTGGGGCATGCGAACTCTAACCTGCTAGGCTTAACCCCGACAGAGCACAGATGAGCATAGTACATGGAGAGAGACATACTTGACAGCCCTGTTTCCAGTTAAGTGTGCCCAACCCCTCTCCTTGATCCCCTCTGCTAGGCTCCTTGTCCCATACTTCCCCCTCATCAGCCCACCTCCCGCCCCCACCTGTTGGCCCATGGTCACCCCGTGTTTCCTAAGCCCACCACCATGCTATGTGCCCTACTACCACTTTTGGATTGGACTGCTTCTTGAGGCCAGATACCCCCTCATAGCTGCATCCATTCTCCTGACCCAATCATCTCACAGCCAAACTTTTACTTCCACCCCACCTTTCTGGCCCCACCCCTTCCGGCCCCACCCCTTCTGGCCCCACTGCTTTCTCTTCACTGCCTGGCCCAGTCCTTCCCGTGGAAACACTTGCGTGGGATGGGAAATGTGTACTTGCCCAGCACTCACTACACAATGCTAGTTGCCAGAATATTATGAACATGAGCTATAGCTGCCACAGAGAAGGAAGGCCCAGGTCAGAGTCAGTCCCTCCTACCTGCCTGGCTAAGGCCTGGACAGCCCCAGGGCTCTCTGTTTTACCTGAGTTCACTGGCAGTTGCAGGGATGGAGATGCAGACATTGCCTCAATCTCCTCAACCAGTGCTGCATCTTCCTGAGGGATCTTCAGCTTCACTATCTGGATCTCCATCCTTCTACTGAGTGTGGGCCCAGCCACAGATAATATCCCATGAGGACTGTGATTTGATGTTACAGAGCCCCCTCTCCTAACCCACTCTCTTTTTCATTTTCTTCTCTGCTCCCCTGTGGGAGCCTCCCATCTAAGCTCAGTTTCAACTGAAGTTTGCCCATACACTCTTCCTGGGCCCCAATATCCCCTGCCAGGTTCCCCCTTCCACCACCACCAGGCCCACCCACATCCTATGCTCTTCATCACACTGCCCACCCATACCCCATTCTCTGGCCCTCCATTGTCCCACAAACTTTCGTTGGGTTAGAGATGTGTGGACCCAGTTGCCAAAGACAACCCTAGAAAACCCAGTTCCATGGTAATAGCGCCTCACTCCCACCAATCTCCTCTTCCCCACACCTGTTGTTCTGAACCTCACCCTAATCCCGGCCCTGCCCCTCTCAGTGTAAGAAGTTTCATGGGTGAGGGAATGTAGCTCCTCCATTGATGGAAGATAGGAGCTTAGAGTTCACCCCATCCCCTCATGGTCATGGTCTCAGTAGTCACGGTTTCTATGAAGCAACTGATGGAGGGATTGGAGCTGAGGAAGCTGCCACCTTTCCCACCTCTGCATCTGTTCAGGGATGTGGTCCTCCAGGGCCTCTTAGGCTTCACCAGCCAGCCAACTTCCAATTAAAAGGTCAGTGTGGAGTCAACTGCTGGAGCCATCACCAAAGACCCAGATTCAATGTAAGTGAGTGTTCTCCTCTCACCCCCCTCCATTGCCCTTTACTCCATTCTCTCCTGTGCCCCCCAGCAGGAGCCATCCCTGGGACAGGGTTCTTAAATGTTAAGTGGGCTGAACCCTTCTTCTTCTCTTCCTTTCTATTGCTAGGTTCTCCACCCATGTCCCTCTTCCTCACTACCCCCTACCACCCCCTTCCTCACCCCATGCTTCCCCTTCCCCCAACCAATTGTTTCCCCTGCCCACCCCAAACCATGCTTCCTCACCCTAGGGGCTCCCCTATCCTTTACTTTCCCCACACCATCCACCATCCCTTGCTTCCCCTGCCACCCATTCCCACCTGACCCCCATCCCTGCCCCTCCTGAGTGAAGGGATGTGTGTGGCATGCACATAGGTAGGCGATGCAATTGGACTGAACCAAGGTAAAACAGTCATTGGAGAAGGAAATCAGGGAATCAGAGTCTTCCCTGTCCACCATTCCACCTTGTAGCATGCTTAGTTGCTCAGTTCCACCGCATCTGCTGGTACTGGAGTTAATGTTGCTGCCTTTTCAACAACACCATGGGGTACCACCACTTTACTGATCAGTGTGGGCCCATCTGCAGGAGCCATCACTGGACAGCCCTGGATCAAGGTAAATGGGGCCTAATTCATCCCAGCTTTTCCCTTCTCCCTGCCCACCCTTATCCCCACTCACTTCAGACCCTGGTGTCCCGCCCACTCTTCCCCTCCCTGTCCACCTCCTGGCTCAACCCCTCCTGTGAGAACATGATTGGGTGAGGGGATATGTGTGTGTGTCAACTCACAACACACAGAAGTGGTACCAGACTGGTCTGAACCCAGTTGTGAAGGCCACAGACTCTGGATAAATTCATATTAATATTACTGAAATTTATATCACAATATAAGCAACATAGGTATTTTAAGGAATTGATCATTAAAGCCTTAGATACCTAATGGATGAAGAATGGAGTGTGCTCCACCTCCACTCCCAGCAATGGCTTGTAGAGCTCCAGGGTTCCTTGTTTTCTCCATTTCCACTGGCATTTATGGGACTGGAGATGCAGTCCTTGCCTCCTCCTCTCAACAGATTTTATGCCTGCCACAGCCACTTGGTAGGCCTCAGGGATCTTCAGCTATACTATATGAACTTCCTGCTCAGTGTGCACCCACCTGTGACAGCCATCCTCAGAGGACCCCACGAGGTAAGTGCGACCCCTGTCCTTGATTCTTTGTTTTTCCATTTTTACCTCTGACCCTTGTGGCAGCCATTCCAGGACAGCCCTGTTTTGAGATGATTTGGTCCCACCCCCTCTCCCAAACTCCCATACCATCTGCCAGGCCTCCCTTCCACCAGTTTGAGCTGGACATATGCTATAGCAGGTGCCAGAGAAAGAAGGCTGAGGATGGGATCTTCCCCACCTCCTCTCTTGGCTATGGCCTGTTTAGCTGAAGGTTATGGGGGTTATGTGTATTCACAATATGTTATTGGCTGCTTCATGCCAATTCACAATACCCTGAATACAGTATCCTCAAACTTGACATTCAAGTCAAACTCCATGAATTTATCCTACTATTCCAAATTACTAAAATTTACTGCACCTAGAAACCAAAAAAATAAAATCCACCTTGTTATTTTAGTAGCAATAGACATCATGAAAATAGATTTCCAGCTTTTGCTGGGTAGTTGGAGATAAGAATTTCAATCACTTTCCTACTCAGGCTAGCTTTGAGTTGTGATCCTCATATGTCAACTTTCTGATTAGCTAGTAATACACACATAAACCAATAACCAATGGCTCATTTGGAAACTATAATTTTCTCTTTCTCCCATCAATGATTTATTTATTTATTTATTTTATTATTGTGAAAATATCATACAGTGGGGTTACAATTACATGGGCAAGATAGTGAGTACGTTTCTTATCAAGCATTTCTGCCTCCTCCTGTGTTTCTCCATACCATCCCTTCCCCTCTCCACCGCCACACTCCCAAACCTCCACACCCCCCTACCACCAGTCCTCGACCTCTCATCCCCCACCGCACCAAAGTCATAAAGTTCATTTTTCAAAATAACGTGTTGTACATCTCATTGTTGTAATAGGTTCACCTGTAACCCTATTCAAACAATTTGTTTTTTCCCTTCACAAATTATATCAACATCAAATACAGAGATATCAGGGCTTCTAACATGGGGGAGGTACATACAAAGCAACAAATAAATCATCTTATAAAAATGTTAGAAAAACTAGCAAGAAATAAAAATCATTTGCGTCCTTATCTTGGGGTTCATTTCATCTAACATCAACTTATCTGACCATTTCTGCTTGTCTCAGACATATACTAGTTATTGCAATTAAGGGAAACCATGGGACCTGTGTTTCTTTGGGCCTGGCTTACTTCACTTAATATAATTTATTCCAAGTCTTTCCATGTACTAACAAATGGGGCACTGCATTCTTTCTGATGGAGGCATAGAATTCCATTGTATAACGGGAAACAAAGGAGGAGGCAATAATGCTTGATAAGAAATGTACTCATTACCTTGCCCATGTACTTGTAACCCCTCTGTACGGTATTTTCACAATAAAAAAAAATAAAAAGAATAAAAAAAGACTTACAGAGAAACTTGTCTGAATAGGAAAGTAGGATGGCCAATAGACACATTTAGAAATGCTCAACATCCCTAGCCATAAAAGAAATGAAAATCAAAACAACATTGACAATCCACCTAACCCCAATCACAATGGCTATAATCAAGAACTCAAAAACAATAGATGCTGGAGGGGATTTGGACCAAAGAAACCCTACTGCATTGTTGGTGGGAGTGTAAACTTGTTCAACCACTTTGGAAAGCAGTATGGAGGTTCCTCCAAAGACTTCACATAGAGCTACCCTATGACCCAGCAATCCCACTTTTGGGCATTTACCCAAATGATCACATCCAAGACCATACTAAAGCTACCAGCACAGCTATGTTTATTGCACCATTATTTACCATATCTAAGATATGGAACCAACCTAGATGCCCTTCAGTAGATGAATGGATAAATCACACTTTTGCATGTAATTTATCATCTTAAGGAGAGACTGCTTCTACATCTTTCATCCTATATGACAAACCCTTATTTTTTGTTTCTCTGTTTGCTGAATAAACGTATTCCTGGAAATAGGATACTCACAGCAAATCTGGGTTTAAATTCCACTTTTTACATTTCAAATATAATAAAAACTTTGTTTTTACTAGTCATTTTCTAAAACTGAGTGATGTTCGTGCACACTGATATTTTGGTGCCTTTAAGTAAATTGAGACTTGATGTGGTAGTTTTTGTGTCTAATTGACTTATCCATTAGATTATTCATTTATAAACATGTGCATTGCAGTTTTTATTCATTTATTTATTTATTTTGTTGGTCTTGGGGCTTGAACTATGGGCTTGGGTGCTATTCCTCACCTCTTCAGCTCAATGAGAACTCACTGCTGCTTGAGCCACAGCACGATTTCCGGCTTTCTAGTGGTTTATTGGAGATAAGCGTCTCACAGACTCTCCTACCCAGGATGGCTTTGATCTCAGCCTATTGAGTACCTAAGATTACAGGCGTGATCAACTTACACTCGGCTTTTTAAAATTTATTTGTATAAAATAGTCCCCAAGGATTTACTTCAAATTGATAATGGGAGAGTTTTTCTTCCTGTTCCAAACTTTATATTTATTTCAGGAAAAGCACTAGAAATACATGTTGTTTACTTGAGCAACATAAAAGATGGAAACATATTTCTAAAGAGAATGGATTTATTGATTAAAACATAGAAAAGAGTAAAATTATCAAGTTTCTAGCTTGGTACTACATAAATTTCATAAGAATGTAGCTCATGATGAGAATCAGAGATAAATTCATATTAATATTACAGAGATTTACATCACAATATGAGCAATATAGGTATATTAAGGAATTGGTCATTCAAAGCCCTAGATACCTAATGGATGAAGAATGGAATTCAAACAAGTAGAGGTAAGCAATTTAACATGCAGCTATTATGACTGTATAATACAAATATGAAAGAAATGGAGCTTTTTCCTTTCTGAAGAAGAAAGTTTAGCAAGTAAGTTCAATGTAAGGCATCAGTTGAAATGAATCTAAAGTCTTTACTCCAAGATATCCAGAGTACTCTACTCATCTTCTGAAAAGTAAATAAGTAATTATATTAATTACCTTTGCTTAATATTAATTTACTTGTAGCAAATAGGTTAAAATGTCTGTTCTCTTTCTTTCAATGTAGTAACATACATTTCATATTCTATCTCTCTTCATACAAGCCTGACATCACTATTTCAAAGTAACATAAACAGAAAAACAAAAATCACCTGGCACAATAATCACAAATCCTAAATTATGTGAAAAAACCTATAATATAAAAATTAAGGGGCTGGGAAGGTGGCTCAGTGGTAGAGTGCTTATCTTGCATTCCTGAGGCCCTGGGTTTGAATACTCAGCACCACATAAGCAAAAAGAAAAAAGCCAGAAGTGGCAATGTGGCTCAAGTTATAGAGCACTAGCCTTGAGCTGAAGAGCTGATGGACAGTGCCCAGGCCTAGAGTTCAGGCCCCACGACTGGAACCCCCCCCCAAATGAAACCTGGTGGTTCTGCGAAGATGGACGAGAAGCTGGAGGCTAAACAAGCTCTCACATAGAAAGCAGTTTTAGTGTTCCCGTGAACAGTCCTAGGCCAAAGAATTACACTAAGTGTGCCACCATAGTACAGAGAGTTTGGCTAGAGAGGGAAAATGCAGGCAAGGAGACAGATCTGAGCACTTGCCAGCAGTCATGGGTGAAGCAGCAGTGGTGGCAACCATACTCATCATACCTACAATACAGAAAGTCCCGGACAAAGGTGCCAGATAGAGCGAGCAAGTGCATTCTACACAATATCAGCAAGAACTGACAAGGAGCAGATATCTTCATCCTGCAGATAGCAGACCACAGATTACCCAGGAACCAAGATTCCGGGTGTGAGTAGAACCCTGACATCCTTACTCCTTCTCAGGGAGCAGAAGAGGGAAGGCCACTCCTCCAGCGCCACAACTTAAGATCTCCATCTTTTTGTGTGTGTGAGAATACCATACAGAGGAGTTACAATTACATGGGCAAGATAATGAGTACATTTCTTATCAAGCATTGTTGTCTCCTTTTGTTTCCCCTTACCATCCCTTCCCATACTCTTCCCCCCCCCCAACGTTCCCCTTAACACCTAGCGTAGTTGCTAAGTTCGTTTTTTGACATAACAACTTGTACATCTCATTGTTGCAATGGGTCCACCTGCATGCATAGCTAAACAATTTGTTTTTACCCTTCCCCTCCACAAATTATACCAACATCAAATACAGTGAAAGCATAGGTTATAGTATGGGGGAGGGACATACAAAACAACAAAGAAATCATCTTATAAATATGTTAGAAACATTTGCATGAAAGAAAAAAAAACATTTGAATAGTTATCTTGGGGTTCATTTCTGTAACATCAACTTATCTGAACTTTTCTGCTTGACTCAGACATATACTTGATATTGCAAATAAGGGAAACCATGGGACCTATGTTTCTGTGGGCCTGGCTTACTTCACTTAATATAATTTTTTCCAAATCTTTCCATTTCCTAACAAATGGGGTAATATCATTCTTTCTGATCGAGGCATAGAATTCCATTATGGATATATAACACATTTTCTAGATCCATTCATCTACTGAGGTGCATCTAGGTTGGTTTCATACCTTAGCTGTGGTAAATAATGCTGCAATAAACACAGTCATGCTGGTAGCTTTACTGTGGTCTTGTTTGTGATCATTTGGGTAAATGCCCAAAAGTGGGATTGCTGGATCATAGGGGAGCTCTATGTGGAGTCTTCTGAGGAACCTCAATACTACTTTCCAAAGTGGTTGACCAAGTTTACACTCCCACCCACAATGGAGTATGGTTCCCTTCTGTCCACATCCCCTTCAGCAGCTGTTCTTATTAGAGTTCTTGCTTATAGCCATTCTAACTGGGGTGAGGTGGTATCTCAATGTTGTTTTGATTTGCATTTCTTTTTTGGCTAGAGAGGTTGAATATTTCTTCATGTGTCTACTGGCCATCCTTCTTTCCTCTTCAGAGAAGTTTCTCTTTAAGTCTTTTCTGTATGCCAAAAATGAGAGAAGTGTTGCTGAAATCAGGAAAACAATTACATTCAGAATAGCAACAAAAAAAATAAAATACCAAGGAATTAACTTAACCAAAGAAGTGAAGGACCTCTATGATGAAAACTTTAAAAACCTGAAAAAGGAATGCAAAACAGAACTTAGGAAGTGGCAAAAACTCCCATGCTTGTTCCTTGATTGGAAAAATCAACATTGTGAAAATGGCAATACTTCCCAAGGCTATCTACAAATTCAGTGCAATACCTGTCAATATTCCAACCGCATTCTTCAAGGAAATAGAAGAAGCAATCCAAAAATTCATATGTTACAATAAAAGACCCTGAATAGCAAAAACAATCCTTAACAGAAAGAACAGTGCTGGAGGAATATCAATACCAAATATCAAACTCGAACAATGGAATAGAATTGAAAACCTAAAAATGAACCTAAAGACCTATAGCTATCTAATCTTCAATAAGGGAGCTAAAAAAAAATAGAATAGAAGAAAGACAGCTTCATCAGTAAATTGTGCTTGCAAAATTGGTTAACTACTTTTAGAAAACTAAAGCTAGATCCTTATATATCACCCTGCTCCAGAATCAACTCCAAATGGATCAATGTCAAAGCAGATACTCTGAAAACATTACAGAATGGAATTGGAGAAACCCTAGGTCTCCTTGGCACAGGCTGAAATTTTCTTAATAGAGACCCAGAAACACAACAAATCAAAGAAAGGTTGGACAAATGGGATTGTTTCATATGTAAAACATACCTGGAACTTAAAAAACCAAATCCCCCAAAAACAAATCTTCAAAGAAACAAGATCTCCATCTTGATGGAAATCTAGCTAGCTGTCCGGCTGAGCAGCTAGCTTCAACTCAGGCCTTGGAAGAAAATAAAAGAGTCATTTAGCAAGTCACAGGAACCTGACCTGACCTGCCATAATCAGCTCCACCTAGGGGAAAGTAACCAAGCCCAGGCAGTAGAAGCTCCTCCCCCTCAGGAGTCGCTTTCTTCACTGTGTAAACAGAGCCAGAGGCTGCCCCTCCCTACAGCATATTAGACAATTAAAGGAAATTCAGTAAACATAAACCCTGACAATGGATCCAGGCTGGGCTCTGTGAGTGTCTCAGAAGCTAGCCCCCCAAGGAAAACCTATAGCTTGCTGAAAGGCCTCAAC
Organism: Dipodomys merriami; assembly: GCF_024711535.1. Lineage (NCBI taxonomy): Eukaryota > Metazoa > Chordata > Mammalia > Rodentia > Heteromyidae > Dipodomys > Dipodomys merriami. Next base: position 9,886,714 of record NW_027206102.1, read on the forward strand.
TCTACCCAGAACCAAGCCTAATCACAGCATCTCCCAACTAGAGGAGAGAGCCATCTTCTTGTTTTGTGATACTCAAAGCAGATTTCCCTCACACTGAACTAGCCTGGGAGGAGGATTACAAAATCCTGGGTAAAGCAGAGCATTTTTCTGCCTGCTCAGACAAACTGACTTAAGAAACCAATCAAAGCACGTGAAAACCAAACACCATAGCAGACCAGAGACTCAACCAAGAGAGTTGATACAGACAAAAGTGAGAAACAGGATCTTCCCCTCCACCTCCCCCGATAAAAAAACAAATCAAAGAACTATTTTTTACCTATTTTTTATTTTTAATTTTTTAAAAATTGTTTTCTATTAATCTTTTATTTTTCCTCTTAAAATTTTTATTTAGGTGTATATGTATGTGTGCTGTTTTTGTCTCTACTGACCTTTCAGTCCTTTTTTTTCTTTCTCATTTTCTTCATTTTTCTTCTCTTTTGTCCTTTTGTGCACGACTTAATTGCTGTTCTGCTCATCCTCAGATATATCCGTCGTCAATTATTACACCTTATCTACCATACTGTACACACTTAATACAGAAATTTATTACTCAATTCAAATACTCTCAGGCTTAAATTCCTTAGTAGCAGTATTATATCTTTATGCCTATATATTTTTTTAAGAATGAGATGTACAAGTCATTATGTGGAAAAAGGAACTTTAGAATTTTGGTGGGTGGAAGGTTTGGGTGGGGGGGTGGGAGGAGGATGGGAAGGGATGGGAATGGGAAACAAAGAAGGAGGCTACAATGCTTGATAAGAAATGTACTCATTATCTTGCCCATGTAATTGTAACCCCTCTGTACAGTATTTTCACAATAAAAAAAGGAATTTTTATTTTTTAGTTTTTCAAGTGTCCTTTTAATCCCACTCCTCCTCTCATCCTATCCTCATTCTCTCAATTTCACCTTTAAAATTAGATAATCTTCAAGTTTCAATTTTTAAATTAATTTTTTGTTTTTCCATTTTTTCTCGTCTCTTTTTTTTCTCTCTCCTATCATTCTGTCCAGCATATTTCCCTCTTTGAGATTTGGACTTGGTTAATTTCACTCTCTTTGGCATTTCCCGATCCATTTAATCCTAATTTTCACCATATTTCTCCCTAAACATAATAATTTCTGGTTTGCCAAATTCTTCCTTGCTGCTCTTAGCCCATTAATCCATAGTTGTTTGATGTTGAATAGATTTTATCTGATAAACTAGATTGTATCTGCAGACTTTTCACTGTGCAACTATAGGACTCTGGTTGATGCTTGCCTTAAAATAGTTTTCTAGCACAAAATTGGTGTTACTTTCATACCAAATGGGCAGAAAAATCCGGAAAAATGGCAAATCCGGGTATCTCCACTCCCACTCATGGTAATCAGGTGACAGAACAAATAATGAATAATCTAGAGGAGAGTTCCCAAAAAGCTGTACAAACAATACTGGTAAAGATGGTGAATGTAAAGATCGAAAACCTTCAAAGACTGAGTGTGAGCCTGATAGGGAGAGAGAGGATGCAAACCAAAGATCAAAACAGCAATCTCTTAAATGTGAGGAAGCTACTCAATGAGTGATTCAGGAATTGCATGAGCAGGTTGAGAACACTCAAAGAGAAATAAATGAATTGTGTAAGCAGGCTGAGAACAGTCAAAGTGATAGATAAGGATTGCGTGAGCAGGCTGAGAACAGTCAAAAAGAACTATAGGAATTGCTTGAACATGAGGAAGCTAATCAAAGAGTAAAACAGGAATTGCGAGAGCGGATGAGAATAGACAAAGATTGATAGAGGAATTCATGTAATACATAAGCAGAAAACTGAAAAAATTCAGGGAGACCACAAAAAGAATGGTTAATGGAGCCACACAGAAGGAATAAAAGTCCAAGGAAACCATAAACAATCAACTAAGTGATTTGAGAATAAACACGGAACACCAAAGTAAAGAAGTAAAAAAATTATACAAGATCTAAAAAAAGCTCCAACAAAGAATTGGAAGCCATCAAAACTAAAGCCATTTCCTCTTAACTCTGGAACAAAACAAGGATGTCCACTCTCTCCACATCTCTTCAATGAAGTATTAGAATGTCTAGCTACAACAATAAGACAAGATGCAAACATAAAGGGTATCCAAATAGAGAAAGAAGAAGTAAAACTCTCCCTCTTTGCAGATGACATGATCTTGTATTTAAAAAATCCCATAGACTCCACTCCCAAATTACTAAAGCTGATTCAAAATTTGGCAAAGTAGCAGAGTGTAAAATTGACCTCCAAAAATCAATGGCTTTTCTGTACGCCAACAATGAGAAAATTGGGGCTGAAATTAGGAAAGCACCTCCATTTGTAATAGCCCCACAAAAAATAAAATACCTAGTAATTAACTTAACTAAAGAAGTGAAGGACCTCTATGATGAAAACTTTAAAAGCTTGAAAAAGGATATCAAACCTGAACTAAGAAAATGGCAAAAACTCCTATGCTCCTGGATTAGAAAGATCAACATCGTGAAAATGGAAATACTTCCCAAGGCTATCTACAAATTCAATGCGATACCTATCAAAATTCCAAACTCATTCTTCAAGGAAATAGAAGAGACAATCCAAAAATACATATGGAACAATAAAAGACCACGAATAGCAAAAACGCTCCTCAACGGAAAGAACACTGCTGGAGGAATATCAATACCAAATTTCAAACTCTACAATAAAGCCATAGAAACCAAAATAGCTTGGTACTGGCACAAGAACAGACCTCGGGACCAATGGAATAGAATTGAAAACCCAGAAATGAACCTACAGATATATAGCCATCTAATCTTCGATAAGGGAGCTCAAAAAATATAATGGAAGAAAGACAGCCTGTTCAGTAAATGGTTCTGGCAAAATTGGTTAATTACTTGTAGAAAACTAAAGCTAGATCCTTATATATCACCCTGCACCAAAATCAACTCCAAAATGGATCAAAGACCTCAGAGTCAAAGCAGACACTCTGAGAACATTACAGGATGGAATAGTAGAAACCCTAGGTCTTGTTGGCACAGGCTGAAATTTTCTTAATAAAGACCCAGAAACACGACAAATCAAAGAAAGGTTGGACAAATGGGATTGCTTCAAGTTGCAGAGTTTCTGCATGGCAAATGACATAGCTAGAAGATCAATAGAAAGCTCACGTAGAAAATCTTCACTAGCCATAAAACGGACTAGGGTCTCTTGGAACTCATAATATTAAATTCCCCAACAGGAAATCCTCAGAGAAACAACTCCCCAATAAATAAGTGGTCTAAAGACTTAAAGAGTTCTTGTTTATAGCTATTCTAACTGGGGTGAGGTGGTATCTCAGTGTTGTTTTGTTTTCCATTTCTTTTACAGCTAGGGAGGGTGAGCATTTCTTCATGTGTCTATTGGTCATCGTATTTTGTTCTTCAGAGAAGTTTCTCTTCAAGTCTTTAGCCCACTTATTTACTGGGCAGTTGTTTCTTTGATGATTTGTTATTGGGGGATTTAATTTTTTTAGTTGCAAATATATTTTATATATGAGACCCTTGTCCGTTGTATGGCTAGTGAAGATCTTCTCCCTATCTGTGGGCTTTCTATTGATCTTGCTAGCTATGTCCTTTGCTATGCAGAAGCTCTGCAACTTCATGCAATCCCATTTGTCCAACCTTTCTTTGATTTGTTGTTTCCGGGACTCAATTAAGACAATTTCGGATGTGGTTCCGGGAAGATGGCGGAGCAGAAGCTGGAATCTGAACAAGCATTCGCATAGAAAGCAGTTTTAGAGTTCCAGTGAACAGTCCTAAGCCAGAGAATCACACCAAGTGTGCCATCACAAGACAGAGAGTTAGTCAAGAGAGGGGAAGCCAAGGAGACACATCTGAGGGCCTGCAGGGTCGCGGCGGTGACCACCGCCGCGGGGTCATACCTGAGACCCAGAGAGTCAGGGACGAAGGAGCCAGACGCAGCGGAAGAGCGGATTCTACTCAACACCAACAAGAACCGACAAGGAGCGGACATCTTCATCCTGCAGTTTGCAGACCAAAGACGACCCAGGATCCAAGACTCGGCGTGAGTACAAGCCCGACATCCTCACTCCTTCTCAGGGAGCAGAGGAGGGAAGGCCACCCCTCCCCCCCAGCACCGGTGATCTCCATCTTGGATACCGACAAAGCTCGGAGGAGCTGCTAGCTCCATCTCAGGCCTTGGAACAAAACGAGTCATTTCGCAGGTCACAAGAACTTAACGGTGAAGTGACCTGCCAGACTCAGCTCCATCCAGGGAAAAGTCACCCAGCTCAGGCGCCAGCCATTGGAGTGCCTTGCCTCACTGGGTAACCAGAGCCAGAGGCTGCCCCTCCCTCTAGCAGCCACCACACTCAATTGAAAAACAGAAACCCTGAGAATGGCTCCAGGCTGGGCGCTGTGAGCTTTATCACAAAATAGCCCCAGGGAAATGCTATTGTTTGTTGAAAGGCCTCACCTCTACCCAGAACCTAGCCTCATCACCGCATCCCCCTCTTTTGTGATTCTCAAAGCAGATCACCCTCCGAGAAAACTAACCTGGGAGGGGGATCTCAAAATCTTGGGTAAAGCAGAGCATTTTTCTGCCTCTTCCAACCAACCGACTTAAGAAACCAATCAAGCCACAGGACCTCAAGCTGACCAGAGATTCCAACAAGAGACTGGTTACAGACAAAAGGGAGATACAGGATTCTTCCCACCCCTCCCCCCCCAAAAAAAAATCAAAAGACTTTTTTTTCTTTTTTTTTCTTCTGCTTCTTTTGTTTTTTTGTTTGTTTTTTGTTTTTTTGTTACCTTATATATATATATATATATATATATATATATATATATATATATATACATAAATTTTTTTCTCTTCTAAAACTTTTATTAATCTTTAATTTTTGCCTCTTCTGAAAAAATAATTGTTTTGCAGTAACGTTTTTTTTCTCTCCTCTTATAATTTTTATTTTAGGAATATGTGAATGAGCGTTTTCCTTTCTTTTCTTGTCTTCTTTCTTTCTTAATTATCTTTTTGTTTTTTGTCTAGCTCTACTGAACTTCTGATCTTTTCTTCTCCCCTTCCCATCCTTAAAGTTTTTCACATCTCCTCTATGTCCCTCCCTTTCTCTAAACATATTCACATTCCTCTCTAAATAGACGGTCTTTTAATCTCTATAATAACATTAACTTTTACGTTTCTATTTTTTTATGGTCTCTTTTCATTCCCCTTTCCGTCTCTTCTTTTTCTCTCTCTCTCTACTTGCATCCTACCCAACCCATTTCCTGCATTGTGATTAGAACATAGTTAACTCTCCCTGTGCCTCCCCACACCAATCTATTCCTATTTTTTACCCACATATCTCCCGAATCCTAATAATTTCTGGTTTTCCAAATTTTTTACTGCGGTTCGAAGTCCTTTAACATATAGTTGTTTGATGTCGAATAGATGTATCTGTTGAACTAGATTGTATCTGTATACTATTGACTGTACAAATGCAAACTTTGGTTGATGGTTGCCTTCAGATAGTGTTCTAGCACAAAACTGGTGCTATCTTCATCTCAAATGGGCAGAGTAAGCCGGAAAAACACAAGAAAAACGGCAAATTCGGGCATCTCAATTCCCAATCTTGATAATCAGGGATTAGAACAGATAAAGAATAATCCAGAGGAGAGTTCCCAAATAGCTCTACAATCACTACTAGCAAACATGATAAATGAGAAGTTTGACAATGTACAAAGGACTCTGTATGAGCGTAATAGGGAGAGAGAGGAGGCATCCCAGAAGTTTATATAGGAATATCATAAGCGTGAGGAAACTACTCAAAAACTGATAGAGGATTTGCGTGAACAACTTGAGAATACTCAAAGAGAAAGGGAGGAATGGCGTGAGCAGGCTGAGAACACTCAAAGAGAACTGCAGGAATCCCACGAACGGGAAGAAAGAGAACTGCAGGAATCCCACAGACGGGAGAAAGCTATTCAAAGAGTAATTCAGGAATTGAGAGACCAGGTAGAGAATACACAAAGATGAAGTCAGGGAGACCACAAAAGGAATGCTGAATGGAACCCAACAGAAGGAATGGGAGTCCAAAGAAACCATAACCAATCAACTAAGTGATTTGAGAACAAACACTGAACACCAAATTAAGGAAGTAAAGAAATTCATACAAGACCTAAAACAAAGCTTCAACAAAGAACTTGAAGCCATCAAAGCTGACCAATTAGAAGGAAAACAGATAAAAAACAAAGTAGAGAGTATTGACAGCAGGTTAGACCATGCAGAAGATCGAATCTCAGGGATTGAAGACAGCCTAGATATTATAGAGAAAGAACATACAACCATCCAAGACAAGTCCAAGAAATATGAGAGGTCTATCCAACACCTGGAAGACACCATCAGAAGGCCCAATCGAAGGACAATGTGTGTAGAGGAGCATCTAGAAACAGAAGTTAATGGTCTAGGAAATTTGTTTAACAGGATCCTAGCAGAGAACTTCCCAAACATACAAAAAGATAGGCCTATTCAGATACAAGAAGCTTTTAGAACCCCAAATAGACCAGACCAGAATAGGATATCCCACCGTCACTTTATAATCCACATAGGATCAACCCAGACCAAGGAAAAGATCCTTAAAGCTGTCAGGGAGAAAACGGTAATCACCTATAAAGGGAAACCAATTAGAATCACCTCAGATTTCTCAGCAGAGACAATCAAAGCAAGAAGAGCCTGGAATGACGTATGCCATGCCCTAAAAACAAACAACTATCAACCAAGAATACTGTACCCAGCTAAACTCTCCTTCATAACTGAAGGCCAAATAAAAACCTTCCATAGCAAAGAAAAATTGAAACAATACATCTCCACCAAACCAGCCCTACAAAAGATTCTTAAAGATGTCCTACACATAGAAAACCAACAAGAACGCAACAAAGGCCAAGACACTGCACCCAAACTGAGAATCCAAGAACCTTAGGAAGAACCCAGTTTTCGCAGCCCCCAAGAAGGTAGATAACATGGCAGGAACTCCCAAGTACCTCTCAGTCCTATCTCTTAACGTTAACAGACTGAACTCTCCAATTAAGCGACATAGACTCTCTAGTTGGATTAAAAAACAAGACCCTTCTATCTGCTACCTTCAGGAGTCACATCTTGCCCGTGAAAACAAACACATTTTCAATGTTAAAGGCTGGAACAAAATCTACCAAGCAAACGGCCCCCATAAACAGGCGGGGGTTGCAATCCTAATATCAGATAAAATAGACTTCAAATTAAAATTCGTGAGAAGAGATACAGAAGGTCACTACATACTAATTAAAGGATCTCTCCTTCAGGAGGATATTACAATTCTAAATATCTATTCGCCAAACAAAGGAGCACCCAAATTTATCAAAGAAACACTACTTTCCCTCAAATCCCATATAGATCCAAAGGCATTAATTGTTGGGAATTTTAACACACCACTCTCCCCACTAGATAGATCAACTGGGCAAAAACTCAACAGAGAAATCGCAGATCTAAACAGCTGCATAGATCAACTAGACTTAACAGACATTTACCGAACATTTCACCCAGCAGCCTCAGAATACACGTTCTTCTCAGCAGCACATGGAACGTTTTCTAAAATAGACCACATTCTAGGCCACAAAGCAAACTTGTCTAAATTCAGAAACATTGAAGTTATACATTGCATTCTCTCTGACCACAAGGGAATAAAATTAGAACTCAACACCAAAAGCCACCAAGAAAGTCCGGTATCACATGGAGGCTGAACAACACACTGCTGAATCATGTGTGGGTCATGGAAGAGATTAGAAAGGAAATTCAAATATTCATGCTATTCAACAAAAATGAACACACAAATTACCAGCTCCTCTGGGACACAGCAAAGGCAGTACTCAGAGGCAAGTTTATAGCTCTGAGCTCCTACATCCACAAATTGGAGAGATCGGAAACTAACAATTTAATGACACATCTAAACCTCCTTGAAAAAGAGCAGCAAGATAAACCCCAATCCAGTAGACGGAAAGAAATAATCAAAATTAAATCAGAATTAAATGAATTAGAATCCACAAAAACTGTAGGAAGAATCAACAAAACAAAGAGTTGGTTCTTTGAAAAACTTAACAAAATTGACAGACCTTAGCAAACCTTATCAGAAAAAGGAGAGAAGACACCCAAATTAATAAACTCAGAGATGAGAACGGAAACATCACCACGGAAGCAACCAAGATTCAGAACATTATAAGGGAATACTTCTCAAAACTTTATGCTAATAAGTTCGACAACTTGACAGAAATGGAACTTTTCCTAGAAAATATTGACATGCCAAAACTAAACCAAGATGAGTTAAACCAGCTTAACAGGCCCATATCAAGCATTGAAATAGAAACAGTAATAAGAGACCTCCCAGCTAAGAAAAGTCCAGGACCACATGGTTTTACAGCGGAATTTTACAAGGCCTTCAAAGCAGAGCTCACACCAATACTCCTCCAACTCTTCAATGAAATTGAAAGAGAAAGCTCACTACCGAACACATTCTATGAAGCCATCATAACCCTCATCCCAAAACCAGGCAGGGACTCATCAAAGAAAGAGAACTATAGACCCATTTCTTTGATGAACATTGATGCAAAACTTCTCAACAAAATTTTGGCCAATCGACTTCAACAATTCATCCAAAATATCATACACCATGATCAAACGGGATTCATTTCAGGGATGCAAAGCTGGTTCAATATACGCAAATCAATTAATATTATTCATCACATCAACAGGAGCAAGGATAAGAACCACATGGTTATCTCAATAGATGCAGAAAAAGCATTCGACAAAATCCAACACCCCTTCATGATGAAGGTTTTGGAAAAATTAGGAATCCATGGAACATTCCTCAATACAATAAAGGCTGTATATGACAAACCTAGAGCCAGCATTATACTCAATGGTGAAAAACTAAAGCCATTTCCTCTTAACTCAGGAACAAGACAAGGATGCCCACTCTCTCCACTTCTCTTCAATCTAGTATTAGAATGCCTAGCTACAGCAATAAGGCAAGATGCAGACATAAAGGGGATCCAAATAGGGAAAGAAGAAATAAAACTCTCCCTCTTTGCAGATGACATGATCTTGTATTTAAAGAATCCCATAGACTCCACTCCCAAATTACTCAAGCTGATTCAAAACTTTGGCAAAGTAGCAGGTTATAAAATTAACCCCCAAAAATCAATGGCTTTTCTGTATGCCAACAATGAGAAAAGTGTGGCTGAAATTAGGAAAGCAACTGCATTTGTAATAGCCCCACAAAAAATAAAATACCTTGGAATTAACTTAACTACAGAAGTGAAGGACCTCTACGATGAAAACTTTAAAATCTTGAAAAAGGAAATCAACACAGAACTTAAAAAATGGCAAAACCTCCCATGCTCCTGGATTGGCAAGATTAACATCGTGAAAATGGCAATACTTCCCAAGGCTATCTACAAATTCAATGCGATACCTATCAAAATTCCACCCTCATTCTTCAAGGAAATAGAAGAGGCAATCCAAAAATTCATATGGAACAATAAAAGACCCCTAATTGCAAAAACGCTCCTCAACGGAAAGAACACTGCTGGAGGAATATCAATACCAAATTTCAAACTCTATTATAAAGCCATAGTAATCAAAACAGCTTGGTATTGGCAGAAGAACAGACCTCAGGACCAATGGAATAGAATTGAAAACCCAGAAATGAACCTACAGACCTATAGCCATCTAATCTTCAATAAGGAAGCTAAAACAATAGAATGGAAGAAAGACAGCCTCTTCAGTAAATGGTGCTGGCAAAATTGGTTAACTACATGTAGAAAACTAAAGCTAGATCCTTATATATCTCCCTGCACTAGAATCAACTCCAAATGGATCAAAGACCTTGAACTCAAAGCAGACACTCTGAAAACATTACAGGATGGAATAGGAGAAACCCTAGGTCTCCTTGGCTCAAGCCAAAATTTTCTGAATAGAGACCCGGAAGCACAACAAATCAAAGAAAGGTTGGACAAATGGGATTGCATAAGGTTGCAGAGCTTCTGCAGGGCAAATGACATAGCTAGCAAGATCAATAGAAAGCCCACCGATTGGGAGAAGATCTTTACTAGCCGTACAACGGACAAGGGTCTCATATCTAAAATATACTTGGAACTCAAAAAATTAAACCACCCAACAACAAATCCTCAAAGAAACAACTGCCCAATAAATAAGTGGGCGAAAGACTTAAAGAGAAGCTTCTCTGAAGAAGAAAGAAGGATGGCCAATAGACACATGAAGAAAAGTTCAACATCCCTAGCCATAAAAGAAATGCAAATCAAAACAACATTGAGATATCACCTCACTCCAGTTAGAACAGCAAAAATCAAGAACTCTAACAACAACAGATGCTGGAGGGGATGGGGACAGAAAGGAACCTTACTTCATTGTTGGTGGGAATATAAACTTGTTCAACCACGTTGGAACGCAGTATGGAGGTTCCTCAAAAGACTTCACATAGATATCCCCTATGATCCAGCAATCCCACTTTTGGGCATTTACCCAAATGTTTACAAACAAGACCACACTAAAGCTACCAGCACACCTATGTTTATTGCAGCATTATTTACCATAGCTAAGATATGGAACCAACCCAGATGCCCCTCAGTAGATGAATGGATCAAGAAAATGTGGTATATATACACAATGGAATTCTATGCCTCCATCAGAAAGAATGACATTTCCCCATTTGTTAGGAAATGGAAAGCTTTGGAAAAAATTATATTAAGTGAAGTAAGCCAGGCACAAAGAAACATAGGTCCCATGGTTTCCCTTATTTGCAATATCTAGTATAGGTATGAGTCAAGCGGAAAAGGTCAGATAATGTGATGTTAGGAAAATGAACCCTTAAATACGTATTTTAATGTTTTCGTTTCTTTCATGCATGTGTTTCTAACGCATTTATAAGATTATTTCTTTGTTGCTTTGTATGTCCCTCCCCCACAGTGTAACCCCTGCTTTCACTATATTTGATGTCAGTATAACATGTGGAGGAGATGGGGACAAACAAGTCGTGTAAGGATTCAGGTGGACCTGTTGCAACAATGAGAAGTACAAAATGTCATGTCAAAACCAGGTTTACAATGTCGATGTGTGGGGGGGGAAGGGGGGTATGATTGGGTGGGGGGGAGGGGGGAGGCTGGGAAGGGAGGTGAAAGGTAAACAAAGGAGGAGGCTGCAATGCTTGGTAAGAAATGTATGCATTATCCTGCCCATGTAATTGTAACCCCTCTGTACAGTATGTTCACAAATAAAATAAAATAAAATTAAAAAAAAAAAAGAAAATTTCGGCCTGAGCCTAGGAGACCTATGGTTTCTCCTTTTCCATCCTGTAATGTTTTCAGAGTGTCTGCTTTGACTCCGAGGTCTTTGATCCATTTGGAGTTGATTCTAGTACAGGGTGATATATAAGGATCTAGCTTTAGTTTTCTACAAGTAGTTTACCAATTTTGCCAACACCATTTACTGAACAGGCTGTCTTTTTTCCATTCTATTATTTTAGCTCCCTTATCGAAGACTACTTGGTTATAGGTCTGTAGGTTCATTTCTTTCTTTCTTTAATTTTATTTTATTTGTGAATATACTGTACAGAGGGGTTATAATTACATGGCCAAGATAATGCATACATTTCTTACCAAGCATTGCAGCCTCCTCCTTTGTTTACCCTTCACCTCCCTTCCCAGCCTCATCCCTCCCTCCTATCCTTCCCTCCCCCCTGCTCCCCCCCACCGTCATTGTAAAGCTCCTTTTTGACATGACAATTTGTACTTCTCATTGTTGCAACAGGTCCACCTGAATCCTTAAATGACTGTTTTTCCCCATCTCCTCCATAAGTTATACTGACATCAAATATATTGAAAGCAGGGGTTATACTTTGGTGGAGGGACATACAAAGCAACAAAGAAATAAACTTATAAATGCGTTAGAAACACATGCATGAAAGAAAAAAATACATTAAAATACCTAAGGATTCATTTTCCTAACATCACATTATCTGACTTTTTCCGCTTGACTCATACATATACTAGATATTGCAAATAAGGGAAACCATGGGACCTGTGTTTCTTTGTGCCTGGCTTACTTCACTTAATGTAATTTTTTCCAAGTTTTTCCATTTCCTAACAAATGGGGCAATGTCATTCTTTCTGATGGAGGCATAGAATTCCATTGTGTATATATACCACATTTTCTTGATCCATTCATCTACTGAGGGGCATCTGGGTTGGTTCCAGATCTTAGCTATGGTAAATAATGCTGCAATAAACATAGTTGTGCTGGTAGCTTTAGTGTGGTCTTGTTTGTAAACATTTGGGTAAATGCCCAAAAGTGGGATTGCTGGGTCTTGTAATTTTCTAAATAAAAAATAATATGAGATTTGGAAGCCAGTGGCTGCTGCCTCTAATCCGCGCTACTCAGGAGGCTGATTTCTGAGGATTGCAGTTGGAAGCTAGACTGGACAAAGAAGTATGTGAGACTCTTGAGATTCTTATTTCCAATTAACCATTAAAAAACCAGAGGTGGAGTTGCAGTTCAAGGGGTAGAACTCTAGCTTTGAGTAAAAAGCTCAAGGACAGAACACAATCGCTGAGTTCTAGGCTCAGGATGGAACAAAAAAAGGTAATATTATCTGCAAAAAAGATAATTACACTCCTTCCTATCAACACAGATATTGATATTTCTATTGTCAAATTGATTTTCCTTGCAAATCTAGTTCCTGCAACTTACAAGTGGTGACAGTAGATATGGTACCCTTGTTGCTGATTTTAGGAGAAAAGTATATGTGGTTTCACCATTAAGTAGGACACACACACACACACACACACACACACACACACACACACACACACACACACACACACACACAAGCTTAAATGTGAAAAAAAAACAAGAATGATAAATGATTGGTGAGTTGAGCGATAACAAGGAATGTAAATTTGGAGGCAAGTGAAATTGATATCTGTGATGGTTAATCTTGAGGATGAGCTTCAATGGGATTGATTAGATTTGGTTTAGATGCGCCCAGCTAATAATTAAAGCATAACTCTGGGTGTGTTTGGTGGGTTTCCATAACAGATTAACCGAAGCAGATATCCCTCCTGCACATGGGTGGCACCATCCGGTATGCTGGCTTTCCATACGGAGTTAATGAGGAGAAAAGAGAATCTTCCCATCGAAGCACTCCCTTTCCCTCTCTTACCCCTCCCCATGCTCCATGTCCTCCATGTTCTTCTCTGCCATTAATGCCTGAAATCTATGACACTGAGCAAAATAACTTCCTAGGATATTTCTGTCAAATATTTTGTCATAGCAAGAAAAAATACATGGCTAACACACAACCGAATCTTCCACTTGTACTCCTTGTTTTATTGATTGACTGATTGATTTAGCCATACCTGGAACTGGAACTCATTGGTTGAGCACTGTCCCTGAGCCAAATTGTGCTCAATCAAGGGTAGTGTTCTACCCCTTGAGCAACAATACCATTTCCAGCTTTTTTTGAGTACTTTATTAGACTTGAGAGTCTCAGAGACTTCTCTGCCCAGGCTGGGTTGAACCACCATCCACAGATCTTAGCCTTCTAAGTAGCTAGGATTACAGGCTTGAGCTGCTGGTGCCTGGCCACATTCTACCATTTCTTTTTCCTTCTTCTTGATTCTTCCTCCTGTCCCCTCCCAAACTTCCTCCTCCACACCATGGTAAATAAGTATAGGCTTTACTATTGAGCTGGACACCCAGCCATAGGCTGCCATCTTTACTCAATGAAATAAACAGCTGACATCAATGGGTTGCTGAGTATATGCTAGGCACCAACCCACCTTTTTCTTTGTGAACTTGGTAATAAACCTATGAGATAGGTAATCATTATCTTAGTCTTACAGACCAGGCTACTGGAACAAAACCAATGATTTGCCAGGGCCAAAAACACAAACCTTTAATCCCGGCCCAACAAACCTCTCAATCCAACTTCAGTAGTGAAGATGAGACTCAAACCCAGACACTCTCTTCATTAGACAGAGCCTGTACTTAATCACACCTGTGGGTGTTTTTGATTCCTTGCTACAGGAATGTGAGGGTAGGGGATAACAAAGGCAACACACTAATGGAGTATTATTTGAGGGTGAGATTTGCTATTGGAAAGACCAGGATAAAAGACCCAGCTCCAGCATTTACTAACGTGTGACATCATAGACAAGTCATTTTAATTTGTTTGCCTCTGTTTCTATATCTGGAAAATGGAGATAATCAGAATGCCTTCCTTCATAAAGGAGCAGGTTCCCAGCAAGGTGTAATTGGCTCACACCTGAAATCCTAACTACTAAAGAGATTGAGATCAGAGGATCAAGGTTCATGGCCAGTCTGAGCAGTAAAGTCTATGATATTTTATTTCCAATTAATCACCAGAAAACCAAAAGTAGTGTAGTAATGAAAACTGGTAGAATGCTAGCCTTAAATAGAAGAACTCAGGTACAGAGCCTGGGACCCAAGTGCAAGCCTGACAACCAAAACCAACAACAACAAAAGAGCAAGTTCCAATCATTTCTTTAAGATAGTATAATAAGCTTTAAATCTGATGATTGAAGTTCAAATCCAGCCCAGGCAGCTAAATCTGAGAGTTTTATCTCCAATTAACTTAAAAAGAGCCAGAAGTACAGATGTGGCTCAAATGATAGAGGGCCAATTACAGGTAGCCACCCACTGCCTTTGCTCCAACCTGTCATAAGCCCAGCACAAGTGGCTCAACAGCAGATATTTGTTGGTGGGAAACTGAAGGAGTGAACACTATAAGGGCCCTCGCCTCCTGCTATCTTTTCTTGTCCAGGCCCTCCCTGGCTGTATTGTTATCTATTCTCTCATCCTGGGAAAATAACCATAACATAAAATGTGTCATCTCAACCAGTTACAATTGTACACTTCAGTGGCTTTAAGTACATTCAAATTTTCATGCACCCTCTCTGATACCAACTTCTAGAACTTTCTCAGAATCCAACCTGAAATTAAGCACTTATTAAACAGCACCTTCCATCCATCCCTTTCCACAGTCTCAGGAAACCCACCATTCTACTTCCTGTCTCACAATTTGACGGTGGCAGATCTCCTGTGACTAGAGTCATGATATTCTAGTGATAGTGGTAGTAATGGTGTGTATGTGCATGTGCTTATATGTGTGCATGTGTGTGTGTGTTTGTGTGTTCATGCTCATGCACACACAGTTTTATTGCTTGTACTAGGTCCTGGGCACCATCCGTGGGTTTTTTTTGCTTAAGGCTAGCACTCTGCCACTGGTACCATAATTCCACATCAGTTTTTTGAGATAGTTAATTGGAGATGAGTCTCATAAAGCTTCAGTCCTCAGCTCTAAGCTTCCTGAATAGCTAGAATTACAGCCATGAGCGAACAACTCACGGCTAGAGATGGTGAATTTTAACACATTAATTCTGCAAGCATGTAGTGCCTCAAGTTTTAGTCAAACATCAATGTAAATGTTGCTGTGAAAAGACTTTTGGAAGCAGGGGTTATACTGTGGGGAAGGGACATACAAAGCAACAAAGTAATCATTTTATAAAGCTGTTAGAAATAATCGCAAGGAAGAAAAAACATTTGAATCTTTATCTTGGGGTTCATTTCGCCTAACATCAATTTATCTGACCGTTTCTGCTTATGTCAGACATATACTATTTGTTGCATATAAGGGAACCCTTGGGACCTATGTTTCTTTGGGTCTGGCTTACTTCACTTAATATAATTTTTCCCAAGTCTTTCCATTTCCTAACAAATAAAAAATAAATTGTTTAAATAGGGATACAGGTGGACCCATTGCAACAATGAGATATAAAAGTCGTTATGGAGAAAAACAAACTTTACATCTTTGGAGGGAGGGGGGATTAAGGGTGGGTGGGTGGGAGATGGGAAGGGATGGTAAGGGGAAACAAAGGAAGAGGCAACAATGTTTGATAAGAAATGTATTCATTACCTAGCCCAAGTAATTGTAACCCCTCTGTACAGTATTTTCGCAATAAAAAAGGAAAGAAATTAAAAAAATTTTTGGATGTGATTACCATTTTAATCACATGGGTAAATTTCAATAGATAAATTTAAATAATTTTAAACTTGGAGTAAAGAAGATTTATTATGGCCTGGGAATGTGGCTTAGTGTTAGAGTGCTAGCCTAGCATGCATGAATCTCTGGGTTTGATTCCTCAATACCACATGAACAAAACCTAGAAGTTACTCTGTGGCTCAAGTGGTAGAGCACTGTCCTTGAGCAAAAGCAGCTCACTGACAGTGCGCAGGACCTGAGGTCAAGCCCCAGAACTGGCAAAAAACAAAAACATAACAAAACAAAGCAAAAAAAGATGATTAACCTTCCTAAATAGAATGGGCTTTGTCCAATGATTTGATGAATTTCAAAATTTGAGTATCCTCACTTAACTGCAGTATAGAAATTCTGAGTCTCCATCTACAGGCTGAATGATGCAAAAATTTTCTCTTGCTTGAGATATCAGGCCTGATATCCCCCAATCAACACATACACATATGTGTATACATACATGTATGTGTACATATGTGTGGACACATTTTATATATGTGTATATAGATATACACACATATACATATACACACAAGTTTATAGTGGGGAGGCTTGAACTCAGGGTTTAGACACTTTCCCTTAGCTTATTCTGCTTGAGACTAGTACTTACCTCTTGAGCCACACACACCTTCAGGTCCAGGTTTTTGTTGGTGTGTGGGAGATAGTCTTGGGTGAAGGTTATGAGCCTTTTTTTTTGTTTTTATTTTTTGGTGCCAGTACCAGAGCTTGAACTCAAGATCTGAGCACTGTCCCTTAGATATTTCACTCAAAACTAACACTCTATAACTTGGGCTACAGCTCCATTGCAGGCATTTTAGTGGTTAATCGGAGATCATGGCTGTAAACCATGATCCTCAGACCTCAGCCTCCTGAGTAACTAAGATTACAAGCATGAGATACCAGCACCTGCCTCAGACAGTATTCTTATGTTTACTATTTGCATTTTGAGCTGTGTGGCTCTAGTCAGTGGCTTAATCTCTCTGAATACCATTTTCTGATATGTGAATGAAGTTTAAGAAAGAACATCAATAATAATAAATACTCCATGGGGTGGGTATGGACATTTGATGGGGTAAAAATAAAATAAATGAAACCTTCATGTCTCAATACAGGAGTTGTTTTTAATCAATATTTATTATTTGTCATTATTATTTGGCCTGAACTTGATTTGAGAAGCCTTATAAGGTGCAGGGCAGAGAAGAGAAGTCCCACTGCAGGCTCTTCCCTGCCCCATCTCACTGGCTTTCTTTGAGGTCACTAGAGGCCCCCAGCCTTGATAAATGTCCTAGCCCTATATGTTATGACTTGCTGGCAGATTTAAATTTGACTTTAATCACTCGTGCTCTGGCTGTGATTTTGAGGAAAATGGCTAAATACTGTTGGTGCCAATGGGGAGATAGCAGTCCATTCTATACTCTGGTCATTGAAGACTCCCCAAAACAATAGAGGGAGGGAGGGAGAGAGAAAGAGAGGGCTGGCAGAATCTGTGCTGGACCAGGACTGTCAAATGGGATAGAGAGACCCACCCTATAGCCATTGAGGGGGCTCCCTTTCTTTTCCTGGAGTGCTGGTGATGTAGGTATTTTTTAGATGATAGGATAGAAGGATCAGAGTAGGCATGTCACTGAAAGGATCTGATTTCAAGGAATGGATACCCATGTCTTACTCTTCTTGCCATGAGAGGTCCTTGATGTCCTCGGGTTCCTAGTCTTTACAAATGAAGCAAAGGCTAGATCTTCAGTCCCAAGGCCCAGGGAGGATTCAATAGGCCTGAACTCAAGCACAGCATGGACTCTGTAGGGGGAATCTGACTGTTAGCACCAGCCAAGGATGTGTGGTTAAAAAAACTATGCCTCCTGGTTGTCTGTAGGTTCCCGGATACCCAGAAGTTTCTATTTCACTCAACTCTTGAACTAGATCATTCCTTCCTTCCCTTTCTCCTTCTATCCCCTCCCTCTCTTTTTTGTCTTCTTTGGACTTGATCACAGGGCCTGTGTCTGAGCTTTTTCACTCAAAGCTAACTCTCTACCACTTTGCGACACAGTTCCACTACTGGTTTGCTTTTACATATCTGAGCCACTAATGCCATAATTCTTCTCTCCCTCTTTCCTTTTCCTCCTGCCCCTACTCCCTTTCTTTCTTTCTCTTTCTTTCATTTTGTGTTTGTCCTATGGTCTGAAAAGAGGGCTTGGGCACTGTTTCTGAGCTCTTCATTCAACACTAAAATTCTACCACTTGGGCCACAGCCCCACTTCCAGATTCTTACAGTCTTTCCTGCCCAGGCTGGCTTTGAATAGCAATCCTCAGATCTCAGCCTCTTCACCAGCTAGAATTAAAGGTGTGAGTCACCATCACCTGGCTTACTTTTTCTTTTCAAAAACTTTCATCACAGGCAGAGTAGTTAGTGCTGTAATGAAGCACCAGCCAGACTCTGTAATAAGGACATACAAGTCTCAACTGGCCTAGGGTCAAACATTATTAAAACCAATTCACACTGAGGAAACCAGGTAAGACAGATTTACCCAGAAGGGTGAAGAATCTATGCCTGATGCCAATAGTTACATCTAGACTCCTAGTTACTGAGGAGGCTGAGATCTGAGAACCATGCATGATTCAAAGTCAGCCTGGGCAGAAAAGTCTGTGAGAGTCATCTCCAATGAAGAACTAAAGACCAAGAAGTGGAGCTTTGGCTCAAGTGGTACAGTGTGCCAAACTTGAGAATAAAAGCTAAGGGACAGAACCCAGACTCGAAGTTCAAAACCTAAGATTGGTGCACACACACACACACACACACACACACACACACACACACACACACACACACACACACACACCACAGAATGCCTGTAACCTGTTTGTCTCTTGGTCCACAGGTTTATTCCCAAAAAAGTACTGGGACAGGGGCATGGATTTGAGGTCTGAGTCCACTGACACACCAGGAATTTTCCTCCTCTATAATATGGAAATAAGCATACCTGACTTATATGGTTGTTGGGAGCATTAGATGAGCTAACAAAAAGGGGCGTATGTGTGTTTGAGTGTGTGTGTATGTGTGTGTATTTGTTTGTGTGTGTGTGTGTGTGTGTGTGTGTGTGTGTGTGTGTGTGTGTGTGCCTGCCATTCCTAGGGCTGTCCCTGAGCTTTTTTGCTCAAGGCTAGTACTCTACCACTTGGGACACTGGTCCACTTCAAGTTTTTTTGATGTTTAATTGGAGATAAAAGTGTCATGGACTTTTCTACCCAGTGCTGGCATTGAACCACAACCATATATTGCTAGCCTCCTGAGTAGTTAGGATTACACATGTGAACCACTGGCTTCAACTATAATGAGGTTTTAATGAAGGGGAGCTGGTGATATTCTTCAGTTCCTATTTGATGGTGACCTCCCCTGAGATCCCTAACATGGAATCAAAAGATGGGGCTCTGCCTTCAAGGAACCAGGATGAGTCAAAAACAGCCAAGCAATGTTGCATTGACATACAGCCCGGTCTTATTTCTACTCACAACATGAGATTAAGGTGAGTCATTAGGAGCTTCTTTTCTTCCTGTGAGGGACACTGCTCAGACACACTTACAAGAGCACTGACAAAGAAAATGAACGTAGACTTCAAACTGATTGCAGCTTCTACATATATTGTAATCATGTGATTGTACCTAGCCTTGAAATGAACAGAAATGTATAAGTCTATCATGTTGCATGTGCCGATGTTGTAGGTTGGCAGACATGTATGTCAGCAACTGCTCACAAGTGTTTTAGACCCATGGATGATGACTTGCATTATCATTAAAAAAGTTTTAAACTGGTAGTGCAGAGTAGGACTTGAATTCAGGGGCTGGGCCCTGTCCCTTTGCTATTTTTACTCAAGGCTAGTGCTTTACCACTTGAGCCACAGCTCCATTTACCTGCTCAGGCTGGCTTTGAACCCCAATCCCCACCTCTTAGCCTCCTGAGTAGCTAGTATTACAAGTGTCAGCCAACAGTGCCCAGCTGACACATAAATGTCTTTTGTTTAGTGACCTAGGAAGATGGCTCAGTGATAGAGTATTTGCTTCTCATGCATGAAGCCCTGGGTTTGATTCCTCAACACCACATGAACAGACAAAGATAGAAATGGTGCTGTGGCACAAGTGGTGGAGCATTCGCCTTGAGCTTAAAGAGCTGAAGGACAGTGCCAGAGTTCAATCCCCATCACTAACAAAAAATATTTTGTTTACATATGGTGGAGTTCCTTTCAATGTATATACTATTTTAGATAAATATGAAGAAGCACTTAAGCACCTTACATTGTATAAAGATAAGAGGTATGTATTTCTGGGAAGAAAGTCATTAACTTACATTATGTAATGGTGTGTGTGAGGCACCAAACGGTCTCTACATCTTTGTCATTCTCCTGAAATTTGCCTTGGGTGCAGTGCAATGTTCAATGCTCAGACCATCTCAATAGACACATTTGGCATTTGTCAAAAATGACAAATCCCAGAGTGGTACTGGTGGCTCACAGTTATAATCCAATCATGAGGTTTGCAATGAGAGGATTGCGTTTAAAAGCCAGCCTGGGCAGGCAAATCTGAGTCTCTTACGATTAATTAACAATGAAAAACTTGAAAAACAAAAAATGGAAGGAGCCAAATTACCAGTGGCTCACGCCTGTAATCCTAACTACTCAAGTGGGAGATCTAAGGACCACAGTTCAAAGCCAGACCAGGCAAGAAAGTCCATGAGACTCTTTTGTTATTGTTGTTGTTGGGTCTGGTCCTGGGGCCTGAACTCTGGGTCTGAGCACTGTTCCTTACCTCTTCAGCTCAAGGCTATCTCTCTACCACTTGAGCCACATTGCCACTTCTGGCTTTTTTCTTTTTGCTTATGTGGTACTGAGGAATAGAATCCAGGGCCTCTTGCATGCAAGGCAAGCCCTCTACCACTGAGCCACTTTCCAAGCCCTCCATGAGACTCTTATCTCCAATAAATCACTAGAAAACCAGAAATGGCATTGTGGCTCAAGCAGTAAAGTGCTGTCTTTGAACTGAAGACCTCAGGGACAGCGCCCAAGCTCATAGTTCAAGTCCCATGACCGACCAAAAACAAACAAACAAATAAAGGATCCCTTGTAGGAAAGTCTGTAAGACTCTTATCTCCAATGAATCACCAAAATGCCAGAAGTAGAGATGTGGATCAGGTGGTAGAGCACTGGTCATGAGTGATAAAAACTAAGAGACAGAACCCAGGCCCTGAGTTTAAGACTGAAGATCTGAAAACACACACACACACACACACACACACACACACACACACACATACACACACACAGGAAGAAAAATTGCTATTTTAGTCCAAATGCATGTACAGATGTGCAGGTACATAAGTTTCAAAGAGGCAGAATCAAATATGATCACAGTTTGGAATACCAAAAAATACCATGTCCCATCAGTTCCTGGCAGAGAAGGAAGGCATGTGGCATTCCACCCTCAGGGAACTGCTCTTGGGGACATTCTGGGAAATCCCTCCACAGGAACACGTCTGGACTACTGGAGAGTCAAAGGTGGCAAATTCCTCAAGAACCAGAAATTCACATTTCACTCCCTCCAAGGGGCCTACAGCTCCAAGAGGGTCTTTGCACTCACTCCCCAATCAACAATACCTAAAATACAGATAGGATGGGGAAGAGTGAATAGGGAGAATTAGTGGGGAGGCCTAGCGTCCCTCTGCAAGTGGTTAAATGGGAAAAGGACTGACCTGAGTAGAGACACAGGATATGCAGGTGGAAGTTAGGGAGGGGAGCAAAGATGATGAGGGCATCAGTCCTACAGGATACAGACATGTGCAGACAGGGTACACTCCAGAAAGAGAATGCTGGAGGAGGTCAGGGGACAGGAGAGGGCAATAGAAAGAACTGATTGTAAAGTATGGTAAGTAGAAATAAGACTTCCATACTGGGGCACCAAGGGCCCTGGGTTCTATTTCTGACTCTACTGAGTGGACAAGTCCCTATCCTCGCAGCCTCAATTTACCCCACCTGGGAGAAAAGTAGGAAGAAGCACAGACTGTTCTGGTGCTGCCACTGAGGTCACCTACCAGAGGAGGAGAAAGGAGAAGCTGCAGGTTTGAAGTAAACCCAGACAGGGGTGGGAGACTGGGGAGCAGCATTTTCTCAGCACCATACTGAGGCACTCAGTTATCTGCCTCCTAACCCCTCGAGGTGCCATCAGGCTGCCGATTATGGTGCAGAGCCCCAGCCCCACGTTGAGCAGGAAGCATAGGGCTGCCAGTAATAGAGTCACTGCCTGCAGAAGTGACACCTCCTTCTGCTTCTGCACAGCCAGTCAGCCCCACCGGCCCTGTAACCTTGCTCCAAGCCTAGGCACGTCCACATGGTGGCAACAGTAACAACTCAGCAAAAGAGTGTGGCCCAGGCACCAGGCCACTCCACAGCCCACCTTCACTTCTTCTGTTTACAGGCTAGCAACCCAGATGCTACCACTTAGTCACCACCTCAGGGGGGAGTCGCAGCCACCAACCCACATGTTGGGGACTATGGAGTCCTCACAGTCAAGATTCCCACTTCCACACTTGTTAGACAACGAATATATCTGTTACCTTGGCCTTCTGGAGAGTTCCAGTCTATCTAGGTGTGATGTGTGGGTCTGATATCAGATATATCCCTCCTCAACTGAAATGGTGCATCTTGCTCCTCCATGGCTCCCCCCTTGCCAAGTGAGGTGAGAAAGAGCCAGAATTGGATTGTTGGGCTATAAGCCGTACGTGCTTGGTGCTAGTGAGCAGGGTGCGTTTTGGTGGTTCAAGTGTACCCCAGGGATCTATCCCTCTTCACAGCCTCCTCTGCGTCTGTGAGCTATCCTTGAGGAGTCGAGCTTCTCAGGCTTTGCAGATACTGCTGGAGCCCTGCCATTGCCCTGCCTCCAAGGTCTCAGACTCCCCACTGCTGTTGGCCAAGGCCTGAGGACACCAAGACCCCAGGATTTCAGTGTCCGCAGCCATGAAATGGGGTCCATGCTGTGATCAGTGTGTACTGTTCCACTAATGGGCCACAGATGTTGGGTGTGCATGCACATATATAAACCAGAGAGCATTGCCTGCTGCCTGTGACATCTGTCTGCCATTTCTACCAAAGTGTTAGGGAGGCAACATGAGACTGTCCTCTGGCCTCTTCCTCATGAAGGTAGAGTCCCATGCATGTCCTCTGGACACTAAGTGCACGCCGATCCCTTCCAGACACCTCCAGTTTAGTGTTTGTCTCCATCCAGCCCCATTAGGCAACCATCAGCCAGCACCAATGTGGGCTAGACCCTGTGCCAGGCTCCAGGAGGATGTGCAGGAAGCCCCAAGCCCTAAGAGTTCAAATGACTGAGGGCTGAAACACTAAACAAACATGGAGTGACCCAAGACAGGCTAATGTGGTGAGGGCTCTGAAGAAAGACTTTCTGCACCACAGAGAATCTGGTCCTCCTGATCCACTGCTCATCCCGACACTACTTCTTCCCTGATGCCTTCCTGTCTGCCATGTTCCACACGTGCCCTCTTGATTCTCTTCTTTCCAGCCTGCCACTAATCCTGGTGATTTACAAGCCACAAACATAGATAACTCTGACCTCCCGTTTCTTTTGGTTCCAGGCTGAACAGTAAGGTCAGTATTTCTGACATCATAGCTTGAGTCAATATCTGTAACAAAACTTTGAAGGCTTGGGTCACCTTGGCTTGAATTCACATTCCTGGGGATGACACACAAGAATTAATCAAAATAGGCAGTTTTGGCTCAAACTTGTAATCCTAGCTACTCAGTGTGATATCTGATTTGCTATTCACTGGAAGAAAGTTTATTCTAGCCTCAATCGTTCCTGCGGTAGCTAATTTTCTCTCCTGAGCCCCTTTCCCTTGGTAAAGAAGGATATCCATGGGAACAAAAATGTAAATTCAGAAACATCTTTGCTAAAAGTAAACTTCTCTCTCTCCCTCAAGCTTCCTAGACTGGCAGCTTTGCAGTTTATCACAAATTTTGCTGAATGCCACTAACAATTATGATGCTTATCACCAGCTGTACTGAGTTCTTTATTACTCAGGGAGTTGTAATAAACATCATTCCTGTTCAGAAAATTTCAGCGCACTGTCAGAGGCATTGACTCGTGTGTCCCCATCTGAGCTTCTGTGTGGTGTGAGGGTGCATGCTGACATGCATTCTCTCTGGGAAAAGGATTCCCCTTCTTCAACATCAGGGCAAAGGTCCAATGTCCCAAGGCATGTTTGACTCAAGGCTATGATTTGCTTCTGTAACCTTGCTTGCTTGCTTTGGTAAACATCACCTATGTGAAAGCACTTCCTATAAAAATCCCCCCTGAACAACAAACAGGGCTGTTCTCTAGCTCTGTGAGCTGAGGACAGATGGAATATGGCTAAATAAAGAACTTCCAGCCAAATTGCCTGAGTGCTGTCATATCTTCCTGGGAAATTGGAATACTACAATTTAAATTGGAATACAACACAAGTGGCTAAAATCTGAAGACTAATCTCCATTTGAAGCCAGCCTTACAAGAAGGCCCATGACATGACACTTTTATCTCCAATAAACTACTCAGAAAAACAAGAAGTTCTGTGACTCAAGTGATAGAGCACTAGCCCAAAGCATATAGAGGCTCAGGAACAGCACCCAGGCCCTGAGTCCAGGTGCCAGTACTGGGAAAAACAAATACAACAACAACAACAAAAAACGGATAATCAACTCTCCTGTCTTCCTTGTCCTTACTTCTCAGCCTAGTACTGTCTTTATGTGTTCTGTCACAGTGCTGTTGACCAAGAAGTCCTTTGCACACAGAAAGCCTGCTCTTTCTTACCTGCACTGGCCACATCATTCATTCTCTATTCTCCATTCGATGTTAAACTTTTTTTGGGGGGTGAGGTCCGGTCGTGGGGCCTGAACTCTGGGCCTGGGAGCTGTCCCTCAGCTCTTCAGTTCAAGGCTAGCACTCTGCCACTTGAGCCATAGCGCCACTTCCGGCTTTTTTCTTTTCTTTTTTTTTTAATATTTTATTTTATTTGAGAACATACTTACAGAGGGGTTACAATTACATGGGCAGGATAATGCATACATTTCTTACCAAGCATTGCAGCCTCCTCCTTTGTTTACCCTTCAACGGCTTTTTTCTTTTTGCTTATGTGGTGCTGAGCAATCGAACCCAGGGCCTCAGGCATGCAAGGCAAGCTCTCTACCACTGAGCCACTTTCCCAGCCCCTCTATGTTAAACTTATTTGTTCAAGGCTGATGTTCTATGTTGGGTCTTCATCCGTCCCACGAAATATGGATGGGGTCTGAGGAAAGTAAGTGTGGCGCTTGCCCGTTCCCCAGCCCAGGAGACAATCAGACGCAGCAGGGAGCCAAATCCAGCAGGTAGAAAACTCATTTATTAACAGAGAGCAGCCCTTATTAAATACAAAAAGGGCGGGTGGCATGGCAAGGGAGGAAGAGGAACCAATCACTGTCAAGGTCACACCCTATCATGCACCTGAGCCTTCATGGGCTGGTTAGGCACTGATCGGAAGATCAATTGGGCTCTGCCCACTCTACTCTCTCCCAGCGCCATCTTGGCTGCCCATGTGCTCTATAGTAAATTGGGTTCTGCCCACTCAACCCCCTCCCAACGCCATCTTTGCTGCCCATGTGCTCCACAGTTCTATTGTTGAGTCTCACCTCTACTGTATCTCACTTTTTGGAGATAAGAGTTTCAGCAACATTTCTTTCTAGTCTGGCTTCAAGCCTCCATCCTCAGTTCTCAGCCCTATAAGTAGCTAGTTTTATAAGTGTGGGCCACTGGTAGCCAGCAAATTTGACTATGTTTTGGTACCTTATATATGTAGAATCATAAATATAGTTTTTATTTTTAATATGGTTTATTTCACAGTATTTTAAAGATTCATTCTTGTTGTAGCATGGTCAGAATGTCATTCCTTTTTAAGATTGAATAATATTCCCTTGGCTGGTTATACCACATTTTGTTTACCCATCAAGAGACATTTGGTTTTCTACCTTTCTACTACTGTGAATAATGTCATGAATAACATTATTATCTTTTACATTGTGCACACTGTTGTAAAAACACGCCAGAGACATCCTTTTATAATAAACTGAGGTGAATCCCCCTGTGGCTTTCCTTCATATTAACTATCAAAGAGAAAACTTAAAGCCAGTGAGGCTCATATGGAGTGACCAACTTAAATATTTTTCATCCTATTTACAAGGATATTGCTGTATTCCTATATAAATAAATATCCAGCCAGGTACTGGTGGCTCATGCCTGTAATCCTAGCTACTCAGGAGGCTGAGATCTGAGGATTGCCAGGTTGGGCAGGAAAGACTGTGAAACTCTTATCTCAAATTATCCACCAGAAAATCCAAAGTGGTTCTGTGGCTCTAGTGGTAGAGTGCTAGACTTGAGCTGAAGAGCTGAAAGAAAGTGCTCCGGCCCAGTGTTCAAGACCCATGTTCAAAAATAAATCAATAAACAATATCCAACAAGTTGACAAATCAGGCAGGGCCTTTGCAAATTTGTTCTTCTCTTCTCTGGAAACTTCTTCTACACCTTTGTGTGGACCTGAATGCTTAATAGTTCCTGTCTTTGATCCTAGCTTATCAGGAGGCTGAGATCTAAGGATCCATGTTCAAACCCAGTCTGGAAAGCCAATTCTGACAGACTCCTATCTCCAATACACTAGCAAAAAACTTCAAAGTAGAAGTTTAGCTAAAGTGGTAGAGCATCTGCCTTGCAGGAAAAAGCTAAGCAAGTGTATGGGACCCTGAGTTCAAGCCCCAGTACTTGTACACACACACAATAGGAAAATAAACTTTGTTTAATTCGTTCATCTTTTCAGCAGCTAGATCAGAAGTTCTGCCACAGAAAGGCCTTCCCTGGCCATATGACCTAAAATATTAACTTCCTCTCAGTTCCTTGATTTTTCCTCAGAGCAGGTCTCAGTTTGGGCCTCCCTCTGAAGGGTGTGAGCTCCAAACTCACTCTATTTTATAGCATCCTTTTCTCTAGCAGCACCTAGTCCCCATTATTGAAAATCAGAAAATTGGACCTCCTTCTGAGGAGAGCAGTTTGCAAAAAGGGTCGCCCTCTTCTCTGGGTCAAGTAGCCCAAATAGAGCTGACAGCTGAGGATTTTAGCTCATACAACTCTCAACCACGGGAAGGTAAACTGAGGACCTTCCCAGGATAAGAAGTAATTCCTGCTTGAGCAAAATGTATCAATCAATGTCACAACAGGAATGAAACTATTCAGAATATATCTTCCCTTCCCCTCTCCTCTTCTAGCTCTCAAGAGGATTTTGAAAAAAATTGGATTTAAGTGTGGTTATTTTTCATATCTTTCCAGAGTCACTTGTTCAAAGCTGCACACCAGCCCAGGTTGCCCACAATAGGAACTCCACCTTAGAAGCCCAGCTTTAATCTTGGACCTCATTCATCACTCTCACAATATAGGATGCACCAAACAAGGGAAGGGGCTTCAGGGGCTTTATCCTCCTCCCACAGACAAGTTAGTTCCAGAGGGGAAACTGACCTGCCCATCGACTGAAAGTGAACCAGAATAGGATGAGCTCAGAGTGAGTCCTCCTAATGGGAAAGTCACAACCATTAAGTTAGATAATATATAATAAAGGGTTGCCTGTCTGTGGTGGCTCACACATGTAATCCTAGCTATTCAGAAAGCTGAAGTATGAGGACTGGGGCTTGAACTCAGAGCCTGAGCCCAAGGCTAGTGCTCTACCACTTGAACCACAGTACCACTTCCAGCTCTTTCAGAGTTGGTTATTGAGATAAGATTCTCATGGACTTTCCTGGTCAGGCTACCTTTGAACCACAATCCTCAATCCTCAGCCTCCTGAGTAGCTTAGATTACAGGTGTGAACCACCAGTGCCCACCTGGCCCCCATTTTTCAGATGTACCTCACCTCATTCTCTTTCTCACTCAGAACCAGCCACACACCACTTCCTCCTGATATGGGGTTTATTCCAGCCCTGAGACTTTCACCCTAGCTATTGCCTCTGTCACATGCCCCCAAAGCTAGCTCCCTCTCAATCTACAGGTCTTGGCTTCAGTGCTACCTCTTCACAGAAACCTTTTCTCTATGTATGTGGATTCTGGGGTTTGAACGGGTTTGAAATCAGGACCTGGTCACTGTTGCTTATCTTTTTAAAATCTTAAATATAGTATTCTACCATTTGAGCCACAGATCCCAATTATGCTTTATTGCTAGTTCATGGGAGATAAGAATTTCAGAGACATTTTTTGTTGAGACTGACTTTGAAACATGATCGTCAGATCTTAGCTTCCTGAGTAGTTAAGATTACAGGTGTTAGCCACCAGCACTTGACTCACAAGGACTCTTTCTGGCACTCTCACCTGCACTATTTATCTTTCTATAGTTGTTTCATATATTGGTTTATTGACTTTTCACTTGGCTTCCACAAATAAATGATCAGTTGTGTCTTGGGTAGGTTCCCTGTCTGCTCCTAGCCTACATTTTGGATCATTCACACCTGACATGCATCTGATGAATGGTGAATCTCTCCACCCACTGTCCCCTTTTACTTTCCTTTTTTTATTATTTGTTGTATGGTCTTTGGCCTTGAAATCAGGGTCTGGGCATTGTTCCTGAGTGTAATCCTAGGTTGTTAATGTTAGCTTCTTGGGAGGCTGAGATCTGAAGACCGTAGGTCAAAGCCAGTCCAGATAGAAAAGTCCCTGAAACTCATCCCCATTTAACCACCAGAAAACTGGAAGTGGCATTGTTGTTCAAGTGGTAGAACACTATCTCCTACTTGTAATTGCTTGCAAACATTAGTTCCTCTGGCTTCAGTAGCCAGCCTTTGGATTGAGACATGATCTCTCTATGCAGCCTTGGCTGTATAGGGATTATCCCTCCTGTAATTCGTTTTTGAGTATACTTCTTGCAATCTTTCACATCCCAATCACAGGTCCCTGTGCTCTCAACTGCTATTATCTTTGATGTCTTATAATACTCTCCACCCCTTTCTCGAGAATTGCTCTGCTCCTGGGCCTGAATACTGTAGCATATTCTGAGAAGAGTGGTAGCTATTCGCTAGCCACACCCACCCTGCCCAATCTCCGCCTTAAATTATACTTTGGTCTAATTATGAGGCTACCCAGAAGGAAGGGAATATTCTGCTAACCGCCCTCCTCCAGCCCTGCTTCTTAGTAGACAGTTTATGATCTCAAATTGTGGCTCCCCAGAGAGGAATCATTCACTGCTGCTTAAAAAGAAAGACCAGGCAAGGGAAACAACACAGAATCCTGGCCTGGAACTGTGCTAGGACTGGGGTTCTTCTGCAAGAAACAGAAAGGAATGGCAGGCAGAGTGGTACCTAAGCCTCTCTTCAGAGGTGACTGCTTGACATTATAAAGCAATTAAAACTCAGATGACAAGATGTAATGGTTAAGCCAGGTAAGTAAACTGGCTCTCCTTCTATAGGGAGAGGTAAGTTGGAAAGATCTGCAAGAGTTGGGCACGGTGGCACTGTTGAAGGTACTCTTTTTACTTGGACAGCCTAAGTTTTCTTTAATTAAAAGGTACATGCCCATGGCATAATTGAATGATCTGTCCTGTATAGATCCCTGGATCTCATATAGGTAGTACCTCATGTCACACATTACTTTAAGAATGATGGGTTCCAGCTTGTTGAGTCTTGGCTCATCAGAACACAGGGAATATTGTGCAACTTGTTTAAGCTATGGGTGCTCCATTATTTGTTCAATATTTGTCTCTCCCTCAGGTCCTCAATTACCAGTTGGCAGATTACATTTTGTCCTCAAACAGACAGTTTATATGGACCAACATATTTGGCCCTCAGAACTAGTGACTCTACCTGGATAACATCCTCCCCTCAAAGGGAAATCTTCCTGTTATAACAAAATATAAAAAGACACCTAAGCTCCAGATTTCCACCTTGTAGGCATATTTTCTTTTTCCAATTGTGGGGCTTGAACAGTGTCCTTGAGCAATTCAACTCAAGGCTAGAACTCTACCAATTGAGCCACTGTGCCATTCCCAGTTTTCTAGTGGATAATTGGAGATGAATATCACAGACTTTTCTGACCGAGCTGGCAATGAACCATGATCCTCAGATCTCAGCCTCCTGAGTAGGTAGGATTACAGGTGTGAAGCCAGTTCCAGCCATCATTTCTTTCTTGCAAGAACATTTCAGGGGTATGGAATAGCACAACACCACATAAATTTGTCAGCAGCTGCCCCGGGTAGAACCAGATGATTAGACCAAAATAACTAACCTTGATATTGCCTTTGCTGTCCAAAAGGATATTGTTGGGCTTAAGGTCTCAATGTGCGATTGTGTTCTGCTGTAATTAGTACAATTTGTTTGAAGAATCTCCTGGTTTCAACTTTATATAAGTGGTGGGATTTTCAGATAGACTTCAGAAGGTAGCCCCTAGTGGCCAATTCCATGATGAGATATACATACTCTTTTTTCTCCATCACCAGGTACAACTTGATGATGTGTCTGGGCCATCCAGCCTTAAAAATGTCCATCTTATTCTCTATTCAATGCCTGGAGGACACTCCCATATGACGTATTTTAAACTGCCATCTCGGTGTCTGTGAAGTGGTGATGGGACAGTTTCACTCAGGTAACTTGGTCAAGGAGTTCTTTTGTCTGGTATTGTTTGATGATCTCCTCCTTCAAGCAGCTCGGGGATGATTCTTTGTATTCTGCGATCCTCCTGCTATGAAGGCAGGTAGCAAGTCTCTGAAAAATTAACTCAATAAAATAATGGGAAACCTGGCAAAAAGTAAAAAAGAAATACCAAAATCCAACCAACAAAACCTGCAATCAAACAGATCATCAATCTAGCTTTGAGTTAATCCAGCAGCTTACCAAGCGAGAGCTCCCAGCACTGTTAACTGACAAATGTTGGGGCACAGTGGCTTCCTATATACCCTACATGACCTATCACAATGGAGCAATCACAACTGTGCATAGTGACATCATGGGGGAAATGGACAAATCAGATTCAGACCAAGTGAGGTCAGAGAAAAAGTGGACCAATTACAGCCTGCCACCATTGACACTGTAGCTCTTAGGCCTCCAAGACTGTTGCTAGAGATTCCAGGAGGACTTGAGGTTGCTATGGTTATTTTCGTGGAATTTTTGAAACCACTAAGACAGTGGTCAATGTCCTCTGACCTATGAGAGCACTCCTGCATTTTACAAATTGCTTCTGTGGAGACACTAGCCAATAGCCTCCATTCTTGATGGTCACCTTATCCTATGACTTGTTCCAGGAATGACACAGCACAAAGTCCTCCATCCTTCTTAAGGACACCTGTCTCCCACAATTTACTCCTGAAGGGACAAGGTCCAGGCTGGTTCTGAGCCACAATCCTCACAATTCAGCTTCCAGAGTAGTTAGGATTATAGGCCTGAGCCTTCAGTATTTAGCATCTTTCACTTTTAGAAGAAATATATTTTTTGTTTTGTTTTGTTTTAGAAAGGGTAGTTGTAAGGTTGGGGATTTTGCTCAATGGAAGAGTGCCTGCCTGGTGAGTACAAGGCCCTGAGTTCGGCCCCTATCTCTGGGGTGGGGGGAATGTTATAAAAGAAAGGTTGGTGTTAGATATGTCCTTTTCTTTTAGCACTTTGAATTTGTTGCCCTTGCTGCCTAATACTCTTTTTTCTAATGAAAAATTGGTCATAATATCATTGAAGATCACTTGTGTGTGAGGAGTTGTGTCTCTGTGCTTTGGGAGGATTGCTGTCTTTGAGTATTTAATTAGAATGTGTTTTAGTGTGGATCTATGGGATTATGCTAATTGACTTTTGTTGAGCTGCTAGATTCCTGCATATAAGGGTTCATGCTTTTAATGAAAATTGGGAAGATTTTGATAATTATTCCTCCAAATACTATGCAGTTTTTCTCTCCTGTACATTATATATATAGATATATACACATAAATATACATTATACATTATACATACATACATTATATACATATTCACATTGTATATGTGAATACGCTAATATAAATATATATTCCTACATATTTGTATTATATATATATTTACATACATATATTTATTTTTCACATAGCTTCTACTTTTGTGATTGTTTACGGAAGTCTAGATTCGTACAAGTTACTTTGTCAGAGATAGAGTTAGAAGTTTCCTCTTTATATCTTGGTGAAAATAAACATTTCTTGGCAAGGATATTGAAGCAGGTACAATCTAGCCTTACTCTCTCTCTGATTTACTGTCTCTGTCAGGTTTCTGAGCACAGGACCATTGCTTGTCAGGTTCTTCTATTGTGCACTGTGATCTTTTGCAGTGTCATGTTCTGCTTCAATGGACACCAGGCCTGCAATTGGAAGAGGAGCTGCTCCAAAATCAACCTGCTTGGTGCAAAAGTTCTTCTGGAGTGGCCTTAGTAGATGCCCCTGTTCCAGGACTACCGATTGCTGACTGTGGATTGCACAAGCACAGGAACTTTTTTGACCCAAGTCAGAGGTCTGCAGTGGAGCCCGGGAGTGCTGCCCTGATTGTGGTTTTGCTAGGAGCCAGGCTGGGGGCAGAGAGACCTCACTGTGGCCTGACCTCTGGGGCGCAACAGGTTCAAGGGCTCTTTCCAGGAGACATGTGTAGTTGTAGGGAGCAGAAGCCGAGCTCCGAAGGCCCCTAAGCACATGCTGGAAAATGGAGCTGGGAGGGCCAGGCTGTCCAGGTTGTCAGGGGGCAGGCGATGAGCCTATATTAGTAGTCTTCAGGGTTCCAAATGAAGATCTAGACTTGCTTGCTATCTGGAAATGTCCCATGCTGTTGAGGGTAAAACTGCCAAGGCCCACAGTTAAAGGACAGGCTGGTGGCTGGCAATGGAATGTTGAAACTGGAGTGCGAAGACATCACAGTGGGCTCTGTGGGTTCCCTAACATTGCAGAGTAGGGATGCTGGAACCCAAGGAGATACCAGGCTGTGCTGGCTGGGCACTAGATAGACTTCTGGATGAAGCCTTGCTGGATGGACTAGCAGAATCCATGGTTCCACTCACCCACAGGCACATGAAGCTGCCTAGCATCTCCCCAGCAGATATCTTGGGGACAGCAGCTCTCCCAACGTGGACAAGGAGGTTCTTCTTGCTAGAGGATGTGGCCTATGCTGGTCATAGACAGGAAATAAGCCTGCTGCTGGAGGAAGCTTTTGCCCCTTCCAAGGCTCCTGGATCAAGAGGAGCCCTCAGGAATACGCTCATAGAAAGGCTAGTCCCCACACACAATGAGAACATCTCTAGTTGGTTTGAATCTTTGGGGGGGGTCACGTCTTGGAATGCAGTGGTATTGTAAGAGGAGTGTTATTGACTCTTGTTCAACCTGAATTGAACCTTGATTCTTACAACAAAGCCTCCTTAGTAGCTAAGATTATACATGTGATCTACTGGTGCCTAACTCCATCAAAGTTTTTAAGCCCATGGCTCTTCAGGGAAATCATAGCCCTGGGTTCCTAGGAATCAAGATGCATGCTAGGTACGAAAGACCTTTGAGCCTGGCATAAGTGGAGGAGTAGAGAGGGCACCCATGTCACTGGGTGTTGAATCAGTACAATTGTTGGCATGAACATCTGGCTTTTCTGAGACCAGAAGAAAGCTCAAACTTGCTAGATAGGCAAAGATCCAGAAGAAGGAAGGATCAGAATGCAGGGTTTTAAGCACAATTTCTGTGAAATGAAGATTCAAAAGGGAGAAGTGACTTCTGAAAGTCCCATTTATGGCAGTGGAATGAAGGAGAAACCTTAGTGCCCTGCACCCCAGGTCATGACATGCCTGCAGTCAGATCGTAAGGAAGCTAGGAGGCCTCCAAGAAGGCAGTGGCATTAAATGAGTCCTGGGATCATTCGCCCAGTGACAGATGTAAGAAGCCGCAGGCTTGGACACCACGCTGTTTATCCCAGGCTTATTGCCTTATGGTTAGTCTAGATGTCATAACAGCCTTGCTATAGATTCCTGGAACCAGAGACTGAATGACGCAGAACACTAAGCTCAATTGAAATCTGAAACGAGGACACCACCAATAATATCAAGGGAGTGAAGAGCAGGGGCCTGAAGCTAGGGACCAAGTGTAGAACCAGGCAGTGGTGACTCACACTAGCTACTCAGGAGGCTAAGATTTTAGAATCGAGGTAAAATACCACCCAGGTATTAAATTTCATGGGATTTTTCTCGCTAATTAACCAGGGAAAAAAGCCAGGAGTGGAAGTGTGGCTCAAGTGGTAGAGCACTAGTCTTGAACCAAATGGTCAGACACAAACTCTATCTGACCCTGAGTAGTAAGGACTACATAGGAGGCTAAGATTTGAGGATTAAGGTTTGCAGCCATCCTGTGCGAAAAATCCATGACACATCTCTAATAAAAAGCCAGAAATGGAACTGTGGCTCAACCGGTAGAGCACTAGTCTTGAAAACAAACTCTAAACTCGATTCTCACTCTGAGTGGTAAAGATTACTTAGGAAGATGAGATGTGAGGATTAATTTTTTGTTTGGGTTTTTTTTAACTGTATTTTTTTGTCTTTTCTTTTTTGGTTCTGGGGATCAAACTCAGGAAGTTGCACTTGCTAGGCTAGCGCTTTGCCACTGAGCTACATCCCAGCCCCGTGAGGATTAATTTTTTCACCCAGCCAGGGCAAAAGAATCCATGACACTTATCCCTAGTAAAAACCAGATGTGGTACTACCTCTGTTATTGAAAATCTTGCAATTTCTCAGTGACTTTTATCTAGAACTTCTCTGTTATTTTCAAAGTTGAATGCTTCTTTTTCCTAATTCTGCATTCTGATGAATGTAAAATACACAAGATTTCAATGTCAGGTTTGAAATAACTCTCACATACTTGACTAACATGAAGTGCCAATGAAAGCATTTGAGCTTCATCTTCAATGGGGAAGCAGCAGCCTCTGAATCATTTTTATTGATAGACAATTGAAACAGAAAAGGTTGACTTCTTAAAATATGCTTTTTATTGTAAAAATTCTGTACAGAGGGGTTACAGTTAGATGAGCAAGGTAATGAGTATATTTCCTATCAAGCATTGTTGCCTCCTCCTTTGTTTTTCCCCTACCATCCCTCCCCTCCCACCTCCACAACTACAATTCCCCACACCCCCCATAAATGGTAAAGTTCAGTTTTCAACATAGTGTCTTGTACATCTCATTGTTACAATGGATCAACCTATATGCCTATTTAAGCATTTTCCCTTCCCAAATTATAGAACTATATATACAAGATGCAGAGTATCGACAAGAAAATCAGTGAATACATGCGTTATACCATGGAGGACGAACAGACAAAGAAAAAAATCACATGGTACAGAAAGGCTTGGAAAAATTTATACTAAGGGAAGTAAACCAGCCTTAAAGAAACATAGGGTCCACTGTTTCCCTTATTTGCAATGACTAGTATATATCTGGGACAAGCAAAAAAGGTCAAAAGCTATGTACATACAACCAGATAAGATGATGTTAAGCAAAATAAACCCCAAGATAGGGACACAAGTATTTTTTTTTTACTTTCTTGTTATTGTTTCTAACGTATTTATAAGAGGTTAACATTTTAATGAACAGTGATATTCTGCAACTTTATCAATCAATTTCATTTCTTTCACATGTGCCCAAATTGGAGGGATTTTTCAAGAAGATAAAAACAGAAAGAATAGGAAAATTATCGGTAGACTTCTATCTGGAGAATGGACTCATTTTATAATCAAGGAACAAAAGAATATTTCAGTGAGGAGGATATTTTTCAAAAAATCAGGGAAAGCATGAATAAAGGAAAAATGTAACAGAAGACATGTATTCTTTGCATTCTAATGCTAGGTTTATTCAATAGAATATCTTTATTGTACCCAGCAAAGCATAAACACAACCTTACTTAAAATGCTACAAAGTTACAAAACACAAAATTTATAATAGTATATGTACACTGCTATGTATATAGTATATATATAGCATATATATAGTATATATATATATAGCATATACTATATATACTATATACAAGTATATACTATATCTATACTATACAGATATAGTATATACATAGTTGTGTAAATAAAATAAAGGCAAAAGAGAAATGGAGAGATGCAGAGTGAGCGAGCAAGAGAGAGAGAGAGAGAGAGAGAGAGAGAGAGAGAGAGAGAGAGAGGGCAATATACATATTGCCAAGGCAAACCTGCAATACCATGAATGGCAGGTAAAATGGGGTGGGGGCAAGCTTTGATAGGGGCAGCTTTGGCTCAACTTCTCTCCAATTTCAGAGTAAACACAAGGTAAAGGACCTGGTTAACAGACCCATTCATAGCAACAAACACGGTGTGGGAATCTCTCAGGGTAGAAGGGGGTCAAGCAGGGACAAGGGCCAGGCATAACAGGAAGAGCAGCTTTGTCCTTTTTCCCTGAAAGCCTCTGCCTTGAACCACCAGCAAGGGCATCCATAGATTGCCAGTCTATATTCAGTAATCAGTGGCAAGTTGGGAATCACCAAACACTTTATGAATGGAGAAGGAATGAACTTTCTAGCCAGAAAATTACAGGCCACCTTTTTCAACAGACCCCCAAATCCACAAAAATTTGGGAGCCAGAACTGGGCTGCAGATGAACTGTCTCATCTGCTGCCTTCCCCAATGTGGGATCTTTTCTTACAGCCCCTCCTGGGCTAGTGAAGTGACAAATCTGACCTGAGTTATAGGGGGAGCATCAGGTCCCTTCTTATCCGGTGGAGTTGGAGCTGAAGCTGGGGCTGTAGCCCAGGGAATAGGGGCTTTGTCTGGGGAATACTGGGCTTCAAGGGTATGATCTCCTGCATGTTGTATTTGTAGCGGTGCATGGTCTACTCTGGTGCCTTAGCAAAGAAGGACTAGGGAGCTGGGGCAGTGCTGGAAGCAGACATGCAGCTGCTGGGCTACACTGGAGCTTCATGAGAAATAGCTGGAGTAGCTGCAGAAGACAGAGCTGAAGGCTGCGCCAGACCAAGACCCAGGGTCATGGCTCCCGCTAGAATCACTCCTTCACTCAGCCCTGCTGAGGTACTTCCTGCTTGGCTAATTGTGGACATTTAATCTGTAGAGGGATCCTCTGACTTCTTTTCAGAGCAGCCTTGCCTGTATTAGAAGAAGGAGTCATCTCCCTGCCATCCTCACCTCCTCCCACTCTCCTCAGCCTATGGGGCTGAGACAGTGCTCAATGGAACAGAATTTTGACCCCATTCCAAAACAGTCCCTCAGAGCACTATTACACAGTAGGAGCATAGATCTGCTGGAAGTGGACAAGCTCTTCATCCAGGAAGAGAACTGGTATTCAAAGAAAATAAGAAGATATTTGAAGTCACAATTTCCATCAGTCACGAATTTCCCTTAGGTAGTGAATTATTGAATGTTACAGAAGTGATAGCTCCCTTCAAGCCCTTTATTGAGCTTAGAGAATGTGTTCAAATGAAGATTTATCCAGGCTTTCCTGTAAACTTAGATAGACCTGTGCTTCCCAGGATCACAGCCACTATGACTTTCAACAGTTTTGAGATGATGTAGTTGATGGCTCTATATTTACCATATCAGATAACTACAAAGACCCCCCAACCATTGTCCTGACCTTTAACATAAAAAAAGATGCTATTCACCAAGAACAAGGAACGTAGAGACTCCTAGAATTAAATTGAAAAAGAAGGGACAAATGCTTTCAATAAATGGATTCACATATTGAAGTGACACATCAGTAATAGAATTGGAAGAAATGGGCCTCTAATATGAATTTCATCAAGTATTCTGATGAGCCATTTTCAGTCTTTTAAAAAAGAATTCTTTATGTGTAATTGTTTGATCTGCAGCTACCAGTGGCGTGATTTGTTTTTAAAGATTTTTATTGTACTTGTTGAAATATACATGCATATGTGTGTATGTATGTATGTGTGTGTATGTATGTAATCTACTTATCCATTTATCTTAAATACTCCCAGACCATTCATGTAAGTCAAATGTCTTAAGATATATGAAACCCTTTAAAACTCATCATCTCACATTCATTGGGCACCAATATTGTTTCACTTCATTTTCATAAAATGTAAACTTTGAAACATTGTGTATAGTTTAGTAATTTGAATGTTTGTTCAATATAAAGAACTAGACGGAATGAGATTTCCTGTAGATGAATAAACCAACTGGTAATCATTAATAATAGTATTTATCTGTCACTATACATTTCAGAATGCTTGTTCACAATCCAGGGAATGAGGTACCTTTTTTAGCCCCTAAGAGCACTCAATTGGGGTGCTATTTGTGTTTACCTGTTTACCTGAATTATTTTTTCAATGGTAAATATTACTAATCTTCCTTTCAGAGAACCACTATTTTTTTGCTTTCTACATTAAGTGTTCCTGTTCATAATAAGGTATATTGAGAATGTAGAAAATCCTCCAAGTCTCAGTTCTTCAAATAATTTCCAAGTTTTAAATTTGCTTCTTCAAAGGTGCATATAAGTTTGATTAGTATGTTATTCAAAGAATATGGGTTCATTGGTATCAATTATATTTTAAAACACATATATTAAATAGCATGTAATATAGGTTTTCAATTTTTAAACAAATCTAATTTGCTAAAATTATATTTTACAAGTTATAAAGTTCAGAAGTGCATACAAGATTAAGAGTTCCCATTTTATTCTAGTCCTGTTTGTTTTTGCCAGTCCAAGGGCTTGACCTTAGATCATGGGCACTGCTCCTGAGCTTCTTTTGCTCAAGGCTAGTGCTCTACCACTTGAGGCACAGCACCATTTCTGGCTTTTTTGTGGTACTGAGGAATCAAATTCAAGGCTTCATGCATACTAAGCAAGCACTCTATCACTAAGCCACATTCCCAACCCAAGGTTCTATTTTCTTAAGTCACAGGTCAAAATCATGCACTCGCTTTTACACATACAAATGTTTATATTTATTAGAAGTTGGTTTGAAGATCCAAGAATGAGATAAATTGGGAGTATTATATGTAAGAGTTATACAATGTTGCGTCATATTATGGAGATTAGCTCAATGATTTCTTTTGTAGTAATGAGTGTGTCAAGAATTATTTTCTTAGTGATTAGTAGTTAACATTGGTCTGGTCAGAACATGCTAGAAAATCTTTCCAAAGATAGGTGGAGGTATATAATGGATACTCCCATTATTTAGTTTCTAGCTGTGCACTGGTGTCTCATGCCTGTGAACCTAGGTACTCAGGAGTTGAAATCTATGGATTGCAGTTCAAGGCCAACACAGGCAGATTCTTATGTCTAGTTAATCCCAGAAAAAGCCAGCAGTGGCACTTTGGCTCAAGTGGTAGAGTGCTAGCCTTAAGCAAAATGTAGGTCAGGGACAGTGCCCTGGTGAGAATTAGAGACGCAGGACTATAAAAATAAAATAAAATAAAATAGTTTCTTTGAATCTTTAGCTGGATTACTACAATAGAAGACCCGTGGTTAGAGAAAGCTGAGCTCAATATCTACCTTAAAGCTGATGGTGAGAGAAACATCCTCTTTCTATGGCTCATAGCCTATCAGCTGTTGTCACCTCAGGCCATGCACAAGGGTAACAAGACTCAAGACTGTTGATAAGGCTCATGTCTCTCACTTTCCAATACCCAGATAACACTCAAATGTAGTATATATGTATAAGTTTACATCTGCACACACATGCACACACAAACACAGATATCCCACTCATCCATCACAGAGCACGACAGACTACAGTTTGTAACAACATGGAAAGACTGGGAAAACATTACATTAAGGGAAGTAATCCAGACCCAGAGAACACTGGCTGCATATTTTCCCTTGTTTGTGGCAGCTAGAATGCTCCAATAAATCCAGAAGCAAATATACTGGATTGTGTGCTAAAGGTTACAGATGAATTACCTGAAGCATAGTGGACTCTATGAAGATAAGATAGTGTGATTTTTATTTTCTCTAAAGAAAGTTTTAATGGTCTGCCAAGAAAACAAAAACAAAAACTCCAAATTTTGTCAGGCAATCCATTCACTTGTTAATAACTTAGTAAAGAAGGATGCTCTCACTGGAGTGGACCAGACTGAACACAATCACACACATTTTAGTGACTAAAAATCCAAAGCCTACTGACATCACAAATAAATGAATTTTGTTTAAAGTTTTAGTCTATTTCTATTTCCTAACTTTCCAAAAACCAAGAATTATTGTCTTACAAGGGAATATGAAAAGGAAAACATCCATTTGTGGAAATGCACATGAGGTTAGTTGTTTTTTTCTTAGAACTTTGTCTCAAAGAAAACGAAGAACTAAACTTAAATGCTGAGGAAAATAAATGTTATTACTTCATCATACTATTAAAATAATGTAAACTCTGAGCAAGGTAAACATGACAAGCAAAAATATGGCAAATAACAGAAGTTTCAGTGAAGTAAATTTCTTCA
This sequence comes from Dipodomys merriami, assembly GCF_024711535.1. Taxonomy (NCBI): domain Eukaryota; kingdom Metazoa; phylum Chordata; class Mammalia; order Rodentia; family Heteromyidae; genus Dipodomys; species Dipodomys merriami. Next base: position 9,927,378 of record NW_027206102.1, read on the forward strand.
TTCACATTTCCATCTTAAACCCTCCACCTCCGTGTTCCTCTAGTACACAGCTGAGAATCTGGCAGGCCTCTTAAGGAGCAGAGCAAATTGACAGTCTCCACAGAAGCCAGATGAGCACAGTGAGTTAACAGTACCCAAGGTAGGTGTTTCAGTATGGGAAGTTGTTGGAATTATGTTCCTTTCCTTATATCCAAAGAGAGACATGTTTATTCCAAGGTCAAGAAACATAGATGGAGGCTAGGAAGTAGCCTCAGTGGTAGAGTGCTTGCCTCTCATTCATGAGGCCCTGGGTTCGATTCCTCAGCACCACATAAGCAGAAAAGAAGCCGGAAGTGGTGCTGTGGCTCAAGTGGTAGAGTGCTAGCCTTGAGCTGAAAACTGAGGGACAACGCTCAGGCCCAGAGTTCAGACCCCATGACCAGAACCCCCTCCCCTCCATAAAAAAAAGAAATGTAGATGCAAGACTATCAAAGTCAAAGGTGGAAAATCAATAATTATCATGAAAGATAATGTTTCAAAGAGGAATGTGGTAGTGCATGACAGTGATACCACAACTTAGGAAACTGAGGCAGGAGATTCTTCCCTTTCAGTGCAGATAGGCAATAAAGCCAGGTCTTGCCTTAGGAAGCTGAGGTTTCCTATCATCACTTGCCAAAGACTAACTACTTGCACAAGAAGCACCATCTGTGATTTCCATGACACACTCTCCATCTTCACATTCATTGTCTTTACTAGCTTCTTCTCTGTCACTGCCCATTTCCCAATCAACTGTTATTCATCTCTTTTGTCCCCCTCTTTTGCACACAAAGTATTTCTGCCTATTCCAGTGTCATTCCCATTCTTTCTTGGTATTTTAGACAGTGTCATTTCTTCATTTTAGAGATCATTTTCACTGGAACTCCATGCTATCCTTGTGAGCTCAATGTACTAGATGTGGTTGTTTCTTTGGTGGTGGAGCTAATTCAATATACTGTTCGGTAATAGCTGCCTTTAGGCAACTAATGGCAAGGTTTTAGAGGTGTTCTGAAATCCTCTCCAGATGTGAGCCATACTTTAGAGAGGGAGGCAGCCGCTGTGCCCACTCTCCTAAGATTTGCATTTCTGACCTGCGGTGGACTCTTCTGGAAAGGAGGGATTTTCTAGGTCCCATATCCTTTACCTCTTGGTTCTTCTCACCAGAGACATGGCACCAGTTTGTGATAGCATAATTCTTTGGAAATAGTAAGACAAAACCCAATAAAGGAAGCAGAAGGAAAATATATTGGGTTCTGTGGGAAAATAAAAAATTCATAGTGATGCAAAACTTATGGGGATAAAGCTTTCATTATCAGAGGCCATGAAGGTCAATCCATCATAGTAGTTCTTCATGTTTCTGTGTAACATTTATCTTTATGTCATTCTAATGGACATGTGGTCCTACTGACTACCAGGAGTCACTGGAAGTCCAGAGGACATTTGGTGCATGGGTGGAGGGGTGATCATGGAGGCCCTTATTGGCACTGACAGGCGAGGAATGAGGGCAAGTGGCCAAAAAGGAGGCAGCAGTAGATGCAGGGGAAGCTTCAGTAGTGGCTACAGTTGCAGAATGAAATCCGTGGGGCTGTAGCATGGTCACTGCAATCTTTGGAACTCATGCTCTCATGGGGAGCTCCATGAGAATGCACAGAGCAGGGAAAAGTGGGGCCTCCTGAGGCCAACCTCCAGACAGCTGTGGCCCTGCAAACTGAGGGCTGAGGGTGGTAAGTGCAGAGCCCAGTTGATTCTTTTCCCCATCGGAGCTGCCTTCCTACCATCACCCACACACCTCACTTCCTCTAAAGCAAGATCACAGGTAAGAAGAACCCCACTCAGTTTAGACGAGATTTTGCAGTGGGCCCTTATTTACCTCTCCCTCTTCAAGAGGCTATAGCTGGAGCAGTCCTTGGAAAGTCACATGCAAAACCAATAGGCACACGAAAGGATCCAAGTGCTGCTAGAGAGAAGCATGAGAGTCTGATACCATTAGAATGTGGTGATGGAGGTGTGGTCCTGTTGGGAGACAGATAGCCAATGAACCAAAGTGTCAGGTCCTGAGTTCGAGTCCCCGTCTAACAAGAAGAAAGAGAAAGAAAGATACCTTTATGGCATTTTTTACATTTGACATTCCTTCTGTATTCTCACTAAATAAATTTCTATATACCAGTGTGTAATAAATTTATTCTTTTTTGTTTGGATTAGGCTACATTTTTACATTACTGGATTTAGTAACCCAGGACCTCATCAGTTCTATTCCCACCCATTTTTCTGTTGTTTTTTTCTTCGTTCGTTTTTGTTTTTGTCTATTCTGAAAGCTTAAAGTCCAGACTAGAGTTCTGTCCATGGTCTCTTTTGCCCACATCTTTACTTTTTGCATTTGTGGCTTTATTGTAGTCTTAGAACCTCATGCACTTTCCTGCCAGGACTGACCTCAAAAGGTGGTCCTCAGATCTCACCCTACAGACTTGCTTGAATTATAGCGATGAGCCAGCAGCATTTGAATTCTACTAAAATTTATGTTGGTGATCTTCATATTATTTCCCCAAAACTTGGCTGCTCCTGCTGCCTTGTAAGCAATGTCCTTCTGTTCTCACCTTAAAAACAGGGGTTTTAGGTTCCAGCCACCAGCCTGCTGCTTAAGATATGTTTCATCTTCTTTTCCTTTTTCCTTGTTTGTTATTGATTTGTTAGAAATTAAACTTATTCTTTGCTTAGTTTTAAAGTACCTTAATTGACCTTTATTATTATATGATATAATGCTATAAATTATATGTAATTTTAATATGTTGATGAATTCCCATAGATTCACAGGCATCAAAAACCAGATACAAAGTATTTCCTTCACCCTTAAAAAAGAAGGCAGCCTCTGTTTCCTTAGAAGTTGTGCAGAGACTCTTTCTGGAGAATATCCTGTACTTGTATCCAATATCATGCGACAGAACAGACAAGAGCAATGTCTTGTTACTCTGTTATTCTCAGAGAATAAAATGCTATTCAAAAAGCTTTGAAAATTTGTTTCCTCATGTTATTTATAATGTGTGGGAGCTTAATGACAGACATTACTATTTCCTGTAGACAATTATATGCTATAGCTTGTTTTATTTTTGTTGTGGGGGGTCCTTGTACTAGGGTTTCAACTCAGGACCTGGTAATGTCCCTTATGTTTATTGCTCAGGGCTAGGACTCTTCCACTTGTGCTACCTCTCTTGTTTCTAGCTGTTTAGTGGTTAACTGGAAATAAGACTGGGTAGGTGATGGAGGAGGATATGACTATGATACATTGTATCCATGTGTGGATATATAATAATTAATATTTTTATAATTTATATAATTAATATTTGCTAATAAAAAGAAAGATAATTGGAGGTCTAATTACTCAAAGGAATCCTCTTGCATTTGACTTCCTAGAAAAAAAATATCATTTTCCTTGCTTTGCCTTTCTCTTTGTTTTTGTTGCTAGCATTGGGGGATTGAACAAAGGGCTTCGGTGCTGACCCTTATCTCTTTGCTTTATGGACAGTGCTCTACCACTTCAGCCACAGCTCTAGTCCCAGACTTCTGTTAGCTAATTGGAAGAAAAGGGTCTCTCAGATTTTTCTGCCTAGTCTTGCTCTGAACCCCAATACTCAGATCACAGCATCCTGAGTGGCTATGTTTACAGGTGAGAAGTCCTACTCGGAAGTCTTGGTGTAAAATTTCATTTTTATTTTTGAGAATGTGAAGGTCTCTGACTTACTAGTTTGTTATTCAAAAACTTGTTTTGTGCAAGATATTATGGTGCATGCTTGTAATCACAACATGCAGAAAATGAAGCCAGGGAGATTTAGTTTGAAGCCAGCCTAAGGGAAAGTGTGAGAGACACTTTTTTCCAAAAATAAAATAAAAAACAATTAATTTTGCAATTAGGCAAATTTTCTCCATTTAAGGATCACAACTTCTAAGTTTCATTTCATGCCTACAATACTAGATACTCAGGAAGTTGAGATCTGTTGATCCCTCAATATTCAAAGCCATCTGGGGCAGAAAAGCCAAGCAGATTCTTTCTCCAAATAACAACTAAAAGCCTCAAGTGGTAGAATGCCAGTGTTTTGGGGATAGGCAATGAGAGCTTGAAGTCAAGTGGCTAAGCACTACTAATAAACACAGAAAAATTAAATAAATGAGAGAAATTCACAAGAATTCTCTCCAGCTCCTCAGAGAAAAACAGAATGAAATTTGTAAAAACAAGAGACGTCTCTAGAGAAGAAATAAGAATGGCCAATAGACAGTTGAAGAAATGTTCAACATTGCTGGTCATAAAAGAAATGCAAATCAACAGAATAAGCTTTCTGATGGTGTCTTCTAAATGTTGAATAAATCTATCACATTTCTTGGATTTGTCTTGAAAAGTTGTCTGTTCTTTCTCTATAATATCTAGGCTGTCTTCAATCCCAGGGTTCTATCTTCTGTATGCTCTAACCTATTGTCAAGACTTTCTACTTTGTTTACTTTTTTATTTCTTTTTTTTTTTTTTTTGTCGGCCGTGGGGCTTGAACTCTGGGCCTGGGCGCTGTCCCTCAGCTCTTCAGCTCAAGGCAAGCGCTCTACCACTTGAGCTACAGCGCCACTTCCGGTTTTCTGGTGGTTTATTGGAGATAGGAGTCTCACGGTCTCCCCTGCCCGGGCTGGCTTTGAACCGCGATCCTCAGATCTCAGCCTCCTGAGTAGCTAGGATTACAGGCGTGAGCCACCAGCGCCCAGCTACTTTTTTATTTCTTATCCTTCTAATTGGTCGGCTTTGGTGGCTTCAAATTCTTTGTTGGAGTTTTGTTTTAGATCTTGTACAAACTTCTTTACTTCCTTAATTTGGCTTTCACAGTTAATTCTCAAATCCCTTACTTGATTAACTATGATTTCATTGGACTCCCTTTCCTTCTGTTGAGTTTCATGCAGCATTTCCTTTGTGGCCTCCCTAGATTCCTTTTCCTGTCTGTTTATGGATTCTATGAATTTCAATTGATCTTTGTCTATTCCCATCCCACTCATGCAATTCCTGCATTAATGTTTTATTAGTTTCCTCATGCTCATGAAATTCCTGTATTAATCTTTGTTTATTCTCAGTGTGCACTGGCAATTCCTGTCAGAAATAACACCATCCCTTTGTTAGGAAATGGAAAGACATGGAAAAAATTAATTAAGTGAAGTAAGACAAAGAAACATAGGTCCCATGGTTTTCTTAATTTTTAATAACTAGTATAAGTCTAGGGCAAGTAGAAAAGTTCAAAAGCTATGTACATATGACAATAAAAGATGATATTAAACGAAATGAAGCCAAAGACAGGGACACAAGTGGTTTATTTTTTCTTGCTATGGTTTTAACGTATTTATAATGTACTATGTGATTTTTTTTTTGATGACTTCCTTCCCCACTGTTTAACCCCTGTTTTCATTGTGTTTTATTTCAGTGCCCTGTGTCTTGTATATACATTTTTGTAATTTGAGGAAGGGAAGGGAAAAAATAAAATGTTTAAATAGGGATACCAATTGACCCATTGTAAAAATGAGATGGTGATAATGAACTTTACAACTTTGGCAAGGGGGAGGAGGGGAGTAGTATGGGAAGTGAGGAAGGAAGGGATGGTAGGACAAAATCAAAGGAGGCAACAATGCTCAATAGGAAATGTGCTCATGACCTTAATCATGTAACTGTTACTCCCTGTACAATATTTTTACAATAAAAAGCGTATTTTTTAAAAAAGAAATGCAAATCAAAACCAAAACCACCTTTATTTTTTTTTAACACATGGGACACTCATTTAATAATAATTCAAAAATAATTAAGACATACACACATGCATCAGAAATGGCAGTGTGATGAAGCAGATACAGCAACTCATTGTATTGGTAATATCACAGAGCAGAAAAAAATGCAGCAAATTGATAGCATATTGCAACACTATGTGTAAAACCTCCTAACTACACTTGCAGAGGAACTGACATCTCTGATCTCAGAAGAGGATTCAGGCTGGGGAGGATATAGCTGTGCATGGTAGTGTTACCCCAGACCATATAGTTCTCTTTCATAAACAGACAGCATTTTTGCCTTCTCTGAAGACATAGACTTGGGCCAGCTAAGAAAGCTTGGAGAGTTGAACAATAGCTGGATTTTATCTCATGTTTTTCTGCTTCATTAGCACTTATGCACATTACACACACATACATATACATACATAACACTATATATAGTGTGTTTAAATATGTTATGTACATATAATATTATGTGTGTATATTTCATATGTGTAATGTGCATATAAATGATGTGTATATATGAAGATATAAATTGCATAATATATGTATATATTTATATATGGTATGGAAAGGTACTTTGAAACCCAGATTCATGACTATAATGCAAGTTTGTTTTAATAATAACATTATTAAACATTATTGCTCTCTGTTAACCATCCTAGGAGCCAGCAGACACTGCAAATCACAAATGTGAATAGTGAAACAAACACCACATTGGAGGACTCTGAGCTGTGATGGCAGAATTGTGTTGGACATACCTAATTGTGTTTTTTGCAAAACCACCTTTAAATTCCACCTCATCTCAGAATGACCATTATCCAGAGAATAATAATAATAACAGATGCTGACAGAGTTGTGGCTAGATGGGAACACTACTATACTGTTGGTGGGAATGTAAGCTGTTTCAACCATTCTGGAAGACTGTATGGAGGTTCCTAAAAAGACTAAATATAGAACTCCCCTAAGATGCAATAATCCCACTCCTCAGTATTTATCCCAATGATCTCAAACTAGGCCACACTAATGCTACGAGCACAACTATGTTCGTAGCAGAATTGTTTACCAAAGCTAAGATAGGGAACCAACTCACATGCCCCTCAACAGATGAATGAGAGCTGGAAAAGTGGCTCAGTGGTAGGGCGTTTGCCTTGCATGCATGAGGCCCTGGGTGTGATTCCTCAGCACCACATAAGCAAAAAGAAAAAAGCTTGAAGTGGCTCTGTGGCTCAAGTGGTAGAGTGCTAGCCTTGAGCTGAAGAGCTGAGGGACAACACCCAGGCCCAGAGTTCAGGCCCCATGACCGGACCCCCCCCAAAAAAATAGATGAATGATAGAGAAAATATGGTCTATTTACACAATGGAATTTTATGCTTCTATCAGAAAGAATGGCATTGTCCCTTTTGTAAGGAAATGGAAAGTCTTGGAAAAAAATCATATTAAGTGAAGTAAGCCAGGCCCAAAGGCTCTGTGATTTCTCTCATTTGCAATGATTAGTGTTAGCCTAAGTTAGTCCTAACAGAGGATCATAATAGCCCAAGAAGTATGAACATATGACCACATAAAATGATGCTAAATTAAATGAATGCCAACACATTGAAACAGTAGTTCTTTATTTGTCAAACTTGATGTAGCCAATGTACTACAGCTAGTTCTTTCTTCTTTTATTATTTCCTTTTTCTTTTTCCATTGGCTGTATCCCTGCAATTTCTGTCTTTGAATCTGGTACTCTCCATCTTGTACATGTATTTGTCTGATTTGGGGAACAGAAGGGAAATAACAAAATGCTGAAAGAATTACAAAAGATGTCATATTACAGCAATGATACTCACAAGACACTATATTGGAAATGAACTTAATAAGTTTGTGGCGGCGGGCAAGGATGCGGGATGGAGTGGGAGGAGGGAAGGCATAGAGGGAGAAAATCAATGAATTACTGTCATCTTATATGGTCATATGTACATAGCTTTTGAATTTTTCTGCTTGTCTTAAACATACACTAGTTATTTAGCTAGAGTTTTCATATATTTTTTAATTTTTATATTTTTTAAAATTCTGTTTTATTGTAAAGATGCTGTACAGAGGGGTTAATATACAAGAACACGTATTTTTTGTTGCTTGCCACAGTTTTTTAAAATGTATTTATAATGTATTATGTGATTTTTTTTTCCTTTGGTATGTTCCTCCCCCACGGTATAATACATGTTTTCACTGGGTTTGATTCTCGTGCCCTGCATCTTGTATATACATTTTTCTATTTGGGGGAGGGGAAAGGAAAAAAAAATGTTTGAATAGGGATATGAGGTTGACCCATTGTAACAATGAGATGTACAAGACACTATGTTGAAAAGGAACTTTACAACTTGTGGAGGGAAAGGAGAGAGTATTTGGGGAGGTGGAGAGGGAAAGGATGGTAGGGGAAAAACAAAGGATGAGGTAACAGTTCCTGAGAGTATATGTACACATTACCTCACTCATGTAACTGAAACCCCTCTCTACAGATTTTTTCAAATGAAAATGTATTTAAAATAACTCAAGCTTGGACTTCATTTCACCTAATATCAACTTATCTGACCGTTTCTGCTTGTCTCAGACATATACTAGTTATTGCAAATAAGGGAAACCCTGGGACCTATGTTTCTTTGGGCCTGTCTTACTTCACTTAATATCATTTTTTCCAAGATGATTTCTTTGTTGCTTTGTATGTCCCTCCCCCATGGTACAACCCCTGTTTTCACTGTGTTTGATGTTGGTATAATTTTTGGAGGGGAAAGAAAAAACACATTGTTTAAATAGGGATACAGGACCCATTGCAACAATGAGATGTAAAAGACATTATGTTGAAAAATGAACTTTACAATTTTGGCCGGGGGGGAGGTCGCGGTGGTGATGGGAAGGGATGGAAAGGGGAAACAAAGGAGGAAGAAACATTGCTTGATAAGAAATGTACTCATGCCGGGTGCCAGTAGCACAAGTCTGTAATCCTAGTTACTCAGGAGGCTGTGAACTGAGGAAGTCCGTGAGACTCTTATCTCCAAAAAGTCACCAGGAAACCGGAAGTGGTGTTGTGGCTCAAGCAGTAGAGAGCTTGCCTTGAGCTGAAGGTCTGAGGGATAGGGTCAAAGGCCAGAGTTCAAGGCCCACGATTGAAAAAAAAAAGAAAAAAAAAAGAAATGTACTGATTACCATGCCCATGTAATTGTAACCCATCTATATGGTATTTTCACAATAAAAAACAACAACAAAAAACAACAACAACAGCAACAAAAAATTACCAAGATGAGTTCATGTGAAAGAGTTCTTTAGGACTTTCAAGAAGCTAGTACCAAATACATATAACCACAATTAAGTGATAAAGAGAAATGTAACTTTTTATTTGTATATATTTTTATTGTAAAAATACTGTACAGAGGGATTACAGTTACTTCAGTAATGTAATGAGTACATTTCCCATCAAGTGCTATTACCTCCTCCTTTGTTTTTCTCCTGCCACCTTCCTTCCCCACTTCCCAACTCCTCTCCCACCACCCCTGAAGATGTAAAGTTCGTTTTCAACATAGTGTTGAGTACATTTAATTGTTACAGTGGGTCAACCTATATCCTTTGTTCATCATTTTGTTATTTCCCTTCCCCTCCCCAAATTTGAAAAAATGTATATACAAGATGCCCACATAAAAATGCAGGACTTGGAGTCTTAATATCTGATGAAATAGATTTTAAATTAAAATTATGTAGGAGAGTTAAAGAAGGTCAATACATACTGATAAAATGATCTCTCCTTCAGGAAGATATTACAATTCTAAATATTCACCACACAATGGAGCACCCAAATTTACCCAAGTATCTTTTTTATATGAATAAACAAAAATTTCTTTTTGTTTCTGTTAACTTAGAACTCATCTTTTTTTTTAATCTGTGTTGTTCGTTCCCAAGTCAGACTAATCTCTTGTCCTTAGATTTCTTTGGTATAGTTTGGGTGGGTAATCTGAGATATAAGCAGTATTCTTTGTTCAATTTGGAGGTCTAGCACACTGGCACTACTTCCTGAATAAGAGGTCGAACTGAATTGCCCCTGAGAGTTTCTGTGGCTTCTCTTAGCTTATTGAGGAAGTTAGGAATTTGAGAAAGTGACTGTTAAATAAATGTCTCTTAATAATAAGCATTATTGGTAGAATTTGCAAACATATTTGGGTAATAATAGAATAAAAAAAATGTTAAGTTTCTTATCACTACATATCTTTTTGTCTAAGTATAAAACCCAGACTTACCCTAAGGGTCTAGAATAAGCAAAATGGCTTCTAGATCCCAGATCATTTATTTCAACAGAAGATGACAGCAGCAGAAGAAAAACATGCATAACTGGCAGAAAGAAGACTGAATTTGATATCTCCTTAATTCTTATGTTCGAATGCTCAATGAGGAACCCTTAGGACTGTGGACAGCTTAGGGACCTAACAGTTCCTGTTTCATGCAATCATAGAAAGCAAACACCGGTCTCGCATCCCGATGTGAGTGCCATGCCTGATTGGTGACCTTGGCTGTGTGTACTGAGAAGGTCCATCAGGGCTCTGTCATGGTCACTGGAGACTCAGGATTGCTAAGAGAAGGACATAGAGGGAAGTGGTAGAAAAGGCCTGAGTCAAGGTTTTGTCACATCTAAATGATTTGTAACATGCACTACTGTCTTCTGGGTAAGAATGTGGGTATATCATCAGGGTGTGGCACACAAATTTATCATGACAAGTTTTAGCTTGCACCATTTCCTATGAAAGCCAACAAGATATCATTAATGCACTCAGGACATATTCTTATCAATATTTCGTATGTAAAAGCTATAAAATCAAGTTCATCATGAGGAAAAACCAAGATGAAAACCAAATTGCAGGAACATCTACAAAAAAATGTTGTTCTGTACACATTAAGTGTGACAAAGTATTAAAACTTAATGAAGCCGGGAAAGTTAATTTCATTTGAACTACTGTTGCAACTTTCTTTTAAATTTCATCTACTTAACATAAAGAAGGTAGGCCAAGCACCACCAGTGGCTTACACCTGTATCTCTAGCTATTTAGAAGGCTGAAATTTGAGGAAAGAGGATTGAAGTAAGGCCAACTAGGAAAATATGTGAAAACTTTATCTCCAATTAACTATTCAAAAATCCAGAAGTGCAAATTTGGTTCAAGTCATAGACTGTTAGCCTTGAGTAAAAAAGCTAGTCAGCTTCTTAGGTTCAAGCTCCAGTATTGACACATACAAACTTACACAGAGAGAGAGAGAGAGAGAGAGAGAGAGAGAGAGAGAGAGAGAGAGAGAGAGAGAGAGAGAGAGAGAGAGAGAGAGAGAGAGAGAGAGAGAGAGAGAGAGAGAGAGAGAGAGAGAGAGAGAGAGAGAGAGAGAGAGAGAGAGAGAGAGAGAGAGAGAACCTTCTTCAAAAATGACCAGTGACCAGGAACAGAATCAAGATGATTTTTTTCTTTACTTTCTTTCATTTTTGTAATTTTTTTTCATTTATCTCTTTGGAAAGGTAAAGGGGACCTAGAAATGAGGGACAAAGGATGAACATATGCATAGTGGTACTCAGTTGATATTATGTTCAAAATGAACTATGGAACTTATTGGTAGGGATGGAGGAGAACACTGGAAAAGATGAAGGGAAGGGTGACATTGTTCAAAAAGAAATGTACTTGTGGAAGTACAGCTGTCACTCAATGTGAGTGCCATTCTTCAGTAAAAGAGCTCAGAGACAGTTCCCAGGCCTGAGGTTCAAGCCACAAAGACAAAAGAAATGTAGTCATAACCACACGAATGTAACTAACCCCTCTACATCACCATAATAATAATATTAATAATAATGATAATAAAAACTAAACCAGTGAGTGAGAAAAACAGAGAGCAAGGGAAATGGTGACACTTCCAAAAAGAAATATATTCAGAGTTCTTGGAAGATGGTGGAGGAAAAGCTGGAGGCTAAACAAGATCTCGCATAGAAAGCAGTTTTAGAATTCCAGTGAACAGTCCTAAGCCAGAGAATCACACCAAATGTACCATCACAGTACAGAGAGTTAGGCCAGAGAAGGAAAATTCAGGCAAGGAGACAGATCTGAGCACTTGCCAGCAGCTGCCGCTGTAGCAGCAGCGGTGGCAGTGGTGGCTGTAGCCTCCATACATGCAAAACAGAATCCGGGACGAAGGAGCCACACATGGTGGGCGAGCAAATTCTACTCAACACAGAAAGAACAGACAAAGAGCAGGCATCTTCATCCTGCAGTTCACAGACCACAGATGACACAGGAACCAAGACTCAGAGTGAGTAGAAGCCTAACAGTCCTCACTCCTTCTCAGGGAGCAGAGGAGGGAAGGCAACCCCTCGCCCCCCAGTACCGGAGATCTCCATCTTGGATACTGACAAAGCTCAGTGGAGCTGCTAGCTCCACCTCAGGCCTTGGTAGAAAACTAGAGTCATTTAGCAGGTCACAAGAACCTAACTTGACATGCCAGACTCAGCTCCACCCAGGGAAAATTCACCCAGCAAGGGCACCAGCCCCAGGAGTGGATTTCTTCACTGGGTTATCAGAGCCAGAGGCTGCCCCTCCCTTTAGCAGCCTTGACAATCAATTGAAATTCAGTAACATAAACCCTGAGAGTGGCTCCAGGCTGGGCTCTGTGAGTTTCTCACAAACCAGCCCCCGGGAAAAGCTACTGTTAGCTGAAAGGCCTCAACTCTACCCAGAACCTAGCCTCATCACAGCATCTACAAACGTGAGGAAAAACCCATCTCCATCTTTTGTGATACTCAAAGCAGATCTCCCTCCCATTGAACTAACCTGGGAGGAGGATGGCAAAACATTGGAGAAAGCAGAGCATTTTTCTGCCTGTTCAAACAAACTGACTTAAGAAACCAAGCAAGCCACAGGAAAATCAATCACCACAAGCATACCAGAGACTCCAACAAGAGGCTGGTTATGGACACAAGGGAGATACAGAATTTTTCCCACCCCTCCAAAAAAAATCAAATAACTTTTTTTCTTTTTTTTGTACATTTTATAAAATTTTTTTTTCTAAAACTTTTTAAAAAATGTTTAATTTTTACCTTTTTTGAAAAAATTTTTTTCTAGTAACTTTTTTTCCTCTTATAATTTTTATTTTAGGGGTATATGAGTGTGTGTGTTTTTCTTTCTTTCTTTTTTTTTTCTTTAATTTTTTTTGTTTAGCTCTACTAAACTTCAGATCTTTTTTCTTTCTTTCTTATCCTTTTCACCTTTTCTTCTCCTTCATTCTTCTTTATGTGACTTAATTGTTGTTCTGCGCATCCTCAGATAAACCCGTAGTCGATGATTAGGCCTTATACCCCATTGTGTACACATTTAATCCACAAATTTATTACTCAATTCAAAACCTCTTAGGCTTAAATTCCTTAATAGCAGTACTACCTCATTAAACCTATATGATATTTTAAGTATTTCTATTTTTAAGTTATTCACATCTCCTTTATATACCTCCTCTTCTCTCATTATATGCACATTCTTCTCTGAATAGTTTGTTTTCATCCTGCATATTTTTAATTTTTACTTTTCTATTTTGACGGGTCTCTTTTTTTTCCTTTCTCTTTCTTCTTTATTTTCTCTCTCTCCTTTCATATTATCCAACCTATTTCCAGCTTTGAGTATAGGACTTAGTTAAGTTAACTCTCCCTGTGCCTTGCCACATCACTCTATTCCTATTTTTTACTCACATCTCTCCCTAAACCTAATAATTTCTGGTTCACCAAATTCTTCTTTGCGGTTCGTAGCCCATTAATATATAGTTGTTTGATGTTGAATAGATTTATCTGTTGAATTACATTGTATCTGCAGACTATAGACTGTGCAAATAGAGTCTTTGGTTGATGCTTGCCTTAAGATAGTGTTCTAGCACAAAACTGGTGTTATTTTCATCCCAAATGGGCAGAGTAAGCCAGAGAAACACAAGAAACATGGCAACTCCGGGTATTGAACTCCCACTCATGATAATCAGGGACAGAATAGATAATGAATAATCCAGAGTAGGGTTCCCAAATAGCTCTACAAACACTGCTGGCAAACATGATAAATGAAAAGATTGAAAACAAAAAAAGGACTCTGTATGAGCATGATAGTGAGAGAGAGGAGGCAATCCAAAGGTTTATACAGGAATATCATGAGCATGAGGAACCTACCCAAAAACTGATACAGGATTTGTGTGAGCAGTTTGAGAATACTCAAAAAGAAAGGCAGGAATGGTGTGAGCAGGCTGTGAACACTCAAAGAGAACTACAGGAATGGTGTGAACATGAGGAAGGTAAGCAAAGAGTAATACAGGAATTGAGAGAGCAAGATGAGAATACTCAAAGATCACTAAATGCATTCATGGAATCCATTAATAAAAAGCTGAAGGAAGTCAGGGAGACCACAAAGGGAATGCTGAATGGAACCAAACAGAAGGAATGGGAGTCCAAGGAAACCATAACCAATCAACTAAGTGATTTGAGAATAAACACTGAACACCAAATTAAGGAAGTAAAGAAGTTCATACAAGATCTAAAACAAAGCTTCAACAAAGAATTTGAAACCACTAAAGCTGACCAACTAGAAGGAAAAGAAATAAAAAACAAAGTAGAATGTCTCGACAGCAGGTTAGACATGCAGAAGATCAAATCTCAGGGATTGAAGACAGCCTAGATATTATAGAGAAAGAACATACAACCATCCAAGTCAAGTCCAGGAAATATGATAGATCTATCCAACACTTGGAAGACACGATCAGAAGGCCTAATCTAAGGATAATGGGTGTAGTGGAGCACTGAGAAACAGAAGTTAATGGTCTAGGAAATTTGTTTAACAGGATCCTAGCAGATAACTTCCCAAAAATGCAAAAAGATAGACCTGTTCAGATACAAGAAGCTTTTAGAACACCAAATAGACCTGACCAGTTTAGGACATCCTACCCTCACATTATAATCCACACAGGATCAATTCAGACCAAGGAAAGATCCTTAAAGCAGTCAAGGATAAAGGATTAATCACCTATAAAGGAAAACTAATTAGAATCACCTCAGATTTCTCAGCAGCGACAAAGCAAGAAGACCTTGGAGTGATGTATGCCATGCCCTAAAGAAAAACAACTATCAACCAAGAATACAGTACCCAGATAAACTCTCCTTCATAACTGAAGGCCAAATAAAAGCCTTCCATAGCAAAGAAAAATTGAAAGAATACATCTCCACCAAACCAGCACTACAAAAGATTCTTAAAGATGTCCTACACATAGAAAACCAACAAAACCACAATAAATGCCAAGAAACTGCACCCAAACTGAGAATCCAAGAACCATAGGAAAGACACAGTTGTCACAGCCCCCAAAAAGGTGGATAACATGGCAAATACATCTCAGTCCTATCTCTCAAACTTAACGGACTTAATTCTCCAATTGAGCGACATAGACTGTCTAGTGGGATTAAAAAGCAAGATCCTTCTATCTGCTGCCTTCAGGAGTCACATCTTGCCCGTAAAAACAAACACATTTTCAATGTTAAAGGCTGGAACACAATCTACCAAGCAAATGGCCCTAAATATATGCGGCAGTTGCCATCCTAATATCAGATATAATAGACTTCAAATTAAAATTTGTGAGAAGAGATAAAGTAGGTCACTACTTACTAATTAAGGGATCTCTCCTTCAGGAGGATATTACAATTCTAAATATCTATTCGCCAAACAAAGGAGCACCCAAATTTATCCAAGAAACACTATTTTCCCTCAACTCCCACATAGATCCAAAGACATTAATAGTTGGGGATTTGAACACACCACTCTCGCCACTAGATAGATCAACTCCGCAAAAACTCAACAAAGAAACTGCAGATCTAAACAACTGCACAAATCAACTAGATTTAACAGACATGTACCAAATATTTAACCCAGCAGCATCAGAATACACGTTTTTCTCAGGAACACATGGAAGATTTTCTAAAATAGACCACATTTTAGGCCACAAAGCAAACTTGTCCAAATTCGGAAACATTGAAGTTATACATTGCATTCTCTCAGACCACAAGGGAATAAAATTAGAACTCAACACCAAAAGCCACCAAAGAAAGTCTGGTAACACATGGAGGCTGAACAACACACTGCTGAATCACCAGGGGGTCAGGGAAGAGATTAGAAAGGAAATTCAAATGTTCATGATATAGAACAAAAACGAGCACACAAATTACCAGCTCCTCTGAGACACAGCAAAGGCAGAACTCAGAGGTAAGTTTATAGCTCTGAGTTCCTACATCAACAAATTGGAGAGATCTGAAACCAACAATTTAATGAGGCATCTGAACCCTCTTGAAAGAGAGCAGCAAAATAAACCCAAATCCAGTAGACGGAAAGAAATAATTAAAATTAAATCAGAATTAAATGAATTAGAATCCAAAAAAAACTATACAAAGAATCAACAAAACAAAGAGTTGGTTCTTCAAAAATATTAACAAAGTTGACAGACCCTTAGCAAATCTTATCAGAAAAGGAAGAGAACACACCCAAATAAATAAACTCAAAGAAGAGAATGGAAATATCACCACGGAAAAAACAAAGATTCAGAACATTTTAAGGGAATACTTCTCAAAACTTTATGCTAATAATTTTGAGAACTTGGCAGAAATAGACTTTTTCCTAGCAAATATTGACACGCCAATACTAAAATAAGAGGAGTTAAACCATCTTAACAGGTCCATATCAAGCATTGAAATAGAAACAGCAATAAGAGATCTCCCAGCTAAGAAAAGCAGAGAAATAGAGGGTTTTACAGCAGAATTCTACAAGGCCTTCAAAGCTGAGCTCACACCAATACTCCTCCAACTCTTCAATGTAATCGAAAGAGAAAGTTCACTACCGAACACATTCTATGAAGCCATCATGACCCTCATCCCAAAACCAGGCAGGGACTCATCAAAGAAAGATAACTATAGACCCATTTCTTTGATGAACATTGATGCAAAACTTCTCAACAAAATTCTGGCCAATTGACGTCAACAATTCATCCAAAAATCATACACCATGATCAAACAGGATTCATTTCAGGGATGCAAACCTGGTTCAATATACACAAATCATTTAATATTATTCATCACATCAACAGGAGCAAGAATAAGAACTACATGGTTATTTTAATAGATGCAGAAAAAGCGTTCGACAAGATCCAACACCCCTGTATGATGAAGGATTTGGAAAAATTAGGAAACCATGGAACATGGCTCAATACAATAAATGCTGTATATGACAAACCTACAGCCAGCATTATACTTAATGGTGAAAAACTTAAGCCATTTCCTCTTAACTCAGGAACAAGACAAGGATGCCCACTCTCTCCACTTCTCTTCAATCTAGTATTAGAATGCCTAGCTACAGCAATAAGGCAAGATGCAGACATAAAGGTGATCCAAATAGTGAAAAAAAAAAAACAAAACTCTCCTACTTTGCAGATGACATGATCGTGTATTTAAAGAATTCCATAGACTCCACTCCCAAATTACTCAAGCTGATTGAAAACTTTGGCAAAGTAGCAGGATATAAAATTAACCCTCAAAAATCAATGGCTTTTCTGTATGCCAACAATGAGAAAAGTGGGGCTGAAGTTAGGAAAGCAACTCCATTTGTAATAGCCCCAGAAAAAATAAAATACATAGGAATTAACTTAACCAAAGAAGTGAACGACCTCTATGATGAAAAGTTTAAAAACTTGAAAAATGAAATCAAAACAGAACTTAGAAAATGGGAAAAACTCCCATGCTCCAGGATTGGAAAGATTAACATCGTGAAAATGGCAATACTTCCCAAGGCTATCTACAAATTTAAGGAGATACCTACCAAAATTCCTACCTCATTCCTCAAGGAAATAGAAGAGGCAATCCAAAAATTCATACGGAACAATAAGACCCCGAATAGCAAAAACAATCCTCAACGGAAAGAACACTGCTGGAGGAATATCAATACCAAAATTCAAACTCTACTATAAAGCCAAAGAATAAATAGTTTGGTAATGGCACAAGAACAGACCTCAGGACCAATGGAATAGAATTGAAAACCCAGAAATGAACCTACAGACCTATAGCTATCTAATCTTTGATAAGGGAGCTAAAAAAAATAGAATTGAAGAAAGACAGCCTCTTCATTAAATGGTGCTGGAAAAATTGGTTAACTACTTGTAGAAAACTAAAGCTAGATCCTTATATATCACCCTGCACCAGATTCAACTCCAAATGGATCAAAAACCTCGGATTCAAAGCAGACACTCTGAAAACATTACAGGATGGAATAGGAGAAACCCTAGGTCTCCTTGGCACAGGCCAAAATGTTCTTAATAGAGATCCGGAAGCACAACAAATCAAATAAAGGTTGGACAAATGGGATTGCATGAAGTTTCAGAGCTTCTGCATGGCAAAGGACATAGCTAGCAAGATCAATAGAAAGCCCACAGATTGGGAGAAGAACTTCACTAGCCATACAACGGACAAGGGTCTCATATCTAAAACATACTTGGAACTCAAAAAATTAAACCACCCAACAACAAATCCTCAAAGAAACAACTGCCCAATAAATAAGTGGGTTAATGACTTAAAGAGAAACTTCTCTGAAGAAGTAAAAAGGATGGCCAATAGACACATGAAGAAATGCTCAACCTCCCTAGCCATAAAAGAAATGCAAATCAAAACAACATTGATATTCCAACTCACCCCAGTTAGAATTGCAAAAATCAATAACTCTAATAACAACAGATGCTGGAGGGGATATTGACACAAGGGAACCTTACTGCATTGTTGGTGGGAGTATAAACTTGTTCAACCACTTTGGAAAGTAGTATCGAAGATCCTCAAAATACTCCACATGGTGCTCCCCTATGACCCAGCAGTCCCACTTTTGGGCATTTACCCAAATATTTACAAACAAGACCACACTAAAGCTACCAACACAACCATGTTTATTGCAGCATTATTTACCATATCTAAGATCTGGAACCAACACAGATGCCCCTCAGTAGATGAATGGATCAAGAAAATGTGTTATATATACACAATGGAATTCTATGCCTCCATCAGAAAGAATGACATTTCCCCATTTGTTAGGAAATGGAAAGACTCAGAAAAAATTAAATTAAGTGAAGTAAGCCAAGCCCAAAGAAACATAGGTCCCATGATTTCCCTTATTTGCAATATCTAGTATATATATGAGTCAAGCTGAACAGGTCAGATAAGGTGATGTTAGGAAAATGAACCCTAAAATATGTATTTTAAATGTTTTTTTTATTTCATGCATTTGTTTCTAATGCAATTTTACAATTATTTCCTTGTTGCTTTGTATGTCTCTCCCCTACAATATAAACCCTGCTTTCACTGTATTTGATATCGGTATAATTTGTGAAGGGGAAAGGGAAAAACAAGTCGTTTAAATAAGGATACACGTGGACCCGTTGCAACAGTGCAAATACAAGTTGTCATGTCCAAAACGAACTTTACAACTTTGGTGGGGGGGGAGAGGATTGGGAGGGGCGAGTATGGGAAGGCTGGAAAGTGATGGGAAGGGGAAACAAAGGAGAAGACTATAATGCTTGATAAGAAATGTACTCATTATCTTGCCCATGTAATTTTCACCCCTCTGTACAGTATTTTCACAATAAAAAATAAATAAAAATTAAAAAAGAAATATATCCATTACCTGAATTATATGATTACAATCTCTGTATAAATCACATTTATAATAACAATACAAAAGAAAATCAGACAAATATAATACTGGAGGCTTGAGTCAAATGAAAGAAAATCATATGTATGTGATACCAAGCTCAAACCCCATTATCAGTTTCCTGTTCAAAATGGCTCTTCTCATCACTTGTACTGTACCTAGCTTATGAGAGTGGTGCAAAGTTAAAGAGTGAGGAATAAGTCATACATACAGGAGAAAGTTCATCTATCAGGCAGAAAATAGTACTTACAAAGATCAGCTCTTGCTAGAACACATGCTGACTAGAATACATGCTGGCTCAATGTTTTCTGAAATAAACAAACCTAATTGAGCTTTAATACAGGCTCCACTATATACAAACTGGGGACTCAAATTTAACTAAACTCTCTGGACCTCAAATTCTTCATAGGTAAAGTTAGCATAACAAAACTTATCTCATCGTATTATGAGATCTGGATATCATCAGATATGGAGTGGGTTGTGTCTTAGGTCTGTGTGAAACACTCAACCTCTGCTTGAAAGAGTATAAACTGGCATGATGTTTACCATATTACTTAATAGTAATACAACACCCACTACAGGCTCACTTCTCTAATCCTACTTAGAAAAGAGGCTGAGACCTCAGGATCTAGGTGCTAAGTCAGCCTGGAGAAGAAAGTAAATGAGATTCATCTCCTATGACCTCCAAAAAGGTGAGGGGGAGGTTTGCTTCAAGTGGTAGAGGGCTAGACTTGAGTATAAACTGCAGGAATAGTGCCCAGGCACTGATTTCAAGTCCTAGGATCAGCACACACACACACACACACACACACACACACACACACACACACACACACACACGCACGCACACTAAATTTTTTATGCTGGTATCACTGCTATTAATAACACTTTCCCCTCCTCCAAACTCACCAGCTCTTTGTGTGTGTGTGTGTGTGTGTGTGTGTGTGTGTGTGTGTGTGTGTGTGTGTGTGTGTGTGTGTGTGTGTTTGGCAGGGACTTGCCATGTAGCTCAGGCTGCTCTTGAAGTTACAATGCTCCTATTATCTTTTCTGGTTTTTTGAAAAACCTGAAATTAGAGGTTAAATGGATAGCTCACGTGGTAAGGGACTAGTTAATGAGCAACAGAATCAATTACCAAGTTCAAGTTCCAGTCTTAGACTTTAAATAAAATCAGAAATGATTTTTCTTAAATGAAAAAATGACCATAGGACTCATCTGATACCTAAATGTATGATTCAAAAGAGAAATCCTGAAAATGTTCAGGAAGTCAGAATTTAAAAATTCAGTGATTACCATGTAGACAGTAAATCAGAGCATCTGTACCTTGATGCTAAATGAAGTGGGCTACATTAAAAACTTAAAAATTGTACATATTTACACTGCTCAAAAAAACACAACAGGATTTTGTGATCCTCCTCCCAAGAAAATGTGGTATATATACCCAGTGGAATTCTATGCCTCCATCAGAAAGAATGACATTGCTCCATTTGTTAGGAAATGGAAAGACTTGGAAAAAAATATATTAAGTGAAGTAAGCCAGGCCCAAAGGAACAGATCCCATGGTTTCCCGTATTTGCAATATCTAGCATATGTCTGAGTCAAGCAGAAAAGTTCAGATAAGGTGATGTTAGGGAAATGAACCCTAAGGTATGTATTCACATGTTATTTTTTTCTTTCATGCGATTGTTTTTTAACACATTTATAAGATTATTTCTTTGTTGCTTTGTATGTCCTTCTCCCACAGTATAACCCCTGCTTTCACTGTATTTGATGTCGGTATAATTTGTGGAGGGGAAGGGGAAAATAAATCGTTTAAATAGGGATACAGGTGGACCCATTGCAACAATGAGATATACAAGTTGTTATGTCGAAAACGAACTTTACAACTTTGGTTGCGGGGGGGGAGCAGGGAGGATGGGGGGGGCCAGGAGGAAGGATGGGAAAGGATGGGAAGGGGAAACAAAGGAGGAGCCTGCAATGCTTGATAAGAAATGTACTCATTATCTTGCCCATGTAATTATAACCCCTCTGTACAGTATTTTCACAATAAAAAATAAATTAAAAAAAAAACCCACAACAGGGCAGCACTGGGAAATAATGCTTGTAATTCTAGCTACTCAGGAGGCTTAGATATGAGGATAGAGGTACAAAGCCAGCCTGAGCAGGAAAGATTGTGAAACTCTTATCTCCAATTAACCACTAAAAAATCAGAAGTGACTCTGTGACGCAAGTGGTAGAGCACCAGCCTTAAGCAGAAGTGTTAGGGGAGAGCACCCAGGCCGAATTCAAACCCCACAACCAACGCCCCCCCCCCCATGCACCTTGCTTATTCTCTGTATCTTGACTACTCTGGCTATTTGAATCATTTTTCTCATAATGACCAAATATATGTTGCTTTTCAACAGCTGCATAATTTTTAATTCATCACTTAAATTGAGCATATTATGGGTCATTATTTTTTTTTTTGGTTTAGGAAAATCTCAGTAATATCTTGTTTTTTTACTATTTATTTTTGGCAGCACTGTTGCACAAATTAATGAGTGGATAACACTCAGCATACCATATGATTTAAATGGAGGTAACACAGCTGGCAGCAGTGCTTAATGCCTATAATACTGACTATTCAAGAGCCTGAGAGCTGAGAATTGTAGTTTGAAACTAGACCAGGCAGGAAAGAGAGATATTTCTTTTCTCTTATGCATAATCAAAAGATCTGAAAGTAAAACTATAACAAATGCTAGAGTCCTAGCCTAGAGAAGAATAACATCAGACTGGCACCCCCATAGACACACCAAAACTAAATGACATACAGTTTTGAGACTTCTTTGCATCATCTCAACTTCCTAACTGCATGGAAAATTGGAAATTTAAAACTGGAAACTTAAAAATCTATTGATTATTTTTTTTAAAAAGTGATGAAAGTTTTAATCATGTCCATTCCCAACCAGTGCTGCACCATAGAAAGGCAACACCATGGAGACAACCTGTCATCCTCTTCTTCCCCACCCATCACTCTGCCACTGTCCCCCTGCTGCAGCCATCCTCATACACCCTTGTTTCTAGTGAAGTGAGCCCAACCCCTCTTTCTGACCCCTCTCATCTACATTGGAAAGACACCTATCCAACATTGCTTTGTCTACTCCTATCCTCATTCCTTCCCTCACCCCAGGACCACTCTGTTTGCTCCTTCTGTCCTCCTCCCAGGTCACCTTAACATTCATGGATGTGGGAATGTGTGCTCATGCTTATATGAGATGAATGCTTGGCCAGAACATAGGCAATACACTCACCAGAATGGTTCTCCCGGGAAATTTTCCTGGACAACCCAGATTCTAGGTAAGCTCCACCATCCATCAAGTCCCCTCCAAGTCCTCCACTGCTCCTTCTTTACACTATGGAAGCCATCCCAACACAACTCTCTTTCTAGTTGAGTGGGCCCAAACCTCTTCTTGGAACCATATCCTTTTGCTAGGCTCCACTATCCTCCAGTTGATTTCCCCTCCTCACAGCCTGGCCCACACCCACCGTGTTCCTTCCCCCTCCGCCTACCTTGTATCCTGCCCCACCCTGTCCCTCTGGACCCAAGGCCACCCCAACATGCGTAGGTGAGGGGAATGTGTGTGCATGTACATCTGAATGCATGTACGTGATGCCCAACTGACCTGCACATTGGCAATACAGTCACCATAGACAGAGGTTTGAGGTTCCTAGGTCTCCTGGCATCTGCTGACAGTTGTAGGGCTGGAGGTGGGGAAGCTGCTGCTACCTCCTGCTTCTGAGATGTGGTACTAGAGGGACTCTAGGGCTTCAAGTGAGGCAGATCTCCACCTTCCTCTTGTGTGGCCCCAGGTGCTGGACACATCCCATGATGACTCTGATTCCGGGTAAGTGGGCCTGTCTCCCTACCTGACCAAATCCTCACCGCCTTTTCTGGGCCAGATCCTTACCCCTACTTTCAGCTCCAACCCTCACCCCACTCTTGGATCCACCACTCACCTCACTTCCTCACCCCCACTGTAACCCCAACCCTCACTTACAGCTTCACCCCTCATTCCCAGTATTGTATCCACCCACACCCCACTTACGACTCCACTATTCACCCCCCATTTCTGACCTCATCCATCACCATATCGGATCCACCCTTCATCCTACTTCTGTTATCAACCTACCCACACTTCCAACCTCACCCCTCACAACCATGCTCTGATGTACCCTTCATCCTACTTCTAGCCCCAACCTCAACACCAATTCTGGTCCCACTCACACATCCAACTTAGGTCCCACACCTCATCCACACTTCTGCTTCCATTCCTCACATTCATTTCTGGCTTCATCCCTCACCCTCACTCTTAGATCCACCTCTCACCCCACATCGGGCCTCAAACTTACTACTACTTCTGGCTCCACTCCTCAGTCCCCTTCCAGCCCAACCCTCACCCTCACTTCTGACCCCAACCTTACCTCCCACTTTGGCACCACACCTTATCCCAACTTTCATCTCCATCCCTCATCCAGGCTCCTCTTTCCCTCCCTTCTCCCAGTTCTACTCATCTTCCCATGGGAACAGATGCATGCATGCGGGCATGTGTGGACATCTGCTCATGCACAAGGCATTCCCATAGCATGCTTGGAAGTGGTGCCAAATTTCTTGAACAAGGTCTGTGAGAGCTGCCAGAGAAGGAAGGCCTAGAGTAAGTCTTCCCCACTTTACCTCCTGGCTTAGGCTTTTTTGTCTAATGTCAGTACTGCACTTATCATTCTTGGAAAACAAAGATTTAGGTGAGTATCTTCCCTCATCCCTCAGCTCCGGTTCCCTGTGGGATCCATCCTGGGAAGACCCTATTTTGAGTTAAGTGGGTTTAGTGGACCTGTCCCTACTACCCGGTCCTTCCTATTTCCCCACCCCCACCTTCCACAGCCTCCTCAGCTCCCCTGCCACCTTGCCCACTCTCCTCCCACTGCCCTCAGTCCCTCAACCCTGTTCTCCAAGCCTCTGTTCTCTCAACATGCGTGGGTGAAAGGATGTCCATGAAATGCACACTTAAATATACACACGCACATGCACATGCATGTGGTACAAGGTTGGTCTGGACATAGGCTGTGGCAGTCACCAGAGAAGGAAGGCTGGGGATTAGAGTCCACCTTACTAAAACCTGTAGTGCAGGGCTCACACATTCACTGGTGGTTGTAGTACTGGAGCCATTAACACTGCCACCCACCCCCAAGTGGTCTCTCAACTGCTGGAGGGACCTAGTGTCCAAAGACCTCTTCAGATCTCCATCTTGCTGGAACACATGTGCCCAAGTGCCTTGAGGCCCCATTTTGAGGTAAGATGGCCCTTCCCCTGGTGTGGTTGCTGAGGCACGATGAAGGGTTATGCAGTTGTACACATGTAGCTTCAGATAGGAATGAATGTATGCTTAAGAGTCCACTTGAGAAGGAAGGTGGGGGCTGTTTGACAACCTGGGCTTTCTTCTCAGGCATAACTGGGGATTGCTTGCGTCCAGTGTGTCAACTGAGTGTGGCGATGGGGTTGGAGCCATTGAGTCTACTGCCTTCACCAAACTTTTCATACACTGACTGTAGTGATGTGCTACCCTCAGGAAGCCCCTGTTTTGAGGTAAGGGGTGCTCTATCCTCCAGAGTGTACAGAATCATGCGTGAAGTTTGTGTGTGTGTGTGTGTGTGTGTGTGTGTGTGTGTGTGTGTGTGTGTGTGCGTACGCACGCACGCACACACACGCACACAGGTTCTCATTTACCTGTTGCCAGATTTACCTGATAATGTGTTACAGTGGGACTAAGAGAAGGACGGCTAGGGCTTGGTGTTTGTCCCATGTCCCTTCCTGGCCTCTATAGACTTGGTTATGGGTTTGAATCTGGGGATTGTGCCACCCTCCTCAAATAGCACTTCACCTGCTACAAAGAGGTCTTGTTCAAGGGATTCTTCAGCTTCACCTCCAGATCTCCATCTTCCTGGTCAGTGTCTAACCAAGTTCATAGGTCATTATCTCATGTCCATATTTGAGATAAGTGGGCTCCCATCTAAATTCTCATGAGATCCTAATTATGTGCGAGGATTTGTGTTTATGTGTGTACACAGTGTGCAAGAACACATATTCATGGTGCCAAATTAGCCTGAGCATGTGCTATAGAGAATCTAAGAAAAGGAAGGCTATGGCTAGGATTCTGCCCTGACTCCCTTTCTGCTGTAGCCTGTGTAGTTGGAAGGTCTGGGTTTGATGTTAGGGATGCTTTCTCCAAAGCCCACCAGTGCTTCAACTGATACAGGGAGATCTTGGTATTTGAATCAGCATTTGATTGTTAGCCCACAAATATTCTAAAATATTTTTTTCCAATTCAACAATTTTTATTGACACTATTTTTCTGTGGCACCACTTAATCTAGGTCTTAGTTACTTCACTGACCTCTAATGAGATCTTTCTTAAGGGCAAAATAAGATTTACATTTTTCTCATAGTATCTGGTACTGTGCTACATTATGTAAAAGTTTTATATCATTACTGGGTGTGGGAAGGGCGGGTCATGTATTTTAAGGTTAAATGTTGTGTTGGGTTTGTGGGTAACCTGCATAATTATGGTAGCAAGACCTTTTATCAAATGAGAATTCTTTTGTGATATCCTGACTTGTCAACTGCAGAAATTAAGGGGAAATCATTCTGTTGTTGCGGCTTCCGATGGAGAAATTTCCATCATGTGGAGAGTCACAGAAATGATGACCTGGATGAATGACTTGGAAGGTGAAATCACAGAGATGTGGCCTGAGCACTCTCTGAGTTCCGCAGTGCAAATGAAATTCCTCCTGAAGAAACTTGAGGTAATTATCTGAAAGCAGCTGAGCTTTTTTCACAGATCACTTGGAGGAGGCAAATTGAGCCAGTAGACATGGGGTGTGACTTACTTTTTATATGACTTTCTTATTTAATTGCTTTTACAAAGGACTTTTACTGACAGCATGTCACTTTTTGAATACAATGCATCTTGATCAATGTCATTGCATTCATCCTTCTCCCACTTATCTCCCAACCCCATCTCTATGTTCTCAAGTTACCTGGTTTTATATTCACGCATATACATTGACTATTAGGACTGTGTTTGGTTACCCACCTTCTCTCCCTCCAATCACCATCCTCTACCCCTTGACCTCCTCCCACTCTCCACATATGGAACACATGTTTCAGCCTCCTGGTATTCAGTTTGTTAAACTCTGAGTTGTTTAAAGGAGTTACACTCTTTCAATCTTCCATGAGTATACCAGAATTTATTCAGCTTGTATGTATGCCTAGGACCCTGAATATGTTTTTTCATGAATGTTTATAATTTAGATCTAACTTCCACAGAGAGAAGACATATGTCTTTGTCTCTCTAACCCTGACATACTTAACACGATTTTTTCAAGGACAATCTATTTCATGGAAAATGATCTTTTGAGTAAGAGAACAAGGAAGAAGTCATTTTAGCTTTTTGCAAATAGATATGTGTTACTTTTCCATGATATTTCATTTTGTGTGTATATAATTGAATATGAAACTAGTTGTTTGTGGGCAGTGTACTTACCCTTAGAAATGCTGAAGATAAAGGAGCCATGTTATTACTTTAAATGACCTCTCAGGCTTTGAGGAAAAGGAGAAGGAGAATGGCTTCATCATCAAAGATAATAGTATCAATAGATATTTTTGTTATTCCCTGTCACATTCTAACTTGAGTACATGATATAATACTTAAGTGACACAGGCTTGCATTTCTACCTGTCTTTGAGATCTTAGTTATGGAGTTTGTTTGGCAGGAAATTTCAAGAGATTTGTGCTCCAATTTTAGTAGTAGCCTTGGGGAAAAAGAAACTAAATGCTGAGGCCCTGAGTTCAAACCCCAGAATCAACACATTAAAAAAAACTTATTTTGGGCTGGGAAGGTGGCTCAGTGGTAGAACGCTTGCCTTGCATGCATGAGGCCCTGAGTTCGATTCCTCAGCACCACATAAGCAAAAAATAAAAGCCAGAAGTGGCACTGTGGCTCAAGTAGTAGAGTGCTAGCCTTGAGCTGAACAGCTGAGGGACAGCACCCAGGCCCAGAGTTCAGGCCCCATGACCGGACCCCCCCCAAAAAATCTATGCAAGCTTTAGTAACAAAACACCTAACACTTGTTTATGCTCCCCTCAGATGTCTGCATAGGAAATGCCAGAACTTTCCTGGATAAAAGAGTACAATTACTAAGCACAACAAAAGAAGGTTGGCCTTGTGCAGTTTTCACATTAGTATAGAAGTTGGAGTTATCCAAGCTTCCCTAGGGTCTTGACAGTGCTCCAAGGAACAGAGAAGCTCTGTATATTTGTGACACTCCTTAAGGGCATAAAGAGTCTGTCTGGAGTACATCATTTCTGTTTCCCAGGATATTGTTTCCATGAACTCTCAGGGTAGTTTAGAAACTTGCAAAGCTCTCCCAACTGACTCTCAGAGGAACTCCTGGCCAGAGAGGGGTCCTGATATTTGTTCCAATGACTTGTAGCATCCATCTATTTTTGTACACCCTCAAACTTTTCAGTCTGTTTGACATATGTCCTCCTTTTCACAAATGTGTAATGGCCAGAATCTCCACTCCAAGCAGCATCCTTATGGGACATGGAAAAGGTAGAAAAATGCTGCTCACAGTGATTAATGTTGTGAGCATTGCATCTGCTAGGGGGAAATCCACTCAATGGGACAGTTTTCCATTCAGGGTGTAGGTGTTTGTGCTCCTTGGGCATGCGTTTTAGGAGTTTTTGAATGGAGATGCACTACAATGAATGGATAGCAATCAGTGGGCTTTGATAGCCAGTTGTTGCTTTAGCTGAACACCTTCACAGATGATATTGAAAGCAAATTCTATGAGAGAATAGAGGTTGTAGAATACCTGGGAGTGATGAACCACCAATGGCACCAAGTAGATGGAATCCTATTAAATAAAAGATGCTTGAGAACACAGTTAGATGCATTATTTGGTCCTACAAGATACTACTTTCCAAAAAAATTTTAAAAGTGTTCAGATATTTTTATCACTGTGACTAAAATAATCTAAATTATAACCCCTTTATTATGTCTTATTTAGTATTCTTCATGGTTAATATAATGAGTATGAAAAATCTTACATCCTGCTTGGAATTTTAGA
This sequence comes from Dipodomys merriami, assembly GCF_024711535.1. Classification (NCBI taxonomy): domain Eukaryota; kingdom Metazoa; phylum Chordata; class Mammalia; order Rodentia; family Heteromyidae; genus Dipodomys; species Dipodomys merriami. The sequence continues at coordinate 9,956,083 of NW_027206102.1, forward strand.
AGAAATTTTAGTTACGAAGGTGTCAAGTGCATTAAGTATAGTATCCCACATCTGTAATACCACCTGATTGGGAAGCAGAAATAAAACAGGATCATGGTCTGAGGCCAGGCCAGAGAAAAAACTGCTAAGACACCCATCTCAAAAAAAATGAGCTGGCCATAATGGTTCACATGTGTAATCCTAGCTACTTATGTGGCAGGCATAGGTAGCCAGGTCTCAATCAATCTAGGATCAGCCCTGGGCAAAAAGCTCAAGACCTCAAATAAACAAAATGTCTAGAAGTATGTCAAAAGGAGTTGACTGCTAGCTGTTGTACTACCTAAGTCCTGTCTAGCAAGCACAGATCTTCTGAGTACAAAACCCTCTGAATACAAAATTCCCCTCTCCCACCAAAAAGCCATTGTCCCATTTGAACATTTAATTTCAAGGCCACGGAGAGGTGGCAGATGGTGATATTCTCTTTAAAATTAGTTACTCAAAAGAGACAAAGTTTTTTAGGCTTTCAAAGAATTGAAAAGGAAGAAAAATGCATGTGATTTTTATTAGCACTCAAAGGCATGAACAGACAACGAGAGTGAGCAGAGAACTCACATCAAGGAATCCATGGCTAACAGATAACACTGAAAATCTTTTACCTCAGTTTCTATGTGTTGCTCACTGCAGTACAGAGACTATACAATGTCAATGGGATACCAGCAGAAAAAATGAGATATGAGAGTTACAAATGGTCAGTATTCATCATTTTCTTGATTAATTTCTCTCTTGAGGGGCATTTGGGCTGTTTCACTAAGCATGGTTGTGCTGAAAGCTTTATTATATCCTGGTTTGTAATCTTTTGGGTAAATCCCCAGGAGTAGAGTTGCTGGATCATAGGGTCATAGGTAGTCAAAAGTAGGGTGAAGAGAGGAAAGGTTGGAGAATGAGAGGAGGAAAAGGGGAAAATGTAGAGAGGATTCCAGTAAATATCCTACCATTAATTGAATAGAGTGAGGGAAGGTTTGTGAAGGGGAGGGATTAATGAGAATGTTGAAAGTGGTGGCATTGATCAAGGCATATTGTATTCATAAACTGCTTTGTTTAATGACAACTCTGCTATGTAAAACAATAATTTAAAAAATCATGTTACTAAAGTGATAAGCAATTACAAGCAATATTATGAGAATTTGTTCAGATGATCTCTAGGGTCCATAAATAAGACTTTTTTGATTAGGATGAGTTTTAGAACAACAGTAATTGTACAGACCATATTAAGAAAATTTGATGAATTCCAGCTATTCAAAATAATGATTGCTGGATATATGGCTCAAGTGGCAGAGTGATACCTAGTGAGAAAACGTGTCAAATATTAAATTCAAGTCCTGATCTCAAACAAAATAAAAACAATCAAGAAAAGTAGGGCAGTTTATTGGGCACTGGTAGCTCATGCCTTTAATTATACCTTTAATTGAAAGCTGAGATCTGAGGATCTCAGTTCAAAGTCAGCCTGGGCAGGAAAGTCTGTGAGACTCTCATCTCCAATTCACTGCCAAAGAAAGCTGGAAGAGGTATAGGGGTAGCCTACAGTGGAAAGCTCTGGGACAGAACCAAGGTTTTGACTTCAAGCCTTAGAATAGTGCATATAAATACACAGAAGAAGTGAGGCACTCAGGTTCTGGTGAAAATTCTTCTATGTGCTGGTAGTCTGTTGAGAGGGAATTACAGTGTGAAAAGCAGTGTGGATATTTGGTGATCCCTGGTTTCTTATCCAGGAGCTGCAGTGCAGTGTGTAGAAGACAAGTCTTTCTTCAGAATTTCGCTCTCTTGGATGGATTCCCCAATTTGCTCTAAGTTATTGAAAGGTAGAACCGAGTTAGGGATATATTTCATAATATGTCAGAGTAACGTTTCCTAGATTTTTTTGTTTACCTTAAGATCTTTACAAATTACTTTTAGTAAATCTGAAAAATCTAGCAATTGACTATTGTAAGTAGATGAGTTTTTCAGTTCAGGTGATCAAATATAACATATTGTATTGCAATTGAGTGCTTTCTTTTTTAAAATTACATTATTACATCTTCTGTAATTAATATAAATAAATGAAACAAACTACTGGAATATTCTGGATCTTGGCTATGGACTGGTGTTTGTAACCTAAAATCAAGAATCCGAATATTGTAATCAAACGTGAGACCCTCCCAGTTTTATAAATAAAGTTGTATTTGAACATAGCCTCATCCAACTTTTGTATGTTCTCATGATGCAAGGCAAAGTTGAGTAGTTATTATTGAAGACCATATGGCCCACTCTTTACAAAACATGTTTGTTGACCTGTCCTAGAATATTACAGCACACTCCTAGTGAGCATGTGGATACTATGCAAGATGTTTAACATATAGTTGGTCTAGAGGATGTCACTGGAATATTTTTTTAATTTTTATTTTTGTTATTGTTGTTGTAGTTGTTGTTGGGGAAGGGGGATCATCAAGCTTGAATTCTGGGCCTGGGCATTGTCCTGGAGCTTCATGCCCAGGGCTAACACTTTATCATTTTGAGCCACAGATTTACTTGTAGGGTTTTGCTGCTGCTGCTGCTGCTGCTGCTGCTGCTGCTGCTGCTGCTGCTGCTGCTGCTGCTGCTGCTGCTGCTGTTTGTAGATAATTGGAGATAAGAATCTCAGGGACTTTCCTACCCAAGCTGGCTTCCACTCTTGATGCTCAGCTCTCAGTCTTCTGAGGAGCTTGGATAAAAGCTGTGAGCCACTGATGCCTGGTTAATTTCTTTTTTAAAATTTGATAATTTTTGTTTTCATCTGATTTCATATTCTATCAAAATATGTGCGGAATACCTTTTTCCACAGACTCAAGTCTCCTATCACTCTTTCCTGTGGGCTGTCCTGCAAAAGCGCCCTCAACCACTATGAACTCTATGAGGGGCCCTTATGGCAGCTGAGTGTCCAGGGCAAAGGTGGCAGAGGAGGCAGTGACACCTGGGGATTGGGCAGGGGCAGGGCATACATAGAGGAAAGTGAGCACTGCTTGTATGGGCAGCTTCAGTTCAGGAGCAGACAGCCCAGGGGGTTGATGTCACGGGCAGCCCTGGGGGCTCTGTGGGCTGCATGGAGGTAGCAGTGGTGCAGCTGCTGCATCTCCTTGCCTGCCATCGTCTCCATTGTCCCTGAAGCGCAGGTGCATGGGCTCCACCTTGAGTGAAGGGGCTTAGGGCAGCCGCTGGCATTCCGGGATTTTCTGCCAGGCCTGTTGCTCATCCTGCAGGCAGCCAGAAATTCACACAGGCCATCCAGATGAGGTCGGCATGTGTACAGCCACTGACTGTCTCCCTGAGGCGCTTGACCTGGTGGAGAATCCAGTCCTTGGGTGCTCACCTGGCAGCGGGGGGCTCAGGCTGCTGAGTAGCATCTGGTACTCCTAGCTGCTGGGCAGGGCCCAAAGACCAGACCTCAGGCAGTAGCTGCAAGGTCGAGGCACTGGGCAAGGCGTGGTGCGATGAGCCAAGGTGCCCAGGTCCCTGAGGCCTTGCTGTCTGTTCTCCACTGCCAGCTTGGAGGTTCACAGCCTGGTGGCTGCCCCCTGCTGCCGTATGGCTTTCCAAGGACTCTAGCCTTAGCAGGGTGCTTGGCACCAGCGGCCTCATGTACAGCCCTCCTCCTTTTCACACTGCAGCAGAATTGTGGACCATAACAAGCTGTGCTGACCCGCCCCATTTTGCAAATTTGGTGTTGGAGATGCTGACCTGTGGCCCACAGACCCTCACAGCAGCGGTCTTGGAGCCCAGGAGGCAGTGCCTTTGGCACCCCATCTTGGACAAAAGGACTAGGAGTGGCAGAGGCAAAGGGGCCGGAGTGGCTTTGCAAATGATTTAAGTACACTTTATTTGGGAGTATACTGTCTTCTCAATATGTGTAACATATTAGTTTTGTTAGGTGAATATGTGGCCATGTCTACATTGGTATTATAAAGAGAATGTACAGAGGGATTAAATTACATGAGTCAGATAATGAATATATTTCCTTTTGTATAGTGCCTTCTTTTCCCTCCCTCCCTCCAAGCCCCTTCCTCCCATTAATTGAATATTTAAGGAATTCTCTGAGGAAATATGGACTAATGTACAATAAAATCTTTATGACAGTAGAGGCTTGACCCAATCATATTTATTTTTTTGTAGAATAGAGAAATCTATTTTCTGCAATGAAGAAACAACCACGAGCTAACCTTGGAGACTGGAGGGAAGTTACTGGGCACCCTAACCTGGGCACTAAGGAGAAGATCAATCAGCCTGAAAGGATGCCTGAAAGAACACAGAACTGCAGCTGGGTGAGATGATCAAGCAGGTCCAGAGCATTGTAGAGGTGGCATTCACTTACTTTTCTACTGATGATATTCACATACCATCATAGTTTTATTTGCTTTATAAAAGAAAGGAAAGTTTAGAAAGTTCAGCATTGGGAATTTTCCAATGTAAAGGCAAGGCTTACTAACAATTATGTTGTGCTCAATAATAATACAGTATGGAAAAAGGATCAGTGTAGAGTATATAAAAACTTTAAGTACTGTGAAGATACTCTTTTATGAATCATGAAACTTTGTCCATGGAGCACAAATCTAATTTTATATGTTTTACAGTCCTGGGATATAATACATACAGTTTTCTGCTATCATTAGAAAAGGTACATTTCCACATAGTGAAATCCTACATGATTTAGAACTAATTAAGGAGTGTTTTATTCTGTGTCATTAGTAGAAAAATGATTGTTTTGTTTGGCCCCAAATAGTAAATTATTCTCAATGATTATGAAATATTTTGAACCTAATAAAGCTGTTTTGAATTTGAGTTCATTTTTTTTCTGCCAGTTCTGCTGGGACATGAATTCAGTGACTGGGTGCTGCCCTGTAGCTTTATAGCTCTTGGCTAACATTCTACTGCTTGAGACACTGCTATAGTTTTTTTGCTGGTTGGTCTTTTACTGGTTGGGATAAGAGACTTATAGACGGTTTTGCACCAACTGGCTGCAAACCATGATCCTCAAATCTCAGCCTCCTGAGTGTCTTGGATTACAAGCATGAACCATCAGTATGTGACTTCTGTTATGCTTTTTCATAGTAAATTTTCTCAAATGAGCCCGAAAATGTATCAATATGTGCATCCATGAATGAGTGAATACATTTATTTCTTCTGTGAAGTAAGTCATAAACTAAATAAGATTAAATAGTTTTTTTTTTCAAATCTGAGAACAAAACCCAGGGCCTGGCACTTGCCAGCAAGTGCTCTTCCATTTAGCAAAATCCCCAGCACCAAAATTAAGATTACTAACTCTGAATAACCCAAGATTCAGAGACTCAGTTGAAGCTAGTTAGTTGACTACTGAATAGAATGAAAACATAAATCACAAGTTGACAGTGCATGAAGGCTAGGAAAATGTAGGCTCAGACAAAAAATTCCATTCCTCTTCTCTCTGCTTCCTGTCTTAACCATTTTTTATCCAATCCTAGGGCTTGAATTCAGGCTTTGGGCATTGTTCTGAGCGTTGTTTGCTTAAGGCTAGCACTCTAACACTTCTAGCTTTTGCTATTTATATCTTACTGAGGAATCAAACTCAGGGCTTCCTGGCTGCTAGGCAAGCACTCTGCCACTAAGACACATTCTCAGCCCTCACTTTTTGTTTTTGAGACAAAATATTCAGCTTCAGCTCAGGTTGGCCTGTGTCCATTGTTTTTAGTATTAATTGACTGATGAGAATATGCAATGTACAGCTTCCTTGTATCAATGTCTGCAATCTAATTGTTTCTTGGTGTAGGTCTTTAAGTTAGGTAGTGTATGGTTTCAGTTCCTCAGTTTCACAGTGGATAGAATACTAATAGTGATAGAAATATGTTTTTAAAAGAACTCCTGAGTGAGGTCTAAAATGTCATAGCATGAATTAAATCTTGGATGTTAATGGATTTTTTGTCTACCCTTTTTATAATTTATTGGTTACTAACTATTTTAATTGATATTACACAGGTAATATATGGAGGATTTACAGTTACTTTTGACTGATTGATTTAATGAATTAGAGTGATCCCTTATCTAAGGAGGGAGTCACATTCCAGATACCCTTGACATAGATGATAATCCTAGAGGTAGCAATAAGTAAACTGAAATAATCACAAGAAACTGCATTTATTTTTTGTGTTGGTCCTAGGGCATTAATCAAGCCCTGACTGCTGTCCCAGAGGTTTTTTTTTTTTTTTTTAAATTTAAGTATGACTATTACCCGATGATTTTAGCACATAAGAAAAAAATATACTCATGATGCTGAGATATAAAGACCTCTGATTGAGCCTCACTTGGCCTAGAAAATGCGTGGGACACTTCTCTCCCCAAAAGAGATGGAAGTGGTTCTGTGCCTCAAGGGGTAGAGGAACAGCTTTGAGAGAAGAAGCAATAGCATCATGCCAATTCACTGAGTTCAAGTCTCAGTATTGTTATACATACACCAGAGTGTGTGTATAACACACACACACACACACACACACACACACACACACACACACACACACACACACAAGAGAAAAAAGAAAAGGAAAACCCTGATAAGTTAATTAAGACACCTAATGTGATAAAGAGGAGGAAGCTTGAGTTATCATTTCTGTATTATTAGATTATTAAACCACAATCTACAGGTAATTTAAAGTATACAAATATAGCTGGTTCACCAGAGTTTCATTCTTGTTAATCTGTGAGTGTGTATGTGTATGCATATGTGTGCTCACATACCCTAGTACTAGCGCCTGAATTCAAGCCCTTATTCACTTCCTTAACTTTTTCTTTCAAGGTTGATGCTCCCCACTTGAGCTACATCTCTAATCTGGCATGCCTGTAACTCTAGCTACTTAGGAGATTGAGACCTGGAAGATTGTAGTTTGAAGCTCCCTAAAGCAGAAAAGTCTGTAAGATTGTCTCCAATTAACCAGAAAAAATATTGAGAGCAGAGGCATATCTCAGCAATTTTTCTGAGGTAACCTTGGACCTTTTCTTTCTTTATTCAGTGCTTATGTAACATACAGAGTCATATAGCTGCTTAATGTATTCAACTTATAGACACATATGAGCATGTATATAATTTTATAATATGCACATCAAGAGAAAATATACATATTTTTGTTTTTATGATCAGTCCACATATCTACTAGAAGGTGTGGAGTTCCTCACTCACCCACTGCTGTGCATATGCTATTATTCAATTATCCGAATATCTTTGTATAGGACTCTATGTGTGTACCCAAGCACGTGTGTACCTAGATTAAACTCATTTCCTTGCACTTGTTAGACAAGTGTTAGACAGCTAGCCCTGTTTATAACAGTTACTTTTGAATGAATATCATGGATTCCCTAGGTTGTGTTAGAACGCAGTGTTAGAATGCCTCTCATACATACCTGGAAGCACTTATTGATTGAGAATGGGATCTTTTTTCCCAGCTGTGGGGCTTGAAGTCAGGGTTGAGCATTGTCCCTTAGTTTCTTTTGCTCAAGGTTAGAGCTGTACCACTTGAGACTCTTTTTCTGTTTGTGTGATACTGAGGAATCAAACCCAGGGCTTCATGCATCCTAGGCAATCATTCTACCACTAAGCTACATTTTCAGCTGAGACGGGGATCTTGATAATTGTTCCCTATGCAATCCTGAACTCTGGTTTCCAAGTAACTATTTTACAGGGGTGTGCCACTACACTAATTGTAATTTTTAAAATTTTATATATTTCATTTTCTCCTTTTTATTGTTAGTACTGGGCCTAAAAGTTGTTCATCCTGTTTTTCTTTTTCTTTTTTCTTTTTTTTTTTTTTTTTTGGGTCCGGTTGTGGAGCCTGAACTCTGGGCCTGGGCACTGTCCCTCAGCTCTTCAGCTCAAGGCTAGCGGTCTACCACCTGGGCCACAGCGCCACTTCTGGCTTTTTTCATTTTGCTTATGTGGTGCTGAGGAATCGAACCCAGGGCCTCAGGCATGCAAGGCAAGCGCTCTACCACTGAGCCACCTTCCCAGCCCTCATCCTGTTTTTCAGAACTTTTTTTAAGGGAAAATTGGTTTCAAGAATTATTCTGGGGGTGTTTTGGTTTCTGTTTTGTGCTGTGCTGAAAGATTTATTCCTGGCTGGTGGAAATCTCTCATGGTGGGTGGTGAGTAAACTGTGGAGCATTGATAGGGTGCTATGTGTTACCTTGTTTGTCCTTTTAGATTTTCATTTAGATGTGTTGTTCCTCAAAATAATTCCTTTACTAAAGCAGGATTGTCCTTTTATTTTTGAGACCTATTGTAGCCCAGGCTGATCTTGAACCCATGATGTTCCGGATCAACTTCTTGAATGGTAGGATAACAAATGTGTAGCATCACTCATAGCAGGAATGTTATGTGATTAGTACACACTTCTACTCAACTGCCTTTAGTTTGATACCATGGCCAGTGTTTACAAAGTATTGTTCTATATTGGAAGATATCTTTAGAAAGCATATCTTGCTCTAGGTAACTGAAGAATGTAAAAGGGTAGTGGTATGCATAGTACCTAATTACACAACATTCCAGAGCAGGCCAAGAAGACTGTTGGGAAGGACAAAGGTAAAGAGTAGTATGAATTATTATCATGGGCTTGGAGTACAGTGATACAGGAAAGAACTTATACAGGTAGAATCCTGTGAGGGTTGTGGAAGTAGAACAGGTATTTTCCAGGTAGATCAAATGTGAGAATGTCCAGGAGGAGGGACAAGCATTTTATGAACCTTGGAGAGGCAGAGCAGCAGAGTACTGGATGGATGGAAGCAGAGTGGAAAAGAAAACAGAAGACTCTTTGGGAGTTTGTATGTTTACTAATTTATTGCTTGCATAAAGCATCAACCCTACCAGCAACAGAGGAAGCTGCCCATCCCAGCCCCATGTGTGTGCTGGAATGGGTGGGGCTACTGAGAAAGTAAGATGTGGAAATTCAGAACACACCTGAGCCTGGGTCATTCTATAAATTCACTGTGGAAGAGTGTACCTAGATTTGCCACATATGAAATTACACTTGTTAGGGAAGCATGAAACTGACAGACCTTTTAATATTACTTAATTTTAAGTAGATTCTTGTAGGTTTTCTTGGGCTGTTGACTGTAGCCCTGCTAGTTATGCCTCCCATACATACTGGAATGACAGATGTATGCCACTACATCCAGCAAATACTGATTGAGATAGGTTTCTTGGTTAAAAAATATTTCCTTGCAATAGAATTGCAAACCCAGAAATGAACGTACAGACCTATAGCCATCTAATCTTCGATAAGGAAGCTAAAACAATAGAATGGAGGAAAGACAGCTTCTTCAGTAAATGGTGCTGGCAATATTGGTTAACTACATGTACAAAACTAAAGCTAGATCCTTATATATCACCCTGCACTAGAATCAACTCCAAATGGATCAAAGACCTTGAACTCAAAGCAGACACTCTGAAAACATTACAGGATGGAATAGGAGAAACCCTAGGTCTCCTTGGCTCAGGCCGAAATTTTCTGAATAGAGACCCGGAAGCACAACAAATCAAAGAAAGGTTGGACAAATGGGATTGCATAAGGTTGCAGAGCTTCTGCAGGGCAAATGACATAGCTAGCAAGATCAATAGGAAGCCCACCGATTGGGAGAAGATCTTTACTAGCCGTACAACGGACAAGGGTCTGATATCTAAAATATACTTGGAACTCAAAAAATTAAACCACCCAACAACAAATCCTCAAAGAAATAACTGCCCAATAAATAAGTGGGCGAAAGACTTAAAGAGAAGCTTCTCTGAAGAAGAAAGAAGGATGGCCAATAGACACATGAAGAAATGTTCAACATCCCTAGCCATAAAAGAAATGCAAATCAAACCAACATTGAGATATCACCTCACTCCAGTTAGAACAGCAAAAATCAAGAACTCTAACAACAACAGATGCTGGAGGGGATGTGGATAGAAAGGAACCTTACTTCATTGTTGGTGGGAATGTAAACTTGTTCAACCACTTTGGAAAGCAGTATGGAGGTTCCTCAAAAGACTTCACATAGATCTCCCCTATGATCCAGCAATCCCACTTTTGGGCATTTAGCCAAATGTTTACAAACAAGACCACACTAAAGCTACCAGCACAACTATGTTTATTGCAGCATTATTTACCATAGCTAAGATATGGAACCAATCCAGATGCCCCTCAGTAGATGAATGGATCAAGAAAATGTGGTATATATACACAATGGAATTCTATGCCTCCATCAGAAAGAATGATATTTCCCCATTTGTTAGGAAATGGAAAGGTTTGGAAAAAATTATATTAAGTGAAGTAAGCCAGGCCCAAAGAAGCATAGGTTCCATGGTTTCCTTTATTTGCAATATCTAGTATAGGTATGAGTCAAGCGGACAAGGTCAGATAATGTGATGTTAGGAAAATGAACCCTTAAATATGTATTTTAATGTTTTCGTTTCTTTCATGCATGTGTTTCTAACGCATTTATAAGATTATTTCTTTGTTGCTTTGTATGTCGCTCCACCACAGTGTAACCCCCGCTTTCACTATATTTGATGTCAGTATAACATGTGGAGGAGATGGAGACAAACAAGTCGTTTAAGGATTCAGGTGGACCTGTTGCAACAATGAGAAGTACAAAATGTCATGTCAAAACCAACTTTACAATGTCGGTGTGGGCGGGGGAGGGGGGTATAATTGGGTGGGGGGAGGGAGGAGGCTGGGAAGGTAGGTGAAGGGTAAACAAAGGAGGAGGCTGCAATGCTTGGTAAGAAATGTATGCATTATCCTGCCCATGTAATTGTAGCCCCTTTGTACAGTATGTTCTCAAATAAAATAAAATTAAATTAAAAAAAATTTCCTTCAATGGTCTTGGACCATAATATTCTCATTGTGTCTTTAAAATACCACTGAAGAAAAGGTTAACCAATGTATCCTTGTCCTCAAAAGTTAATCATGCCTCTAATAAGGATTTGCCTTCTCAAAGCAGGGTAACACCTCACAGAAGTGTTATATCAGAAGGACAAAAGTACAACCAATGGACTAATCACCAGGCAGCCAGAAAGAATATGAGCCTGGCTTCTCTTGGCTGGGAGATCTTTATCTTTGTAACAGAATTAGGCTTTACTTTTCCTTTATAAGGTCAGTTAGCAAAAGATCAATACAAAAATAAACAATTTGCATTGAGCCTCCTATGTAGAAGATTCTAGTAACAATATCTCCTCATGGGCTTTGAGAACCCAGTCTTTGGTGTGACAAGCTTGGTGGGCTTCAAGAAGTGCTTTCTATACACACAAAAGCAGAATCTGCTTCCCGTGTTCCCTTGTAAGACTGTTACACTTGTATGGGATTTTAGAAGTCAAACATATGTTTGAAATCCTGATTTTCACAGCCAGTTGACTTACCAGTTTCCATTTTAGCTTCTTTTTTCAATGTTATGATAATTTCTTAGTAAACAAAGTATATAACAATGGTACCCAAGGAAACTGAAATACAATAATTATTTTACACTCTCTATATTTGTATTCTATCACTATCTTATATTCAATCAATAATTATCTGATAGCCTTCAATGGCTTTGTCAAAGACCCCAGTGGCCTAAACTTTGCCTAGTCTGTGTCAGCTCCATTCTTCATGTTACCTGGCTTTGCTGTGGCATGTGGCTCCCAATTATCTTATCACCTTTCCCTGCTCAAACTTTTTGGTTATTTCTTCCCTTATCACCCCAGCTTCTTTGTCCAGGTGAAGAGGTCTCTAGGCACATTTGGACATACTGGAGGCTCCGTTGGTTTCTCACTTCCTTCCATCTTCACTAAAACGAGTATCTTTCTGGCCACTTGGCATTAAATGTTAACTACATGATACCAGATTTCCATTGTGTATGCCCAGCCAGGCCTTTGCCTTCTACTTCACACCATGCATTAAGATGAGTGAAATGTTTTTATATGCAGGGAAATAGAAATGGAGACTATCATGCTGAGTGAAGTAAGCCAGGTTAAGAAAGATAAAGGTCACATGTTTTCTATAATATGTAAATACACAATCTAAAAGATAAACATGTAAACACACAGAGAATCATATATAAATACATTTATAGAATATGTCTATATGTTTGGGAATTTTTGAGGGAATTAGTAGGATTAGGGAAGGATAAATAAATGTTATTTGGCATCTGTGCATGGCAATTATGACAAAGGAATCTCACCGAAATCCGTTGAATATTGAAAAGGAAGCTAGATGGGGAAAGGGAGAGTCAGGCCATCAGTATGATTAAAAATACTCAATATAAGTTTGTAAAATTTTATGGTGAAATTTCTTAAATACTATTGTTATGCAATTTAATTAAAATGAGATATAGGAATGCTAAACAACTATTATATGTGTGTTTCAATGGAAGTGAGGACAGAGAGGGCAAAGGTGGGAAAACATGTTCAAAATAGGTAGTTTTTTAATGCATGTAAAAAATGAACAACAAAGCATGTTGACATTGATTTGAGAAAAGTCTGTAGATGTGTGAGAGTGATGGAGGAAATGAGTCTCATAAAGATACAAATCAAATCCTTGGAAGAATGTGTGCTAATCAAAAAGTGAGAAAAAATTACTACAGATTTATGTGCTATTTCTCTTATTTCATATGCTAGTACATATGCTAGATTTTCTCCCCACTCCATCTGCACAACCATATATTCCGTTCCCAAAAGAATTCCATTGTCAGATATATAATGCCAGAACCTTTCCCATGCATTTACAAACTTCTATGTCCATAAGTATAAAATACATACATCAAATGTTACCAATTATATCATATATAGGTTGCTTTTCACTTGATAGAGCAACCTGTGGTTTTCACTCTATATGTCACTTTGTACTTAATCAGTCTATACATGATCAGTGGCCATTTCAATGGTTTTAAATTATTTTAGACACATGTCATTCCTGCTAATGTCTTTCCA